>NC_062291.1:31702741-32006545 GCF_902655055.1 Lutra lutra | reverse complement strand
GGAAAATCCGGTCCCCGGACAAGGGAAGGCCTCAGGCTCACCCAGCCTCCCTCTGACCACTGTGGGCCCAGAGCCCTCATCAGCCCCCAGCAGGGCCTCCACACAGACCCCCGGCTTGCCAGCCACAGCTCCAGGCTTCCACTCATCCACACACACTGAGAAGTCATTGCCAAGGCCTGCTGGCTTTCAAGGAGTGTGTGGCAGAGCAGGGAGGCTGAGCAGCCTCTAGGCAGAGCCCCTGAGCAAGGGAGCCCTGCACTTGAGCTGTCCTTACCCCATAGCCTCATCGGCCATTCTGGCCAGAGCACCCCATCCCCTCCACAGGCTGACATCTCAGATCAGCCAGAAGCCATCCAAGCATCAGACAAAGGGCCCACATCCAGGCTCAACTGCCCACCTCTACCCTGTTCCCAGTCCCAATCACTCCCAACCACCTTCCTCCTGTCTTCCAGAGGTACACACAGCCAGACAATCACTTATGAACGTCTTTACGTGGATTCATTTTTAGTTAAATTTATTTATTGAAAATGTCACCACAGTAAGTAGAGGCCAGTACGACTTGTCATAAATAAAAATGTAGCCAATTAAAAATATACCATGAAAACAAAACAGAGCTATAAAAGTCTGGAAACTTTTCCCAATGGCCCTACACCCGAGGCCTTCTCCCTAGTAACAGGGGAAGTCAGGCATGAGTTCAGAGACATGAGAACATATTGGCACCCAGCTGAGACTTTCTTCTTGACATAAAAGGACTGGAAAAGAATTGGAAAGGGAACCCCTTTCTTGCTCTGACTCTGTGCTTAATGCAGGCCCAGTACTACCTAAAATCATCTCAAGGGAATGTGGGCATCCACCCCACACTTTGGAAATGCAGGACTGGAGGCCTCCTCTTCCTCGTGCTCACCGCACCTCGGAGGGCCTTCTATGAACACACCTTCCAGGCACAACCAGACCCCGCCCCGTGTGCCTGTCCTCACAGCAAGGCACCCCAACTCCCTCTCCCGCATGCCTGCCCCGCTGGCTCCCAGAGGTCACCGCTGACTCAGGTGGGATACCAGGTAGACGAGGCCCACCAGCAGCAGTCCACGCACACCCAGCATCATCAGCAGGAAGAGGAGCAGGATGGAGGTCACGGGCTCCACGGCGTGGTTGCCCAGATGCCACTGGGGGAAGCCCATGTTCACCAGCTGCCGGTTGAGGTCATTGAAGGGGGACGGGGCGGCCCCCAGCCGAGCCCCAGCTTGCGGCTGGCGAGGGCCCGAACCCCCCAGGGGGGCGCCATGGCCCCTATTGAGAAAGCTCTGGAAGGTGGAGACAGAGAGAGAAATGAATCTAGAGAAAGCATCCTGGGAGTTGAAGTACCAGGCAACCCGGGAATCTTCTGGGCCAGGCCCCGCCCCCCCGTCCAGACCCCGCCCCCCAGGGCCACACCTTCCTTTCTCAGCTTTCCCCCAGATGCCAGCCCACAGGGATCCCCCTCACTGAGTCACAAGCTCTCAGAGTACAAAAAATGCCAGTCTATACTCCCCACATCCTGCCAGGGAAAAGGTGCCCAGATCAGAGAAGAGAAAAATGGGCAAGGAGGACTAGATTCTAGGGCAGAGCGTGGGAACAGCCATTTCTTTCTTTTTTTTTTTTTTTTAAAGATTTTATTTATTTGACAGAGATCACAAGTAGGCAGAGAGGCAGGCAGAGAGAGAGAGAGGAAGGGAAGCAGGCTCTCTGCTCAGCGGGGCTGGATTCCAGGAACCTGAGATCATGACCTGAGCCGAACGCAGAGGCTTTAACCCACTGAGCCACCCAGGCGCCCCAAGGGAACAGCCATTTCTAATCCTCCTCGGTCCTCCCTTTAACACCATTCCTGGGTGGCCGTGGGCTCGTCTTCCCCACCTTCTCCACTTCTCTCTCAGCCAGCTGGCTCTTCAAAGAAAGATGCTGGCTCCAGCGGGGTTAGCCCCGTCAAGGGAGAGAGCGCTTTTGGATTCCAGGTCTGGGGAGGTTGCCGGGAAGAGTGAGAACTGGGGAGGCAGGTGGATCCTATTGCAGATTGCAAGAATGCAAATTTCCCCCAAGTCTTGACCCTCACCTCATGCTCCTTAGCCCGGCTCTCTGCAAAGAGGGCTTCTGACTACAGAAGGCTAATGACTAGCAAGAGAGCTTCTGATTGCTAAGGGGTAACTGACACGGAGGGCAGGAGCCCAGCTGCTCCCCTGCCACGGGTGCTGGGCGCACACCTGTCGAGGGGCGCTACTGCGTGCTGGGAGAGTGTTCCTCACGCGGGGGTCGTCGTCCTGCACTATCTCCCCATTGGCCAAGATCCGCACCATCCTCCCAGGAACGATGGGTCCCTGCTGGGCTGTGCCTGTCCCCAGACCTCAAAAACCTGAAAGAAACAATTTATCAGAGATAAGGGGACGCTCGCCTTCCGTGGGAACAATGGCAATTCTGGGTGCCCACGCTGGTTACCCAGACAGAGCAGGCAGGCGCTGCGTCTGATTAATTCCAAGGAGAGAAATAAATGCGAGTTATTTGTCAAATGAAAACCTCTCAGACATTGAGGCCACTGGGAAAACTACCAAAGGGAGCCGGGGTGATGGAAGTTCCGTGACCCTGCTGCGCCCACAACCACAGGGAGGAGAGCCCTTGCTGCGCCCCATCTCACACCCCCCAACACTCTCCGGAGCAAGGGACAGTTAGAGAACCCCAGGGGTGTAGCCGGCTTGCCCAGCACCACTCTTCTAGAGGCAGCAGAGCCAGAACGTGAAGCTGGGAACTCTGGCGCTAGGCCATTTTCTGGGCTCTGAACAGGGAGTCCAGGGCACCCAGCTCCCCAGTGTCTCCATTTCCCATCCGTTAAAAAGGGGCCCATTGGGAGTAAATGCCAAGGACCCGGGCCTTCTCCCCAGGGAGGATCTGGGCCCACTTCGGAGCCACTTTAGGTCCACGGCCTGGCAGCCGACCCCACTCATGGCCACAGGGCCCCGGGAGCTGGCTGGAGGGGCAGACCCTTCTGGCAGAGGGCACATCCCTCACCTGCCCCTCACCTCTCAGATAACACCAGCCTTCTCTGCCATCGCGGGCAGAGCCAACCTGCCCAAAATTGGGAATGGGGGATGCTGCTGTGGCTCTGGGAGGACCCCACTCCGGAGACCCCAAGGGTGTCCATGCGCTGGAGGTGGGGGTCCTTCCACGGCTTTCCCCGAGTCTGTGTCAAAGCCATTTTTTCTCAGGAGACGAGCCACCGTTTTCACCTAAATTCTGAAAAGCATCTGGGACACCCACGCCAAGAGGGATTTAGAGCCCCTGTTCTGTTGCCCTTGGACTAGAGCTTGGGCCAGGCGGGTCCCCCTTCTGAAGCCCGCTGTTCCTTGCAGAAGGCCAAGCGGGTCGCGCAGCTCCGCAGCCCCTCGATGCTTTGCGCCACCGCGCCCGCTGGGTGGGCTGAGGCCGCAGCCAGCCCCGGGGCACCTGACTCCGGGAGGGGGGCGCGCGGGCGATCGCGGGGGGCGTGCTGCAGGGCAGGGACGGGGAAATCCGGGAAGGGGGCGCCGCCCCAGCTGCGGAGCCCGACCCCGGGGAAGGGAGGGATGCGAGCTCGCTGGCCCTCGCCCCGGGCCGGGACACCCACCTGCGGTCGCGGCTCCCGGCCTCAGCGGCGTCCACTCCCCGCGTCTCCCAGGCCGCTTCCTCCCACCTGACCTCACAGGAAGCGCGCGCCGCAGCGGCGCGGCCCCCTCTGCAGGCCGCAGGGGGAACTGCAGCTGCCGGGCCCCCCGGCGGCGCAGGGCGGGGAGGAGGGAGAAAGGGGGCGCCACCGGGAAGGGCGGGGGGAGGGAAAAAAGAGGATAGGGAAGGGAGAAAGAAAGGAAGAAGGAGGACAGAAAGGAGGGAGAACAGGAGGGAGAAAGGGAAGTGGACCCCATGGAGGAAAAGCGCAGAGGGTGGGAGACCCTCTGCCCTGGGTGGAAAGATGGCACACACTAAACCCACCGATGAGAGTTTGCTGAGCAGCTGGGGGGATGCCTCTCGAGTAGGACCCAATCCTACCCTCAAGGATCTCCAGTTCCAGTGGGGAAAATAAGGCGTGAACCACAAGACAGGTGCAAATAACTGTAACTTGAAGGAAGGCAGGCTTCCTGGAGGAGGTGGTCTTTGAGCTGGGGCCAGAAGTTTAACTAGGATAAATAGGGAAGAGTGCCACGCATCAAGGGACTGAACAATCAACCTCTGCCTCTTTCCTGATGTTTTCGTGTCCCCACCCTCCTGCCGACTTTCATAAGCTGGTCCCTCTGAACCCATTCACCAGTGGGAAAGAATGAGTTCTGTAGTCCCACAGCTTGGGTTTCAGGCTCTCGCAAGTTACTGGGCTGCTCACTCTCCTCGTTTGCAAAATGGGGATAATCACACTTCACAGGACTGTTGCCAAGATTAAGAATGAGAGTTGCCGACACATGGCAAGTGTTGATAAACATTGGCTGTGACTATCAGGGAATAGATGATTCTGGAAGGAGACAGTTATTTTTCGAGTATATAGTAGGACCCACTGGGTACATACAGTGTAGTAAGATGCCCGCCGGCCCCTAGTGAGGGAAGCAGAAAGAAGGATGAAATGTAGGCCTTGCCTTAAGCACTCATCACCTGCTATCATGGTTTAATTCTTTGATTATGAAACCTCATCAGTGAAAAATGTTAAGCAGGTCCCCCTGATATCTATATCTCATTTGTGTATTATTTATTGGCTTGTGGATAAAAGGCAGCTGCTAGAGACAACCTGGCTTGAACCTGCAACAGCTGCTTTCTAGTGGTGCGATGGGTCCGTTATTCAGCCTTTCTGGTTTGAGTTCCTTTGTCTGTAAAATGAGGATAATACCAGTACTCTTGTCATCGGATCTTCATGGAGCACTGAGCACTTGGGGTACAGCCTGGTCACTGTAAGTGACCACCGCTCTGCTACGGTAAGTCAGTTGTAACCCATGGACTCTAAACAAGACTAGAATATCAGATAGATACAAAACTGAAATCCTAATGCTTTCTTCCTGCACTCAGATGCAGGGGTTAGTGTGGAAGGGGTGATCCCAGGGCAGGATTCCTTTTTTTTTTTTTTATTCATTTATTTATTTGACAGAGAGAGAGAGAAGGCAGGAGAGGGAACACCAACTGGGGGAGTGGGAGAGGGAAAAGCAGGCTTCCCGCTGAAAAGGGCGCGGGGTGCGGTGGGGGGAGCGGCTGGCTCCCAGGACCCTGGGATCAGGACCAGAGCCATGCAGATGCCCCTAGGGCAGGACCTGATTCGCAGGGGTGCTCTGCTGCTCTCAAAAGTGGCTGCACAGGGGCACCTGGGTGGCTCAGTGGGTTGAGCCTCTGCCTTTGGCTCAGGTCATGATCCCGGGGTCCTGGGATCTGGGATCGAGCCCCGCGTCTGGCTCTCTGCTCGGCAGGGAGCCTGCTTCCGGCTCTCTCTCTGCCTGCCTTTCTGCCTACTTGTGATCTCTCTCTGTGTCAAATAAATAAACAAAATCTTTAAAAAAAAAAAAGTGGCTGCACATTGGAATTACCTGGGATGTTTAAAAACAATCCCAATGCCTAAGTCCCACCCCAGAGGTGACAATACTCTGGATCTGGGATGCAACCTATGTTTGGAGACATTTTAAAAAAAGGAATTCTACTGGGTGATAGATACTGAGGAGGGTATGTGCTATGGTGAGTGCTGTAAGTAAGCCTGATGATTCACACACCTGTACCCCTGGGGCAAATAATACATTATATGTTAATAAAATAAAACAAAAACAAACAAACAAAAATGAATTCCAGGTGATTCTAATGAGCAGCCTGAGCTGAGAACCACTGCCTTCCATGAACAGATCCACACGAGTGGGGCTCACAACCCAAGATCACCAAGGACAGAGAGACTTTAGTGGGCTGGGGGAACCAGGGAGGAGATAAGGGATGTACCCAGGAAGCCTTGCGCCAGTGCAACGGCTGCCAAAGAGACAGGTCCCACCAGAGATAACCGTGAGAGCCCAGAGGAGAAGGTCTCTCTAGAGAAGGTCAGGAACAGCCTTAGGGGGCAGTAATGTTTGACTAGACTTTGAAAAGACCTATCAGTACCAATTAAAACAGCCTCAGAAGGCTGTGACTCACTTTTCCCACCTCTCCACTTCCTTCAGGTGTCTCCCCTGCTCAAGAACCTGCCATGGCTCCCTATTGTCTGCTCCAAAAAGACCCAGCTCATTGGCAGGCTCTGACAACCTTCCAAATCTGGCCCCAGCACACTCTTACCAACTCCCTGACTCAGCTCCACCCACCTGGTCCTGAAGTATGTCACCCAGAGTCCTACTTGGCTTGGGCCTAGAAAGTTGGCCTGAAGGTCCTCTCCACCCAATCTAAATCCTCCCACGCTTTTATACCAACAACACAAACTCCAGTTCTGAGTGTTCCATGTAATAATAATAACCCCTGTGTGTGCAGAGTCCCTGTGCTTTCCAAAGTGCTTTTCCAGACCATATCATTCTTCTTTGGATTATGACATAGGAAGCATAGGTATTATTGTTCCGTTTTGCTAATAAGAAACTGAGACTCAGGGGTGCCTGGGTGGCTCAGTGGGTTAAGCCTCTGCCTTCAGCTCAGGTCAAGATCTCAGGGTCCTGGGATGGAGTCCTGCATCGGGCTCTCTGCTCAGCAGGGAGCCTGCTTCCCCCTCTCTCTCTGCCTGCCTCTCTGCCTACTTGTGATCTCTCTTCTGTCAGATAGATAAATAAAATCTTAAAAAAAAAAAAGAAAGAAAGAAAGAAAGAAAAGAAAAGAAACTGAGACTCAGAGACATGGTACATAGCCAGCTCCAGGTCAATGTTAGTGCCAGGATTCAAATGAACCCAGGTTCTCCCCTCCCTCTCAGGCCCATCCCCTCTCTACTGACTCTTTATTTTGTGCTTCCCACACCCAATGCCATGAGCATGAGACTGCCCCCCCGCCCCCGCCATCATGCCTTAATCCCAGCAGGTGTCCCATTAAAGCATGCTTTTGGCCTGCTGGTTGTCATCGCACACTCTTGCTAAAGTTTGGGACACCCTGCTTTAGACCAGTGGCTTTGCAAACACTTTTGGTCCAGTACATTTTACATCATGACCTAGTAGCCACACTCATGTGAAGAAGTTTCAACAGTATTTACCCTTTCTATATGAAATATACCGTGATGTTTTCTATTTTTTAAGGGAAAAAAGTGCTAATCAATTTCTCACACTATTTTGCTATCCATGAATATTGTGGTTCTCAACCCTGATTGCATGTTAGAATCACCAAAGGGAAATTTCATAAACTATTGGTGCCCAAACCAGTTGGATCAGAACCTCCAGGAGGTGAAGCATGGACATCTCCATGCCCGGTTACTTAATAAGCACTCAAGCTTGTAGATACTAATGTGCGGTTTAAAAACACTGCAGTAGACGTTCCTCCGGGGTGGACGGCTGCCCCTAAACTTGGAGTTCCTTCAGATACAAAGCAATGAGTTCCACTTGGCTAACAAAGATAAGCTTGTGTAATAAGACCCAAGCCCCAAAGAAGAAACACTGCCCAGAGCACATCACCACAACGGCAGTCCCTTGCCTCCACTGACTATCCAAACGCCAGGAAGAAAGACCAACCCCGAGCCTCCAATATGGCACCAATCCTCAAAGAAACCCTCTGATTCACTGGTGGCAAGTTGACTTCATTGAGCCCCTTCCACCCCAAGGGCCAGAAATTCATTCTAGCAGGGAGAGACACCCATTCCAGGTGTATGTTTGCCTTTCCTGCCTGGAGAGCCTCAGCCCAAATCACATATCTTACAGAGTGTTTAATCTCCTGGTCCAGGATCCCACGTAACATGGCATCAGACCCAAGGTCCCACTTTACATCCAAGCAGGTGCAAGAGGGTACCCATAACCATAGGATCCACTGGTTACATCACATACTACACCAGCTGGCCTAATACAGTGTTCGAATGGCACCCTAAAGACCCAGCCCAGTGCCAGCTCAAAGACAATACTCAGCAAGAATGCTGTGCCATCTGCAAGGGATGCATTCTCTACCTTAAACCAAAGGCCTATACAAGCTGTGTGTCTCCAATTGGAAAACACTTGGATTCAGGAACTCGGAAGTGGAAGCAGCAGTGGCCCCGCTTACCATCGTGCCCAACGACCCTCTTGGGGAATGTGTGCCTTCCATCCCCACAACTCTGGGATCTGCAAAGATGGAAGTCCTGCACCCCAAAAGGGAGCACCAGTACCAGAGAACACAGCGGGAGTTCTTTCAAACAAAAAGCTAAGGGTGCAGCCTGAATACTTTGGGTTCTTGTTTCCGGAAATTAGCAGGCAGGAAGAGGAGCCATTGCCCTTGTCCAAGAGTGACTCGTCCTTGTCACTGGGAGGAGGGAGGGCTGCTCTTACATTAATGCAGACAGGACAACCATATCCGGCCCCCAGACGGATGCCTCTTGGTTGTCCTTTACCCGAGTGTAGTGGTAAAGGGCAGTGCAACAACTCTGTCCTCACGAGGCCATGTGACCAGAAGCTCAGAGCCCTGAGGGATGAGTGTCTGGGTCACGCTTCCAGGTGAGTCACTGAGGCTAATAGAGATGCCAGGTGAGGGGGAGGGGTGGGGAGGGACGATGATCATTTGCAGCTACAATGGAGGAGACTGTAGTTGGTCCCCCCACAGTATTTCTCCAGAAGACCTATCCTTCGGAATCCGGAGAGAGTGGATCTCAAACGGTGTGAAGGGTGGGCTGTAGGAGACATGAAGATGAGCTTGTCAGACCCCCCTCCAGGGAAGGCCTTGTTGCTCTAACTTCTGCAAGAGCATCTGGAACCTTTAGCTGTCAGCCCCTTCACACAAGTTGCTCTGCTGCGGAGGGACCCTCCGCCCAGGGTCAAGTCCTCCCATAGTCCATGACTGAAGGACACAGAAGATATACACGGGCTGTGTCAGCTTCAGAGATTCTCCTGAGGTTGGCTGAGGGGATCAGGTTTTTATCATAACTTAGTTTTCCCCTCTGCTCAACCCTCTTTGCTCTGTCTCCCTCAACGATCTACTGAACTCCCAATTCTGTCTCAAGAGTGTGCTTCCTGGAGAACCCAAAAGGGAACAAGTCCCCATTCTGCTGGAGTGGGAGAAAGTTTAATCTCATTTACTGTGAGATAGCCATTGCCTCTGACGCAGCAGGCACAGCCAAATGTCCTTCAGATTCATAGCCCTCTTTAGCCTTTTCATTACTGAGCCCTCCCCCTCCACCAAGGTTTGGCAGGTAACTAGACATCCATCTAGGTAGCTGGAAAATCCAAAATAAATGATGAGAATTTAGAAGACATTTTAGTAAGATTATTGTCTATAAATTGGTCATATTCTTAAATACAGGCAGCAGAGTTAAAAAATTAAATTACAAGAGGCGCCTGGGTGGCTCAGTGGGTTAAAGCCTCTGCCTTCGGTGCAAGTCATGATCCCAAGGTCCTGGGATCAAGCCCCGCATCGGGCTCTCTGCTCAACAGGGAGCCTGCTTCCTCCTCCCTTTTGCCTGCTTGTGATCTCTGTCTGTCAAATAAATAAATAAAATCTTAATATATATATATATATATATATATATATATATATATATATATATATATAAATCCACTAGGATTAATCTAAGATTAAATATGTGCATGGGGTCCTCTATTCTGTTCCACCCATCTATGTGTTTATCCTTCTGCTAATATCACAGAGTCTTGATTATGTAGCTATATCATAATTCTTGATATCGGGTAAGAATGATTCTTTCCCCCTTTATTCTTTTTCTTCAAAATTGCTTTAGTTTTTATAGCTCCTTTGTCTTTCCATATAAAATTTAGAATAATCTTGTCTATATCTACAAAAAAATCTTACTGAGATTTTGACAGGAATTGTGTTAAACCTGTCTCTCAATTTGGGAGAAATTGGCATCTTTTTACTCTGTGGTATCTCCCACTATTTGTGTACACAATTTGTCCCTTGGCTTATTTAGATCTTTTTCTGTTTCTTCTGTCATCACAATGTAGTTTTCAGCATTCAGTGCTATACATGTTTTGCTAAATTTACACCAAAATATTTAATTTTTAAATGATTGCAAATGATATTATATTTTAGATTTCAGTGTCCATATGTTAATTGCTAGTATATTAAACTACAATTAATTATTGTATATTTGTCTTATATTCCATGACCTAGCTGAACTCTCTTACTAGTACTAGGTATTTTTGTAGATGTATTGGAGTTTTCTGTGTAAACAATCGGGTCATTTGCAAATAGAGTCCGTTTTATTTCTTCCTTTCCAATCTTTGTCTTTTACTTCTTTTTCTTGCCTTAATGCACTGGCTAGAACTTCCAATACTACATTGAATAATAATGGTGAAAGTAGACATCCTTGCTCATTCCCAAACTTAAGGGGAAAATCACTGTTTTTTCCCATGAAATATATTAATTGTAGGGTGTGTATATGTGTATATATATACACATACACACACACACACAGATGCTCTTCATCAAACTGAGGAATATCCTATTTCTATTTTTCTGAGCATTTTTAGCATGGATAGGGTATTGAATTTTGTCAAATGCTTTTTCTGTATCCGATTGATATGATGGTGTGATTCTCCTTCTTTAATATGTCAATGTGTTAGATTATATTGAGTGATTTTCAAATACTAAATCAGACTTGCATGTCTAGCATAGTCATGCTATATGATTCTTTTTATAAATTGCTGAATTGTATTTGCCAGTATTTTGTTTAGGGTTTTTACATCTATTTTCACGGAGGATATTGAGGATTGTTTTCCTGGGGATTTTTTTTTTTTTTTGTACTATCTCTGTCTAATTTTATTGTCAGGGCAAAACTACCTTTATAGAATGAATTAGTAAGTGTTCCTTCTTATTTTCTGGAAAAGTTTATACAGAATTAGCATTAATTCTTTAAATGTTTGGTAGAGGGGTGCCCGGGTGGTGGAGGTAGTTGAGCATCCGACTCTTGGTATAGGCTCAAGTCGTGATGTCAGGGTTGTAATCTCATGGTCGTGAGATAGAGCCCCAGGTCATGGAGTCTGCTTGGGATTCTCTCTCCCTCTCCCTCTGCCCCTCTGCCCCTCCCCCACCAAATCAATTAATCAATCAAAAAATCTTTAAAAAAAATAAATGTTTGGTAGAATTCACCAGTGAATCCATCTAGACATGGAGATTTATTTGGGGGAGTTTTAAATTATGAATTTCTTTGATGGCTATAGAGTTGTTCAAATTATCTGTTTCCTATTGAGTGAATCGTAATGATGTGTTTTCGAGGAATTGGTCCATTTTGTCTACACTGTCAAATATATATTTGTAGAGTTGTTTGTAATATTCCCTTATTATCTTTGTAGTGTCTGCTGGATCTGCTATGATAGCCCACGCTTCATTCCCGATACTGCTATTTGTGCCTTCTTTCTTTTCCCATTCACTCTTGCTGAAGATTTGTCAATGTTAGTGTTCTTTTCAAAGAATCTGCTTTTATTTCATTGATTGCTCTATTGATCTTTTGTTTTCAATTTCACTGACTTCTGTGCTTTGTTATTCCCTTCCTTCTGTTTGCTTTGGATTTATTTTGTTCTTCTTTTTCTACGTTCTTAAGGTAAGAGCTTAGATGATTTGTCTGAGACTTTTCCTGTTTTCTAATATAAACATTTACTGGTTTATATTTCCCTCTCAGCTTTAGCTCTGCCCTACAAATTTTGATATATTGTATTTTCATTTTCATTTCCTTTAGTTCAATGAATTTTTAAATTCCTTTGTTATTCCCCCTTTGATGCATAGGTTATTTAGAAGAGTGAATCTTCAGGTGTTTGGAACTTTTCCTGTTACCTTTCTATTACTGGTTTTGTTTGATTCCACTGGGATCAGAAAACACTCTCTGTATGAGTTCAGTTCTTAAAGATTTGTTGAGGTTTGACTTATAGTCAAAAACAAACTTTTTTTCCCCAGTAGTGTAGTTAGAGGTTGGCAGCATGAGAAAGGAGAGGACCAGGTGGAGATTTGGGGTGCCTGGAGAGAACTAGGTCTGCCTCAATCCAAGAGGAATCAAAAGCTCAAAGGTGGTTTGGGAAGGCCAGAACTATCATGGAAGGAGGAGGGTCCAGGAGGTGAGAGGGATGTTTGAAAGCTAGGGTCAAGGGATTACCCTCTGCCTGCTGAGATCCCTCTCAGCCATTCTAGTCTGGCAGGAAGGGGGCAGCCTGCAACCTTTATGGACCAGTCTGAAGCTGCCAGATGTCCCAGGCAGGGGGATGGAGGAGGCTCACAAAGGCTTGCCCTTCAGGAAAATGATGTCACTGATCCCCAGCTTTTCTGCCAGGGAAGCTATCTTGGTAGATATTCCATAGGTGACTGAAAAGAACGTGTGTTCAGCAGCTTCCAGATGGAATGTTCTATAAATCTCAATTATGTACGGTTGGCTGATGGTGGTGTTGAGTCCTTCTATATTATTGCTGATTTCCTATCTAGTCAGTTATTGGGAAAGAGGTATTGAAGTTTCTACCTATAATTATGATTTGACTACTTTCTCCTTTCAGTCCTACCAGTTTTTGTTTCACAAATTTGAAGCTCTGTTATTTGGTGTGTACATTTTTAGGTTTTTGTATCTTTTCGATAGATTGGCTGTTTTGTCATCTATAATGTCATTCTGATAATATTCCTTACTCTGAAGTCTACTTTATCCTGTTCTTTTTATTAACGTTTACATAATGTCTTTTTCCCATAATTTTACTTTCAGCTTGCCTATATTATTATATTTGAAGTGAGTATCTTATAGATGACATATTTTTAAAACTACTCTGCTGATATTTTATTATGTGATGTATTTAGATCACTTACATTTAATGTAATTATTGGTATGTTAGGGCTTATGCCTACCAATTTTATTTTGTTTTCTGTTTTTCATTGCTCTGTTTTTGTTTTTCTGCCCTCCTATGGGTTACTTGAGCATTCTTAAGGATTCCATTTTTACTTATAGTATTTTGTTATAGCTCTTTATATAACTTATTTAGTGGTTTCTGTAAGTATTACATTACATGTACATAACTTATCATAACTGACTGGTGGCATCATTTTACTAGTTTGAGTGAAGTATAAGAATCTACTTCCCTTTATGTCCCTTTAACCTCCCAATTATAGTATAATTGTCTTAAATATTTCCTCTACATATATTTGGAACCACATCAAACAATGTTATTATTTTAGTTTCAACTGTCAAAGATAATTTAGAAAAGTCAAGGGGGAAAGGAAAGCCCATTTTATTTACCCATATTTTTGCTTACCATGTTATTTCTTCCTTCTTAGAAGGAAGGTTTCAAGGTTCTTCCAAGGTTCAAGGTTGAACCTTGAAAGGTTCAAGGTTTGATTTTTCAAGGTTCTTTTATTTTTTCCTTTCTGTTTGGAGAACTTTGTATAGCCACAAAGTTGCTATAGAGTAGGTTTCCTGGTGACAATTTATTTTAATTTTTTTTCCCTAGGGTATCTTCATATCCTCTTGCTTCCTGAAGGATATAGGATTCTGGGTTGACAGGGCTTTCTTTCAACACTTAAAACAATATTGTGCCATTTCCTCCTGGCCTCATGGTTTTTTGATGAGAAATCTGCTGTTGTTAGAATCGTTATGCCCTGTGAGTGAGGTATTATTTTACTTCTGGCTGCTTTCAGGGTTTTTTTCCTTTTTCTTTAGTTTCCAGAAGTTTAATTATGATGTGTGTTGGATGGACTTCTTTGGATTTATCCTCTTAGGAATTCATTCTGCTTCTTGAATCTTTAGATTTACATCTCTGGTCAAGTTTGGGAAGTTTTCAGCCATTATTTCTTCAAGTACTTTTGCAGCCCCACTTCCTTTCTTTTCTCCTTCTGTGACTTCAATGATATATATATTAGATCTTTTATTATAATCCCTACAGGTCCCTGAGGCTCTGTTCTCTCTCTTTCCCTCTCTTTTTTCCCCCAGTAGTTTCTGTTCAGATTGGATAATTTCTATTGTTCTACCTTCCAGTTTACTGATTCCATTCTGCTGTCCATCTACAATGTAGATTTTTTTTCATTTGCTATCTTCCTGGTTCTTGGTTTTAAGTGATTTTCAAATGAAATCTGGACATTTTCGCATTATGGTATGAGACTCTGCCTCTTATTTAAACCTTCTAAGTTAAGTTTAGCTGGCTTTCTCTGATAGTACTCCAGCAGGAGAAGGAGGGACATTGCCTCATTAATGACAGGAGGGAAGTAGAACTCCATGTGTCCCACTCACCCTCCACTGGCACCCAAGTAGGGGCCTGAGGATGGAGGAGCAACATTCTATACCACTGCTGGGTGAGGATGGGAGTTTCTGTTCCCCAAACTGTATCCACAGATACCAGGGGTTGGAGGTGGGGGGACTCATTACCAGCTAATGAGGATGAAAGTGACTCCCTACTTGGCCTCCTCCTTTTTTACAGCATCATGAGGACAGAGGTCTAAGCTCCCCATTGGCTCTTGCAGGTGTGGATGGAGCCACAGTTTTTTTTTTCTGAGGCATTTGTCTAGAACAGTGCAGTTTTTGTCTAAAAGTTTTCTGTCTTGCTAAGTACCTTTCCTAGTACTTTGCTAGAAAGAGCAGTCTCCTTCAGGGCTCTTACAGTCTGTACCTTCAGCTGTTTCCAGGTCTCCAGCCTCTATATCCCTTATCTGGGATATATAAGACAAAAGGAAAATGCAGGGAATTTACCCCTGTGCTGTGTCATTCCTCAGATCCCAAAGTCCCCAGCCAGTCTGCCTTCTCATCTCCATCTTTCAAAGACTCCTTATGTTGATTTTATACATAATATCCAGGGTCATCAGTTGTTTTTAATAGGAGAATAGGGAAAAGCATATTTACCCCATATTCCCAGAAGCAGGCATTCTAGATAGTTTTAAAGTTATGGAAATGAAGACATTGTGATCTAGGTATAAGAATAATAAAGTGACCAATAGATAGATAGAAACCAGGAACAAATCCATAAACCTGGATTTGTGGTAACACAGAACTACAGAACAATAGGGAAAAGATAATCTTTTTAGTTAAGTAATGCTGTGGTAACTGGGTATCCATAGAAGAATAAAATGAAATTGGACTCTTACCTCACATATTTATACATGTACCAAAAACAAATTCTAGGTGTATTATAGACCTAAGTATGAAAAGCAAAATGATAAAGAATCTGTGAATATATATACATATACACAGGTTCTAGACCTCAGAGAAGGGGAAATTTTCTTAATGTGTTATAACAAGTGACAACAATAAAGAAAATGATTGATAATTTTTACTATACTAGATTTACATTAAAAGAACTCCTATTGATCAAGATACTATTTTTTATTTTTTTAAAGATTTTATATATTTATTTGACAGAGAGAGACACAGCAAGAGAGGGAACACAAGCAGGGGAAGTGGGAGAGGGAGAAGCAGGCTTCCCACCGAGCAGGGAGCCCAATGCAGGGCTCAATTCCAGGTCCCTGGGATCATGACCTGAGACGAAGGCAGTCACTTAATGACTGAGCCACCCAGGTGCCCCTCAAGATACTATTTTTTAAGAAGTAAAATGTCTAGTATACAAGAAAAGTTTTCTGCAGTACATATAGCCAACAAAGGACTCACTTCCAAAATATCCAGAATATATAAAAAGCCTTTACAAATAAATAATAAGACAATCAATAAAATATGGGCAAAGGATTTGAATGAGCACATTACAAAAGAAGAAATCCGAGTGGCCAATAAATTTTGAAGACGTTATCAATGTCATCGACACTCTGGGAAATGTAAATTAAAACCATCATGAGAAATGACCATACACCCATCAGACAGACTGCAATTAAGTCTAACAACACTAAGCATTAGTGACAATGGGCAGCAATGACAGTTCCCACCCACAGTCGGTGGATTTGCAGATTGGTACAGCCACTTTGGAAAACCATTTAGAATTCCCTAAGAAAGGTGAACCTTTACATTCTTTATGATCCAGGACACAAAAGTGAAGGCTCATAGGCACCCGGTCATGTGCACAGCATTTTTCATAATAAAACTGGGAAATGAATCAAGTGTCTATCAAACTAAAATGGAAAAACTAATGCTAGTAGTGTCATTGAGTGGAATATTATATAGTAGTAAAGATTATGAACTCTAATCACCTGCAATGTAACTGAATCTTACAAATGCTACATTGAAAAGGCACAGCATAGAGAACACAGTCGCTGGTATTGCAATAGCATTTCATGGTGACAGGCAGTAGCTATAATTTCGGTGAACACCGTTGGTTGAATCACTATGCTGTACACCTGAGACTAATGTAACATTGTGCATCAATTCTACTTCAATGAACAAAAAAAATACTCTATTGAACAAAAGAAGCCAGAGCAAAATAAATGTTACTGCACAGTCCCATTTCTATAAAGAGCAGAAGAAGGCAAAATTGAATGATATCGTTTAGGGATGAATATTTGGGTGGTAAAAATATAAAGAGAAGCAAAGATATTACTGCCCAATACCTACTTGCTGTGTGACCTGTGCAATCTACTTAACCTCTCTGTGCCTTGGTGGTCTTATATGTGAAATAGGGATGATAATACTACCTAACGTGAAGATAGCTCTTAGGCACACAGTAAACAGCACGTGAGCTTTGTTAAATACATAAAAATTCATAGATTCAGTTAACATAAAAATTCTTTGTGTGCTTATATGGTGTTGAGCCCTTTGGTAAGTCTTCACGAGCCCGTGGACTTGGGTCTGAGAGTGAACTACAGAGCTTTTAGAGCTGGGGCTCCCCCTTAGAGTCAGTGCAGCCACCTCCCACTAAAATGCAGGTCGGACGGCAAGCCTAGGCTAGGTGAGCCCACAGTTTACCCACGCAGTGCGGGCTATGGCAGCCCTAGGAGGACTAGAAGTCAAGCAGGTCCTTGCTGGCCGCCTGCTTTCCCAGCTGGACCTGGGGCTTTGGGCAGTCTGGCACCAGGACCCAGGCAGCCTCTCCTCCAGGGCTCGGAAGAGTAGAAAGAGGTCAGACTATAAGAAAAGAGGAACCGGAGAGAGCCAGAGCTGGGGGTCTGGGAGGCCTTTCATCCCATCCACAGAGGGAGCAGCAGAAAGAAGTAGGGGGGCGGGGTGAGCGGAAAAAGGAACCAAAAGCAGAGAATGAGGCCTGCCCAGCAGAATGCTTTTTGTGGGGTCTTAATTAAGCCGGGAGGTCCTATTGTTCCTTTCATGGTGAAACATATGTTCAGGGCCTGGCTGAGGTTTGGGAATGAGATTTCAATGGTGCTGGGCCTATGGCCGTCTGGGGAGGGGGGCTAGGAGAGGCAGCCGGGAAGGGGGGAACTGTCCCTAAGCCTTACCAGACCGATACCATCTCCCAGAGTCACCTGGTGGGACAGGACACTTCGAGGGTTGTTTGGGTCAGAATGTAGAACATAAGCTATGCAGACAAACCAGGACTCTATAACCTTAAGATAAAATCTCAGTCTATTAGTAAGCCTCTGTCCCAAGGGCACTGGCCAAGGGAAGAAAAGTAGAGTGTGGACAGGGTCAGATGCGAAGCCTGAAGAAGGAGGCCAGGCTATATCACCTTAAGAGTGTGGACGGACCAGGTGGGTCCCAAGAAATTGAGGGGCAGAGAAGGGCTTACACAGAACCAGCAAACAGAGGTGGTATCTGTGGCAAGGCAACTATAAATCAGAAATCCTGAGGGATAGGGATGGTCTGAAAGAACCCAGGAAACTATTCCTAGAGTAAGACCGGCAGCATTTGGAAAGAGCCATGCCCAGAAAGCCTCAGCACCAAGTGACAGCCACAGCAGTCAAGCAAGAACTTCTCTGATTCTTCCCACCCTGGGGCAGGTGGGCAGGAGGAGGAAATGAAGAGAGAAGTGCATCACACCCCTGCAGGGGGTCCCAAGACTCCGGGGTGTGAGCTGCAGGAAGAGAGAAGCCCTAAATAGAGTTGGAGTTTTTATATTCCCCTGGAAATAGATGCTGTTCGTTACCCATTAGTGATTGGGGAAAGCCCCGAGAATGGCCAGAGATTTCACCCACGGCAAATGAGGAATAAGATGGGACAGCCAGTTGGAAAGGACATAGGGGAGAAATGATATAGCTGCTTTCTGTTTGCAACTTAGCACAGATCCAGCTCATTCAAAGTCAAGGTCCAGATAACAGCTATGGCATGATGATTGCCAAGTGAGAAAAAGCAAAGTACAGAACACAGAATAAGGCATCAGATGGTGTCTCCCATCTAAGAAAGGAAGAATATACATATGGCCAAGTATATAAATAAATTTGCTTATGTTTTGAACAATGAGAGGATAAATCAAAACTAATAAAAATGGTTTCTGATAAGGGGAAGGAGGAGACAGGATTGGAAATCAGACGTCACTGAAAGTACCCTATTTGATGGTATTGGGTCTGGAGCCATCTAGATGTCTGACATCATTATAAAACAAAATAAATCAGTACATTTAAAAGTAGTAGCTAAAAGTAAAATACAAAATGAAGTATATGAGCTTAACTATATATCAAGGTTGTGGCTTAACCACAGAGACTTATTTCAAGTGATTTTAAAGCACAGACATATGTAGTAGGGACAAGAATGCAGACCTTTGGTCTGGAGAAGCCTCTGGACTCTCAAGGGAAAGATCTAAGAAAAATTCCCTTGGAAAGCTTCTCAATTCACTGGGATTCCTGAAGGTAAAACCCATGAGAGTATGCGGACTCCCCTCATCCTGGACCACTCCCCACCCCCCGCAGCCACTTGGAGTGTCTTACTCTCAAGCTAATCCGTACTTAGCCTTCACTAATTGCTCAAAATGACCACTTCAACACAACTACCCATTTGCGGCTCTAGTAGCTTCTATTCCAGAGAAGCTGATTTTGACTGTGATTCTTTCCGTTCACCCATCTCCCCAGATACGAGGGTGGTGGTCTGCCCTGGGACCTCGGTGCTGCCATGGGTCGAAGAACTAAAGGTTTTCAGTTTGTTCATCTTTTTTTTTTTTTTTCTTTCTCATTTTAAGTACGGAATGATGACTTCCAGGCCCTTTACATGTTGAAACTGAAATCAGAAGTTCCATCCAGGGACCCCTGGGTGGTTCAGTGGGTTGAGCCTCTGCCTTCGGCTCAGGTCATGATCTCAGGGTCCTGGGATCAAGCCCTGCATTGGGCTCTCTGCTCAGCAGGGAGCCTGCTTCCCCCTTTCTCTCTGCCTGCTGCTCTGCCTACTTGTGAACTTTCTCTCTGTCAAATAAATAAATAAAATCTTCTTTAAAATTTTTTAAAAAGAAGTTCCATCCATAAATTCCTTAGTTATTTTCTTAAAATAAGTCATTGATTTCTTTGGTGGTTGCTGGTGTATCTGTCAGAATTCAGCGAGACATGTAGAACCCACCAGGAGACATTTGTAATAATGGATTTACTCTTGTCACCAAGTAAAAAGGTGTGCATGGTAGGACTTTGTAATGATTTTATAATCCACCATAACTCTCCTGCTAGATCCCCAGTAAATTCAAGCAGATATTGTGTTTTTTTTAATTAAACCTTATATTTAAAGTAATCATAGGGCACCTGGGTGGTTCAGTTGGTTAAGCGACTGCCTTCAGTTCAGGTCATGATCCCGGAGTCCTGGGATCAAGTCCCACATCAGGCTCCCAGCTCCATGGGGAGTCTGCTTCTCCCTCTGTCTCCTCTCATGCTCTCTGACTCTGTCTCTCTCTCGAATAAATAAAAAAAAAATTAAAAAAAGTAATCATAGATCAATATTCTGTAGTAAGAAATAATGCAAAGATATCTCTTACATACTTTATCCAGTTTTCTCTAATGACAACATTTTGCAGAAATCTGGTACAAATAAATATTACATCAGGATACTGACATGGACACAGTCAAGATACAAAACACTTATGTCACCTCAAGGATTTCTCATGTCGCACCTTTAGAATCATACCTCCACCTTCATCCCTAGCAACCACTTGTCTGTTTGCCATGGCCACAATTTCATCATGTCAAAAATCTTATATAAATGGAATTGTGCAGTACATAGTCTTTTGGAATTGGCTTTTTCCGCTCCAGAGGATTGGTACATTAGCCCCAACCCCCCCTATCCAGGGAAGGGGGATGGGTTGGAGGTTGAACCATTCACCAATGGCCAATGATTTAATCAATAGTGCTCATGTAATGAAGCTTCCTGAAAAATCCAAAAGACAAGGTGCCTGGGTGTCTCAGTCAGTTAAGCATCTGCTTTTGGGTCAGGTCATGACTCCAGGGTCCTGGGATCGAGTTCCGCATTGGGTGAGCTGGAGTTACGGAATTGCTTGGTGTGGGAAAACCCACACACACATTTGGTGACCAGAAGTATCAAATGTGGAGGACAGTGTTCTGTGGGGAGAGAGAAAACAGAGGAGTTTTCCCATACACCACTATAAGGATTCACGTACAGATTTTTGAGTAAACATAAGTCTTCATTTCTCTGAGATAAATGCCAGGAGAGCGGTGGCTGGATTGCATTGTGGTTGCATGATAGTTTTATAGGAAACTGACAAACGGTTTTCCTAAGTGACTATCCCATTTTAGACTCCCACCAGCAACGTATGAGAGACAAGTATCTCTACCCGCTAGCAGAAATTTAGCATTGCTGCCGTTTTTTACTCATTCTGACAGGGGTGTAGGTATATTTCATTGTGGTTTAAATTTGCATTTCCTGATGGTCAATCATGTTGAACATCTTTTCATATCATATGTGCCATCTGTATATACATTCTTCAATGAAATATCTGTTCATGTCTTTTATCTATTTTCTTTTTTTTTAAGATTTTATTTATTCATTTGAGAGACAGAGAGCATGTGGTTGGGGGTGAGGAGCAAAGGGAGAGGGAGAGACACAGTTTTGAGTACTGTATATAGTCTAGATTCTAGTCTTTTTTTTTTTAAGATTTTATTTATTTATTTGACAGACAGAGATCACAAGTAGGCAGAGAAGCAGGCAGAGAGGAGGAAGCAGGCTCCCTGCTGAGTAGAGAGCCCGACGTGGGGCTTGATCTCAGGACCCTGAGATCATGACCTGAGCTGAAGGCAGAGGCTTAACCCACTGACCCTAGGTGGAGAGTTTTTGTTTGTTTGCTTGGTTTTGTTTGCCTACGGATGTCTACTTGTACCAGCCCAATTTGTTGAAATGGCTATCCTTCCTCTATTGAATTGTTTTTACACCTTTATCAAAAATCAGCTAGACATATCCATACAGGTTTACTGGGTTCTCTATTCTGTTCCATGTGTCTCTGATCTGTGCATCTTTCCGTCCACTGGTACTGCACAGTTTTGGTTACTGTAGCTATATAATATATCCTCAGCTAGACATATCCATACAGGTTTACTGGGTTCTCTATTCTGTTCCATGTGTCTCTGATCTGTGCATCTTTCCGTCCACTGGTACTGCACAGTTTTGGTTACTGTAGCTATATAATATATCCTCAGCTAGACATATCCATACAGGTTTACTGGGTTCTCTATTCTGTTCCATGTGTCTCTGATCTGTGCATCTTTCCGTCCACTGGTACTGCACAGTTTTGGTTACTGTAGCTATATAATATATCCGGTAATCAAGTAGACTTAGTGTCAGTTTCCCTTTTCAAAATTGTTTTAGCTATTCCAGTTCCTTTGCCTTTGCATATAATTTTAGAATAATCTTGTCTGTGTCTGCAAAAAATCTTGCTCCTTATTTAAATATTTTTTTTAAAGTAATCCCCATACCAGCGTGGGGCTCAAACTTACAGCCCCAAGATCAAAATTTGCACACTCTACCTACCAACCCAGCCAGGTACCCCCTGCTGGAGGTTTGGTGGGAGTTGTGTTAAGCCTGTCAATCAATTTGGGAACCACTGACATTACTATGTTGAATTTTCTGATCCATAAACACAGTATATGTCTCTTCATTTATTTAGATCTTCTTTGGTTTCTTTTGTCAGCATTTTGTAGTTTTCAAAATACAAGTCCTGTACATATTCTGTTAGATTTTTACCTAAGTATTTGATTTGTGTGGTGTGTGTCATTGTAAATGGTATCATATTTTTAATTTCAGCACCCACGTGTTCATTGCTAATATATAGAAATACAATTGACTTTGTATGTTTATCTCAGATCCTGCAACTTGCTGAATTCACGTATTAGTTTTAGCAAGTTTTTGCATATTTCTTAGGCTTTTTCTATGTAAAGAGTCATGTCATCTGCAAATAAGGACAGTTTTATTCTTCCTCTCCAATCTGCATGCCTTTTCTCTACTTGCCTTATTGCACTGGCTAGAACTTCCAATACTACATAGAGTGGTGAAAACATGGGAAAGCATTTAGTTTATCACCATTATGTCTTTCATCATTTAATTTTTCACCATTAGCTGTAGGTTTTTCATAGATGCTCTCTTTCAATGAAGTTCTCTTCCATCTTAGTTTGCTGGGAGTTCTTGTCATGCTTGGCCTGTTGGATTTTGTACAATGATTTTTCTGCCTTGATTGATGTTATCATATGATTTTTATTCTTCGGTCTGTTGGTATGGAGGATTATATTGATTGATTTTCAAATGCTAAACCACTCTTGTATACTTGGTCATGGTGTATAATTTTCTTATACATTGTTGGAATTAATTTGCCAAATTATTTTAGGTTGTTTGACACTAAGTCATGAGAGATACTGGTCTATAGTTTTGTTTTAGTTTTATAATCTTTTCTGGCTTTGTTATCAGAATAATGCCAACCTCTAAATTGAGTTGGAAATGGTCCTTTTTGTATTCTTAAGAAAAAATTGAGTTAAGTTGGTGTTATTTCTCAAAATGTTTGATAGAGGGGCGCCTGGGTGGCTCAGTGGGTTAAGGCCTCTGCCTTCGGCTCAGGTCATGATCCTGGGGTCCTGGGATAGAGCCCTCCTCTCAGCAGGGAGCCTGCTTCCTCCTCTCTCTCTGCCTGCCTCTCTGCCTACTTGTGATCTCTGTCAAATAAATAAATAAAATCTTTTAAAAAAAATGTTTGATAGAATTCTCCAGTGAAATCATTCAACCTAGAGATTTCATTTTCAGGAGGTTCTTATTTATAACTTCAACTTTTTAAATTATTTTTTAAATTATTTTTTTTAATTTTTATTTTATTTTTTTATTTTTAAATTATTGTAGAACATTCAGATTATGTATTTCTCTTGGCTGAGTTCTGATAGCTTTTTGTTTTTAAGGATTGAACTGTATCTTCTAAATAGTAGAATACATGAGCATGACATTGTGATATTGCTTTATTAACTTTTAATGCTTGTACCATGTATAGACACATCTTTTTTTTTTTAATTCCTCACATTGGTTATTATACTCTTCTCTCCTCTTACCTTTATCAGTACTGCTAGATGTAGATCCAACCTTTTAATTGATTTTTTAATTTTTGATGATTTTCTTAACCATTTTACTTTTTTCAATTTTATTGCTTTCTGCTCTGTTCTTTATTATTTCCTCTCTTCTTCTTGCTTTGGGTTCTTTTTTATTTTATATTATAGTTTATTGAGTTAGGAATGTAGATTGTTGGTTTGAGAAATTTTACTCTTTTCCAATATAACCATTTAATCTTACCTCTTAGTATTGCTTTAGCTGCATCCCGCATATTTTCATATGTAATATTTTCTTTTTTTAAAAGATTTTATTTATTTACTTATTTGACAGAGAGAGAAACACAGCAAGAGAGGGAACACAAGCAGAGGGAGAAGCAGGCTTCCTGCCAAGCAGGGAGCCTGATGAGGGACTCAATCCCAGGACCCTGGGATCACAACCCAAGCCAAAGGCAGACACCTAACAACCGAGTCACCCAGGCACCCCAATATGTAATATTTTCATTTTCATTCAGTTCTGTGTGTTTTTATTTCCTTTGCTACTTCCTCTTTAGCCCATGGATTATTTAGAAGTGTGTTGTTAATTTCCAAGTGTTTGAAGATTTTCTTATGGGTCTACGTTGTTTAGATCCTTGCTGAGTTTCTGTGTAGTAGTTTTATCTGTTGCTCAGAGTGGGGTTTGGAAATCCAACTCTGAGCATGGATTTGTCCATTTCTCCTTTAAGCTTTATCAGTTCTTATTTGGTGTTTTTTGAGCCTCTGTTATTTGGTGAGTACACCATTCTGTCTTATTCATAGATCAGTGCTTATTAAGTAATGTCCATTTTTATCTTGAGTAATTTTCATTCTAAAGTCTTCTTTGTCAGATATTAATAGTGCCACTTCTCCTTTTTGAAAATTAATGTTTGCATAGCATATCTCTTTCCATCGCTTTACTTTTGACCTACCTAGGTTGTTGAATAGTGAGGTCTTTGTAAACTGCACATAGCTGGGTCTTATCTTTCTTTTCCACTATCTCAACTTCTGTCCACTAGTATATCTAGACCATTTACACTTGAGAGCAGTAAATGTAAATGGTAATAGTATATTTAGGCCTTTTATACTTAAGGTAGTTATTGATATATTAGGTCTTACTTTATCGTTAAAAATATTTTTCTGGGGGCGCCTGGGTGGCTCAGTGGGTTAAAGCCTCTGCCTTTGGCTCAGGTCGTGATCTCAGGGTTCTGGGATCAAACCCCACATCGGGCTCTCTGTTCAGCGGGGAGCCTGCTTCCCCCTCTCTCTCTGCCTGCCTCTCTGCCTACTTGTGATGTCTCTCTGTGTGTCAAATAAATAAATAAAGTAAAATAGAAATGTTTTTCTGCTTTTTTTTATTTTTAAAAAAATTGTTTATTTTTGAACTCAATCTCTGTTCAAGGTAATAAAACTATAAGATGTAATACCAAACAGTTGCCTTTGGCGACTTAGGCAGGAAGTCACAACTCTTCAAAGGAAGCTGTGGTTCTCTTTCCTTGCCTTCCTGTGGGGTACTTGTACATTTTTTAGGATCCCAACTTAATTTATCTATAGTGTTTTTAAGTATATCACTTTGTATAGTTTACTTAGTGATTGGTCTGGACCTATAAAATATACATATGACTCACCCTAGTCTACTGCTGTTAACATTTTCCCACTTCAAGTGAAGGGTAGAAACCTTACTTCCATTTAGATGTCCTTACCTTCTCCATTTTTATCTATTTTTTAAAAGATTTTATTTATTTATTTGACATAGAGAGACAGCGAGAGAGGGATCATGAGCACGGGGAGGAGCAGAGGGAGAGAGAGAAGCAGACTCCCTGCTGAGCAGGGACCCGATGAAGTGCTCAATCCCAGGACCCTGGGATCATGACCTGAGCCAAAGATAGACGCTTAACAACTGAGCCTCCCAAGTGTCCCACCTTCCCCACTTTTAAATATCTTTGCCTTGAATGTGCTTATAATTCTTCAGATGTGCTTATAATTTTTGTTTCAATCCTTATATATGATTTATAAAACTTGGAGGGTAATCTATTGTTTGTATTTCCTAATGCTTCAAAGAACTTCTTTTATCATTTCCTTTCTGTCTGAAGAATTTCTTTTATCCATTCTTTAAGAATAGGTCTGCAAGTGATGAATTGTTTTAGTTTTCCTTTGTCTTATTCCTTGAAGATAATTCCACTGGACAAAATAATTATATTTGAGTTTTTCCTTCAACACTTGAAAAATATGTACCACTTTTTTCTGGCCTCCATGTTTCAAATAAAAAACCTGCCTTCATTAAAATTCTGTTTTCATATAAGTTAATGTGTTATTTCTCCCTGTCTGTTTTCAAGACTTTGTCTTTGTTTTAGTTTTCAGAAGTTTAGTTATGATGTACCTTGGTACGTATTTCTTTGAGTTTATCCTATTTGGAGTTAGCCCAAATTCTTTAATCTGTGGGTTTATATCTTTTATCAAATTGGGGAGATTTTCAGCCATTATTTCTTTGAATACTCTTTTAGCCTCACTCTCCTTCTCTTCTTATCTGTGACTTGAATGATATGAATGTTGGAGTTCTGGTTTTTGTCCCACAGATTCCTGAGACTGCTAAGAAAGAACACTTTCTTTCTCCATCTCTCTCTCTTTCTCTCTTTTTAAAGATTTATTTATTTGTCTTAAAGAGAGAGCATGAGCAGGGGGAGGGGCAGAAGGAGAGGGAGAGAAAGAATCTCAAAAAGACTCCACATTGAGCGCAGAGCCCAACATAGGGCTCAATTTCAAGACCCTAAGATCATGACCTGAGCTGATACTGAGTCAGATGCTTAGCTACTGAGTCACCCAGATGCCCCCTCTCTCTTTTGTTGAATTCTGTTTTGTCTCTGTTGTTCAGTTTGGGTAAAATCTGTTGAACTATTCCCGATTTACTGATCCTGTCCTCTTCCTTATACTATTAAATTTACCCACTGAGTTTTTGTTTTCTGTTACTGTCTTTTTTTCAGTTCTATAATTTCTAGTTGTTTCTTCTACTCCTTTGCTGAGATTTTTACACCTTGTTTCAAGATAATTTACAACTGCTTGTCAAATCATTTTTCTTTTCTTTTTTTTTTTTTTTTTTTTTTGACAGAGAGATCACAAGCAGGCAGAGAGGCAGGCAGAGAGGAGGAAGCAGGTTCCCCGAGAGCAGAGAGCCCGATGCGGGGCTCGATCCCAGGACTCTGAGATCATGACCTGAGCCGAAGGCAGCGGCTTAACCCACTGAGCCACCCAGGCGCCCCTCAAATCATTTTCTAATGTTTGCTTTAGAAATCTTCATCAGATAATTCCAACAGCTGATTCATCTTGGTGTTGTCATCAGTTGGTTGTCTTTTCTTCTTGAAATTAACTATTTTTCTTGTTGATGGTGTGATTTGTAATTTTCTCTTCTTTTCCTTTTTTACTATTTAATATCTTTGGACATGAAAAAAATTGTCATTATAACATAATCACAGGTGATGACTGTTAACCAAGAGTGGCCAAATATTCCCTCTGTGTGGGGATATTGTACCGCATCAGCAGCAGCCAAGGAAAGATAAATGAGTGACATTGGATCTGTAACAGCCATGGAGAACAAGTCTGTAAAGGGCTCCAGCCAGCTGTGGCCATTAATTTTTCAAAAGAAGCTCAAAATTTAGATTTTTAAAGAAAGTTCTCTTATTTTTTAAATGTTCTTTTTTCTCTTCGTTCTCTTCATTCCCTTTTCTCTTCTTTCTCTTTCCTCTTCTTTCTTTTCATTCTCTTCTTTTTTCCAAGAATTTTCTGGCCAAACAAAACAAGATTGGATTAAGCTTTTAGGATGTCAATTTACCCTGCAGATTTGGGAAGATTCTACAAGAGAAAAGATATTTTAAAATGCTGGGTATGCAATCAATCAAACTGGAAGGGTCACCCACTGAGTACACTAACATGCCAGTTCGCTAAATGCACATGCAACTTTTAAGAATGTTGCTGTGGGAGCACCTGGGCGGCTCAGTGGGTTAAAGCCTCTGCCTTCAGCTCAGGTCATGATCCCAAGGTCCTGGGATCGAGCCCCACATCAGGCTCTCTGCTCCACAGGGAGACTGCTTCCCTCTCTCTCTCTCTGCCTGCCTCTTGGCCTACTTGTGATCTCTGTCTGTCAAATAAATAAATAAAATCTTAAAAAAAAAAGAATGTTGCTGTGAACTGAACTTTTATATACCCCACCCCCACAAATTCATGTGTTAATTCCCTAAACCCCAATGTGAAGGCATTTCTATATCCACCAAAAACATCCTGCAAGTTGAATCTGAAATAAAGATATTAGATAAATGAAATGTGAGATAATTTGTCTCTAGTGAATCTGGGCTATAAGAAATGCTAATGGAGTCTCTTTGAACTAAAGGAAAATGACACTTATTGATAACTCAGATCTACAGGAAGAAATAAAGAGCTCCTAAAGTTATAAATAAATAGGTAAATATAAAAAGTTATGTTATTTTTTATTCTTGTGATTTCCTTAAAAGAGAATAGACTGCTTAAGGCAGTAATAATAATGCAGGAAAAGCAAAAATGATAATAATGCCAGGTAGATTTATAACACATGTAGAAGTAAAATATATCACAAACAGCACAAAGGATGGAGGGTATGGGTAAATGGCTTCATATTGTTTGAAAGAAAGAATAAAAATAATAAAAAGGTATAGAACTAAGAAGCAAATATAGGAATCTTGATGGAGTACTAAAAGTATTTGACCCAAAAGAAGGCAGAAAAAGAGAAATGGAATGACAAAAACTTGAAGGAACAAATGAAAAACAGGTGGCAAGATGTTAAACTTAGACTCAACCACATCATTAATTACACTAGAAGTAAACATACTACACACTTAAAGGGCAGAGATGTCAGAAGACATGTTGGAAGCCCAACTATATATACTGTCCATAAGAGAGATCATTTAAGGGGCGCCTGGGTGGCTCAGTGGGTTGGGCCGCTGCCTTGGGCTCAGGTCATGATCTCAGGGTCCTGGGATCGAGTCCCGCATTGGGCTCTCTGCTCAGCAGAGAGTCTGCTTCCCTCTCTCTCTCTGTGCCTGCCTCTCTGTCTACTTGTGATCTCTCTCTGTCAAATAAATAAATAAAATCTTTTTAAAAAGAGAGAGAGAGAGATCATTTAAATATAAACACAACTATGTGAAAATTAAATAGATGGATATATATATACCATGCAAACTGTGAACATAGAACATCTGGTGTGACTATATTAATGTCAGACCATGTAGATTTCAAGACGGAGCTTATTACAAAAGATACAGAAGTCCATTTCACAGGATTTTTAAAAAGACAATTAGTTAACAAGATACAGCAATTCCTAAAATGTATAATCTTAATAACAGCATTTCACTTATGAAGCCAAACTGACAGAACAAAAGAAAGAAACAGACAAATCCACAATCCTAGCTGGAGATTTTAATACCGTCTCTCATTAATTGATTGATGAAATAAACAGAACAAAGCCAAAGAAAGAAAGAAAGAAAAGAAAAGAAGAATATAGAAAATCTGAATAACAGTATTACATAATTTGACTAAACTGACATTTACAGAATGTTACATCTAACAACCACAAAATATAAATTAATTCCAAATGCATATGGACATTCAAGAAAGACCATATTTTAGACCATAAAATAACTTTTAATAGGTTTCAAAAGGTTGAAAATTTGTGGACTATTTCCTTAGTCATTAAGGAATTAAATTAGAAATCAGTAAACAATAAGATATCAGAAGGGGAGGATATAGTTAGAAATTAAATAGCCTACTTCCATATAACTCATGAGTCAAAGGGAAAAAATTGCAAGAGAAATAAAATATTTTGAACTAATAATGAAAACACAACATATGAAAATTTGTCTTATGCAGATCAAGCAGTGTTTGGAGGGAAATGTACCACTTTAAATGCCTATATTATAAAATAATCTTTTATCTAGGTTTTCACCTTAAGAAGCCAGAGTAAGTAAATGCAAGAAACTCAACCCTGTGTAAATAGAGAACAAATAATAACTAAGAGCAAAAGTCAATGAAATAAAAAGAGACAAAGAAGATGAAGAGAGATAAAAGTCTGTTCTTCAAAAAGATTAATAAAATTGATAAACCCCTAGCTAGACTTGATCAAGAAGAAAGAGAGAACACAAAATACCAGTATCAAGAATGAAATGGGTGGGGACGCCTGGGTGGCTCAGTTGGTTGGGCAGCTGCCTTCGGCTCAGGTCATGATCCCAGCGTCCTGGGATCGAGTCCCACATCGGGCTCCTTGCTCATCGGGGAGCCTGCTTCTCCCTCTGCCTCTGCCTGCCATTCTGTCTGCCCGTGCTTGCTCTCTCTCCCTCTCTCTCTCTGACAAATAAATAAATAAAATCTTTAAAAAAAAAAAAAAGAATGAAATGGGTGTTATCACTAGAGATCCTACAGACTTTAAAGAACTCTTAAGGAAATATTGTGAACAATTGTTAAAGATGAGATACCAATCCTAAACCCTCCTTCAGAAAATAGAAGAGGAGGAAGCATTTCTGTATCATTCAGGGTCCAATCAGGAGACAGAAACTACATAGTAATTCAAACGGTAATTTGAAGTTTAGTATAAGAAGTATTAACAAGGTGCGCCTGGGTGGCTCAGTGGGTTAAGCCTCTGCCTTTGGCTCAGGTCATGATCTTGGTGTCCTGGGATTGAGCCCCACATTGGGCTCTCTGCTGGGCAGGAAGCCTGCTTCCTCCTCTCTCTCTACCTGCCTCTCTGCCTACCTGTGATTTCTCGGTCTGTCAAATAAATAAATAAAATCTTTAAAAAAAAGAAGAAGAAGAAGAAGAAGAAACTCTCAAACTGTTTTAAAAAAACATTAAAGTATTAACAAGAGAGTGGGGGGAGAAAAGAGAACTGTCTAGTAAGAATCAACGAGAGCCCTAAAGGATATAGGAATAACAAACATAAAGAGCAGCCACTAGCTCTAGGGGCTGAGCTGGAGTGATCATAAACACTCCTCCCTCCTTGGGTTGAGATCCAGACCTTACTGAAGAGTACATGGCGGGACTCACTGGACAGTTGAGAGGTTGCTGAGGTACCCGGGGTGCCATGCTAGTGTGACATCTGGGATGCAGAGGGAAGTCATGCATAGTGAGGTGCTATGCCTTGGAACTTGCCAAGTTGCTGGGGTGACCATTGGTGGGGAGGTACCCCACCAGCCTCACTGTGCTGCCCAGGTGCCGGAGAAGGGACTCAGGAAAGCTACCTGCTCCCAAATGCTGCAAGAATAGGGAGCTGACAGAGCCAGCACACTCATCTAGCTAAGCCCTAGAGAAAACTCCTTCAGAAAAAGGAAATCTTTTGACTCCTCCTGTGTCCCTCCAGCACCCTCTACTGACAAGGCTGAATGTGGGGCCCGCCATTGAAGGGGAAATAATTACAGGACCGGCCATCTGGCAAAGAAGAACGGTTTTGGAATTGAGAGGCAACACACGGATAACTGGCACAGCCTCTCCTTTCATTTTACATGACCAGAAAGATTCTGATAACAAACCCTGACAAAGACTACACAAGAAAATTACAGACCAATATCCTTCCTGAACATAGACATAAAAATCCTTAACAAAACATTAGCAAATCAATCACAGCAATGTATAAAAAGGAAAATAATGCATCACAACTAAGCGGAGTTTATCCCAGCCATGCAAAGTTGGTTTTAAATTTTAAAAAATCAGACAGTGTAATTCACCACATTGAAGAATAAAAGAGGAAAATGACACAATCGTTTCGATAGGTGCACAACAAGCACTTGGCCAACGGTGACATTCTTTCACGGTTTAGACTCTAAGTGAACCAGGCACTGAAGAGGATTTCTTTTTTTTTTTTTAAGATTTTATTTATTTATTTGACAGAGAGATCACAAGTAGGCAGGGAGGCAGGCAGAGAGAGCAGGGGAAGCAGGCTCCCCACTGAGCAGAGAGCCCGACATGGGGCTTGATACCAGGATCCTGAGATCATGACCTGAGCCGAAGGCAGAGGCCTCAACCCACTGAGTCACCCAGGCACCCCCCGAAGAGAATTTCTACCTGACAAAGGCCATCAGTGACATTACGCACAGTGGTGAAACTAGAGCCACAGAAGAGAAGTTTAAAAACTTGATTGATAAATACGCTGCTGGAGATGCCACCTTACGTGGACAGGAAAGATGAGACATGGCCTGATTCCTCTTCCTCCCACCCTTTCACTTCCCACCAGTGTCTCCTATTGGCTGATCCCAGGCAGAAACCAGTTCTCCTAAGAGTCCCAGAAACAGCCCATGGGAATCAGCTCTCTGCAACGCAGAACAGAGCCAGGGAAAGACAACGAGGAGATCTGAGGGAAAACAGGAACTGTTCCAGAGTCGCTGCCACCTGCTAGGAAATCTCCCATGTCTCCTGGCAGAAGAGAGAAGGCTTGGCCCATCACAGCCAGGGCAACTCGTGATGGTCCAGCGGCATCTTCCTTCTGACTCAACTCTGGAGGGCCTCCTGCTGCTAGTCTGGATTCTCTTCCTCAACCTATAATCCCTCTTCACACAATGACCTGTTAAGTTTCCAAGCATACCTAAGTCTGACATGCTAGGCAACCTAGCCCCACCCTACCCCATGTCCCTGCCATCTTGCCTGACATTGACATCACCCAATCAACCACTCCGTCATGTGAGTCTGTCTGAACTTTGGGTGCCTTTGGGCTCATAGGGTCTCCAAGCCCAGCGTGGTAGGGACAGAGAGCTAAATTCCTCAAGTGGGTCATTGAGAGTGACAGAAAATGACACTACTCTTGCTTCCTCTCTCTCAATTCCTGGACTCATGTGTTCTACCCTACTGAGTACACAGCACCACATAGAGTGTGATCTTAGTACATACACTAGGGTCCGGAGGATGATGTCTCATCCTTGCTGACTTTGTGGTGTCTTCACCTGGCCATTCCAAGGCTCTCTTAGGCAGCAGCTAGTGTCCTTGCAACATCGCTGGAGTGTGAAATATGGACCATCAAGGACCAGCTGAAAAATAAGATCAGGTAAAAATTCCACAGTATCTCCCTGCCCTGGTGGTCTGAGTTCTCACCACCCAGTCCAGGTGGGTAATGATCTAAGTCTCATTTGCAGACCGGTCTGCTGCTTCTAGACCACTTCCACCCACACCCTACCTTCCTAACAACACCACTTTCTTACACCGATATAAAACATCCAACTGCCCCCATCAAGCTGGTCCACTCAAGATGTCTTACTCCACAGAATTAAGAGATCCTTCCCTTGGCCGTTAGGGTACCACACCATCCTGATGGTCCTCCTTCTTTTCTGGCCCCTCCCTTAATCTCCATATCTCCTCCTCCTCCTTTCTGCCTTTAAAAATTGGAGTTCCTGAGACTCAGTCCTTGACCCTGCTCTTCTTCATGCCATGCTCTTTTCCTAAACTAGCTCATCTATACCCAAACTCTGGCTATATCTGGATGGCTCACTCATATATGGAATTTAAGAAACAGATGAACATGGAGTTGAGGGTGGCTGGGGGAGAGTGGCAAACCAGAAAACAGACTCTTAACTACAGAAAACAAACTGAGGGTTGCTGGAGGGGAAGATGGGGGGTGGGATGGATTAAACAGGCAATGGGTATAAAGGATCACGCATGTTGGGATGAGCCCTGGGTATTATATAGAAGAGAAGAATCACTAAATTCGACCTGAAGTGGATATTACCCTGTATGCTAACTAACTGGAATTTAAATAAAAACTTGAAAAAAGAAAAAAGAAACTCACAAATACACTTTAGTCTAGACCTCGATCTATTGCTGGACTCTGCCCACTCTCCCTCTCTCTGCTAAACACACTCAGCTCTCTCGATGCCAGTCCCTTGTCAAGCCCCATCCTCTTTCACCCAGACAAGCCTCTTGGTTTTTAATGCCAATTTCTGGTGATGCCAGTTTTCTCTTCACATACACACTGATCTTTTCATAAATGTACATCATGAACTTGTCAGTCCTCAGTTCATATCCACTTCCTGTTGCCCAGGGCAAATACCCACTAATCCCTGCATGGCCCAGCCCAGCCCTATCAAGTGGAGCCTGGCCAGCCCTCCAGCTTGAACTTGAACCTCTCTCCCTCCTTCTCAGTGCTCCCTCCATAGGCCCTTTCACTTTATCGAAATGTTCCATGCTCCTTCCCACTTCAAGCTTTTATGTAGGTTGGTACTTTCTCTAGAACACCTTCCCTGACCCAAGCTTTCATTGCTCCCTAAAGCTTGTTGTCCACAGCTCTGTTGTCATCTATGCATATGACTGCTTTTTTTTAAATCTGCCTCTCCAATCAGACTAGATGTCAGCCCCTAAGAGACCGTGATGTTTTGGTCTCCTATGCCTCTCTCTCAATGACCCCGTAGCCAGCACACAGTAAGCCTCAATAAAGCATCCCCCTTGCTATGAGCTGGGCTAGTACTTACTATTCTAAGTACTAGACATCTAGGTACTCATTTCATCCAACAACAACCCTAGAGGTGAGTATGATTATTGCCTCCATTTTATAACTAAAAGAATCAAGGCCAGAAAAATTAAATAATTTGTCCAATATCACAAAAAGCACGAGATCCATACATAGCTTGGCAATCTACCTGGCAGGCTCCAGAGTCTGCTCCTGATCCCTGCCTATTTCCCTCTTCATGGATGAGTGGGTGATGATTCTAGCTAACAGAGGGAAGTAGTCTACAATTCCACAGAGCTGGGGTCAGAACCCAGTACCCAGGATTCATCCTGCCAGCCTTCGTTTCTGCATCTTGGCCTATAGTGATCTCATCAAAAGCTTGTAACCTAGTCATCTCTGGTCTGGCCCCAACTCTGGTTTCTTGTCAAAAGCATCTGAGGGATTTGCTAAACGTGAAGTCTCCTAGGTTACTAGGAGGGCGTACTCTGGACTACAGGCTCAGAGGGTTCTGTAATTCCCGTAAACGTCATTTGCCTGTCTCACTGCTAGACTCTGGGCTTTCGAGACAAGGATTGGATTTAATTCCTGTCTAACACCAGTCCTTGGCATACTTCAGACCTCAGGAAATATGTGCTAAATAGCTGAAAGGCCTTCATTATGTTTTGTTACAACTTTTACTCAAAATTCATCCTTCATTCAAAGCCTCGGCACATCTCCTTAGAAGAAAATTTTCAGAAAACCCAGAACATTTGCATGACTTGCTTGAAATGGCTCAGCAAACTTCAGACCACAGATTCTTGGTATTTGGGGAAGGGCACCATGAACTCCCTAGATGACCTCATGAAACTCAGTCTTCTCCTCAGAAAGATGTGTACACACACAGAATGTTGCCTACCATCTTCTGGGGTTCACAATCCATGTGAGCCCCCCTAAACGGGAGTGATGGGGGTGAGGATGGACATTACACAGAAGATCTCCACTGTAGTCCAAGGAAAAGATCATGTTTTCCAATAACTACGCACGAAAAGGACCATTGGTAATAGATTTCCCATTGATCTCTGGGCATACAGTCATCCAGCCTTCAGACTCCATTTCCTAGCTCCCCTTGCAGCTAAATGAAGCCACGTGATTAAGCACTAGCCAATGTACAGATGTATACCACTTCCAGGTTGTGCCCTGAAAGGCAAGGATGTGTCTCCCCTTCCTTGCTTCCACTAGCCCCCATGGTCCTAGTTCCATCATCAGAGTTTCCAGCTGCCCTATGGGTCTGATCAACCCTTTCCATTCATTCCACACCCTGCCAGCCTTCTGCTGACTGCCCAGATGCCCTTATGTGATGTAACCTTCCCCCTCCTGGGCCCATAAAACCAATCTCCATCAGAAACCCACCATTTTCAACATCCCTGCTAAATGCTCAACATGACACAGCTCCTGATCTCAAGGACCACATCCTCTTTTGAGGGAGACACAGGACAAAGGATCTCCACATACCAGGCAGAGAATGACGGATACCAAATGAGAGCAACTCAGAGCAAGGGCTCTGGGGCTTAATCAAGGACTAATGGCAAGAAACTAGGGTTCTGACTTGGCCACCCTTGCAACATGGCCTCAGACAAGACTCGTTTCCTTTCTGGACCTCAGTTCCCCATCACTCATCAACTTAGTGTTGGGGACTAGAGGCCGGTGAAGGTCTTCCTCAGCCCTAATCTTCTGGTTCTTGGCATTTCCCACAACACCTAGCATGTCATGGGTTTGTGCTATTGCGCTACGATTCTTCAGGAGGGGACTGGTGTTCCTTTCAAGTCATTCACGTTAAGAATTGTAGCAGTGAATTCCACCCACGGTCTTGAAGGGCTTCTGCGGCAAGTGACCCTCCAAATAGGTTCTGTACCACTGAATAGTCATCCTATGCCCTAAAAACCTAAATCCCTGCTTTTCCAATGGAAACCACTTCCCGCCGTCTAATCTCTGTGACTGTGGGGAACAGCTGGCCACCATCTTCTCATAATGACCCTTCATAAACATTTATGAGACAAAGGTAAGGTGTGCTCAATTGACCCAGGCCATCTTGGTATCTGGGCAATTGAATTGACAGGAATTTGATTTGTAGCTTCCTGTGCAGACCAGAAGCTCTGCTTAAAAGTGATTCCTTCCACACTTGCCTCCACAAAGGGCACCCCACCCATCAAATAAGGTGACATGCCAGGTTGCCTTCAAGCCCGCTATGGTTTCTGGTGGACGAGAGTAAATGAGCCATATGCACACACCACCAGCTGGCTTCATTGATTAGTCCACACCCCCTTTTTTGGTAGTTGTTCTGCAGGAGTCTAACTGGATGGGTGCTACAACCAGCTCAAAGGGTGGGGGACTCACCACCTAACAGAGAGCTAGGGGGGATGAGGCACAGACTTGGGGTCGGAAGACCTAGACTCTTATTCTCTCTCCACCATACAAACTGGGTGCCTTTGGGTGAGTCATACCAGGTCTCTAAAGTCTCAGTTTGTTCATACATAAAATGGGGGGCTGATCTCTGACCGTGCTGCCTCACGGACCTGTGTGTCCTAACAGTTCATGATCTTGCCATGGCAGTTGCTGATGACGGTAGGATTCGAATCGGGTTGCCCGAAAGAGGAGATCACAAGAAAAGTCACGTATTAGAACTTTGAGTAATAATTATTTTTACTTCCTGGGTGCAAATTTCTTTGGAGGTGTGTTTGATAATGTCTATATCATCGATTGTATTCATAACTGGTTGAACACTCACTGCATGCTCATGGTGATGGCTTTACAGGAATTCAATGATTTAAGTCCCAAGAGGTAAGTCCTCTATTATTATCCCTCTTTTTATTTTTTTAAAGATTTATTGCTCTTAGAGAGAGGAGGGGGGAGAGAGAGGGGGCAGGGGAAGAGGTAGAGGGAGAGGGGGAGAGAGAATCTCAAGCAGACTCCATGCGGACCATGGAGCCTAACGTGGGGCTCGATCTCATGACCCTGAGATCATGACCTGAGCCCAAGCCAGGAGTCAGATGCTCGACCAACTGAGCCACCCAGGTGCCCCTATCCCCCATTTTATGGGGGAGAAAATGGAGGTGCTTCAGAGAGGCTGAGTCGATAGGCCCAGCTTACACAGCTATGAGGTGTGAAAGTCCACACTGAAACCCAGGGCGCATGGCTCAAAATCACATTTTCTTCTCCACTACTTTTTCTGCCTGGTACCAAAAGACATCCGTAACTTATAATAAACCCTATTTTGCATATGTTTTATATTGCATATAAATGTGAAGACTAAGGAACAACTATTGTAACATATCATTACATATAATAACATATCATTATGTTTTTGAAGGGTGTGCCTGAACTAGTTTTCTGATAATGCCACTTAATAAAAAAAAATTGGGACCAACTGCTTTTAGGTCTAAGCAAGGGGCGATACGAAACTCATTACCCTCACAGCAGAGCAGGGCTGGAGTGAGGCAAGTGGGGTGCCTAGGCACCACATTTAAGAAGGTCCTCACTTTCAATGCTCTGTAAATCTCGTCCCAGCTCCATAGCCCTGATGGGAGCTAGGAGAAGCTGTGGAAGCCATACAAAGAGAAAAACAAGAGAGAAAGGGAAAGTCTCCATTATTTATTGCTGCCAAACTCTTCAGCTCCTGTACCCCCAAGACCCTGACAGACCTGTCCACCTCCACAAAACTCCAGAGGGTGGCAGGATGGAGATCCTGGAGTGTGAGTAGTGGGTAGGGGGCCGGGAAAGTGACACAATGAAGATTCTCTACCAGCTAGCTGGAATGGACACAAGAGAAGAGAAGTGCCCTGACCTTGAGCCTCAGAACGCTGGGAAGTAAAGTGGGAATTAGGAAAATCCCTTCCTGGCTCCCCTGGAGGTGGTTTGAGAGAGTGATCTGCCTCTTTCAAATAAAATAAAATAAAATAAAATAAAATAAAATAAAATAAAATAAAATAAAATAAAAAAGAGCCACACACCCACCACCAGCTTCCCAGCTCTACCTCAGCACTGGAAGAAATGAAGGTCTGGAAGCCTGGCATCAGTAGGCATGCTGCTACTGAATGTCACAGTGGCCCAAAGTCCCCGGTGCCCCAAGAGTTGGAACATGGAGGGAACAGAGGATAGTTTCCTAATATCCTCAGTGCCTACCTTTCCCCACTACCAAGTGGCCCCCAGGACCTCAACTGTTGGTGAAAGACCCTTTGGCCAGAAACTCAGATCTGGGAAACCGAGGGTGGGGATTGGGGCAGGATTAGAGAAGGGGGTATGTTCTCTCCTGGTTTCCTCATCTCACAGCCTGAGACCCATTGATAACCAAGATTTCCAAATTTTGCAAAATTTGAAAAGAAAATTTCCTTTACTGGATAGGAACCAGGCCCAGGTGAAATAATTTTCTCCTGGGGGCAGGAGGATAGTGGCAAAGCCAGGGCCGCCAGCCCCCATCCAGTGGTCTCCTCATCACGTTCTGTTAGAAAAGCCCAGCTTGGTGAACTTGCATGCACCAAGGAGGTAAGTGGGCAGACGTGTGTGAAACGAACTCCTCCAGGGGTACCGGCCTGCCCCCAGTGCGCCTTAGGTGGATGTCCACTCTTGGGAACCCCGGAATACGGAGGCATCTTCACCATTTAGGAATTGAGAAGCCCGGAGGTCAAGCGAGGGCCAGAGGTCAGGTAGAGCCTTACCGGAACCTCCGTCCTCAGGGTTGGCGCTCCGCGCCAACAAGCCGTGCGCGCTCCTGGCTCCCAGCGCCGCGTCCCGCGGTGCGCCCTCGCGCCAAAGGGCAGGCGCGAAGTTAGAGAAGCCTGGAGGTGGCCTCCCCGCCCGCGGCTGTTTCGGTTTCCTCCGGGCTGGGGAGAGAAAATCGCACAGTTCTGTTTGTTCCCCCAGCCCTGGCGGGCGGGAGCCGGCATATGGACATCTTGCGCTCCGCATCTGTGTCATCGGTCGGGTTTTCTGTGGATGCCTGCGTGTGTGCGTGTGTGTGTTTGAGACCAAGCGCTGGGAACAAACGTGCATCTGTTAAATTTGACAATAACGTCCTACAGCGAAGCTGCCAAAATGGGGGCAGCAGGTGGGGGTGGAAGGCGGAGGGGGTAGGGGAGAGCGGGAGTCGCAAAAGGCCACGCCAAAGCGCCTAGCCCAGGTATTATGTCGGGAGAAGGTGAGCGGAGCAGCTGCTCCTTCTCGCGGGGTGTGTATGGGAGCGAGGATGCGTGTGTCCCTGTGAAGAGTACACACCAATCTGCTCAACATATGTCGCCACAAATCACAGTATCTCTCCCTCCTCCCAACCCCCTACCCCTCCCGCTGACCGAGGGCAGAACAGAGAGAGGCTCTGAGAAGAGGCGCCGCTCCAACAGGTGTCTTGGTGCGCAATGCACCTTTTCACGCATTCACTGTCTCCGCCGGCGGCTGGGATAATGTGGACACTTTGTTTCCAGGCGCTTTGCGCGAGCTACGGACATCCGGGGGGAGGCGGCCCTGGGCAGGGAGGGGGATTTGGAAATAAAGACCTCGGGCTCTCCTGAGGTCCCGGGCCCTCTCTTGCCTTTGTTAGAGGGCTGCCTGGGATGGAGCTCCCTCCTACGCCCCGGGGGGTGGCATATGGCGCCCTCTCACCTACCCAAGAAAAAGAACCAGCCACCCATTCAAGAGCGCACGAGGTCTCTGCGCCGGGGGAGGAGGAGTCTCTGAGGGAATGGCTTCTCTCCCAAGGCGAATGAGTAGCCCGTCTTATCTCTCCCCACCCCACCTCCGCCATCCCCTCAGCTGGCGCAGCAGCCGTTGAGTAGGGAGCAGCGCGCCTGGGCAGCACCAGCCTGCGGAAGCGCCCCAGCTCCCGGCAGATGAAATATGGGGCTGGTGAGCCCCTGGAGACCATATGCTTTCAATAAAAGAAGACAAATAGGACCGAGATAGGCCTTGCAGTCAACCTGTTATAAATGGGTGGCAATTGGGCCAATGTACACGGAGGCAGGGCCCCCCGGGGGGGAGGCCTGCTCAGTGCCAAATCCATGTGTCAGCTTCTGGGACAGGTGTGCCCAGGGGCCAGGGGCCAGGTCTCCCCCCCTCTGGGTTTATCACGGCAAAGGTAATATTGTGCTAACTATGAGTAAACAGTCATTGTGAAAACGAGGGAGAGTTTATCAGAGGCAAACTAGTTGGGGGGTGGCTTAACAATAAAGTTGTCCGCCTTGGGAGCAGGTGACGGCTGGCTGCGGGACTCCCGCGGTAGATGTTTTCCAAAGCACTCCACTTTACAATCTCTTGTAATTATTTATTAAACGAAATCTATTTATTATTATTTTAGCAAACACTGGAGACAGGTGGGGCTTTCTTTTCATCGTCTCCTTTTGTTTGAAGGGCTGTTTGAAGTGGCCAGTCTCGGCCCAGGCAGCTCGCTCGCCAGATTTTTGTCTTCCCCTCTTTCAGCGCCTAGGCGAAGGCGAGAGAAAGAAGCCCCCTCCTCTGGCAAGCCATTAGCTATTCAGCTTCCCATGGCCCCCCTCTCTCTCGCTTGTTTCTCAAAGAGCCCCCAGTCACTGCTAAGACTCCCCCCGCCGACAGGAAGGCGGCAGGGCGGACCGCTGCCTTCCTTCTTTTCCAATCTGCCCGCGGTCTCCAGGCGTCAGGCCGTCGCCTGTCTCCTGGGCCGCCTCAGCCTCCAGGCTTGCCCAGGTCTCAGAGAGCAGAGGCGCGCGCGTCTGGGAGACCTTACAGGCGGTGGCTGGCCTGAGGCTTCAGGAACCGGCTCTGCTCCACGCGGGAAGAGCCGTTTCCCAAACACCGGCGGCGCGCACTGAGTTGTCACTGTTTGCGCCTCCGCCGCCAGAAGCACAGGCATTGACTTTGGAGAGAGGTCTGTGCGTCCCCAGCAGCGAGAGGGAGGACGTGGATCCCGGATCTCTAATCCCCCAGGACTCTGTGACCTCCGGCCCTGCCCTCCTGGCCAGAAGAAGGGCTGTCTGCCGAGAGTTGGTGCGTTCCTCAAGGAGACCGCTGCTCCGGGACGCTGCGCGCTCCTCGCCCTATTTTTTGCGCAAAGTAGTGGTGATTACTGCCTGCAAAGCCCCAGAGAGCCCTGGGCCGGAGCTGCTCCGGGGAAGCTGGATAAGAATTCCAAGTGGGTCCCAGAATTCTCTCCCAGATAAGAAGGTTCTCAAGAATGCCCAGAATCTTACCCTGATGCAGGAGCTCGCCCTTCCGCTCTTGCAAGTACCCATTAGCCGCTTTCGGCAAAACTGAGCCAAGCCAGTCGCCTTTACCTTTTATGCCTTTTATCTCAGGGCCACTGCTGGATGAGAGTCCTGGTTTCCGGCTGCTCTCCAGGATTCCTGCAACCCGTACGGATGTCTTGATCCTTTATAGCCAGGGCTCACTCCCTGGAGAGGGGCTGGGTCTGGAAGCCCTAGGGAAGCATGCTTTGGATTTCCTGTCAGTTCATAATTTGCAGGATAACAGAAATCAAGCAAGGCAGGTGTAAGGGGCAGGAAAGTAGAGAGATGGAACATGGGTGGACGCTGGCTCCTCTTGGCACTGGGAGATGGGGCCCCTATCCCTTTTCTACTCTGACCCTGTCTTTGTCAAAGATACGGGACTTCTATTTTCTGCACTTTGGGGTTCTGGTTTTGCCTTGAAAAAAATATATATTTTCCCCAATCAGGAAGAGGCAGCAGGTACAAGGGTGAATCTACAGTGAGAGTCTTAGGACCTGAATTCCATGTGGTTCCAGTAGAACTTGCTGTGTGACCTTGGGTGAGTCCCTTCCCCTTCTGGGTCTTGACTTTTCCATCGGCAAAAAGGGCCTTGGGTTCTCATTCTTATGACTAGAAAACACATTTGGAGCAGTTAGTGACCTAAAGAAGGAGCAGTAGCAAAATGTGGAACCCGTGAGTCTCATTCCCTTTGCTGCTCCTGAGCCTGACCCCTAGCTTCAGATGGAAGGCAGAAAAGGAAGGAGCATCTGTTTAAGAGCCCACTGGCTGAGATCTGGAAGACAGCGCCCCCATCCCCATACAGTCCTGGAGCCCTCTCTCCCTGACTCCCAAAGTATCCATCCTCTCCCTGCCCAGGAGTTAACTGTGCCCTCCAAGCAGCTGGGGCGGGTGTGGAGAGGCAGTCCCCGGGGCAGATCCGCAGACTTACCTCCTCCCTTCACCCCATCCCCTCAGTTTCCCAGCCGGGTCCAGCCCCCCTCCGCCAGCTTCCGGCAGGCACTGCCTATCTGCATCTGCTGGAAAGTAAAGCCATCGCAGCCTGCGGAGATGTAATGCGGGCCCCACCCTTCCCACCCTCGGCTCCCCCTCCTCCCCACCAGACACGTCCTGGTCGAGAGAGAGCAGCGGAAGCCGCGACCCCTCACCCTGAGTGACCGGAAGCAGAAGACCACGGGGTGTCCGAGGCGGTGACAAAAGGGAAGGGCGGGGAAGGAAGGAGGGAGGATGCATTCAGTGTCACTTTGGAAAGATTTCCAGACGGCGATAACAGGGGACTTCAGAGTCCCTGCCCAGTGCTTACGGCCGGATACCGGCCCAACACTGCGGCGCTGGCTGGCCCAGTGAGTGCCAGCAGTGCCTGCTCTCCTGTGATCAGGCAGGAGGATGGAGGGGAGGAAGACGGGATCTGCTTCTCGCTGGGCCAGCAAACCTCGGGCATTTAGAAGACAAGGCCTGACCTTGAGGTCCTGGCCCTCTCCTGACCCATCCTCACCTGGGCCCTTCCCCATAGGCCCTGGCCGAAATGTGAGGGGGCTGTCCATGACTACTAGTGGTGGAATGTCCCCAGAGGTCCCACCATGGCCCTCTCCGGTTCCTGAAAGGAGATTTGGGGTGGGGGGAGAGGTTCTAAGTGCCTCATCTCCAGACATGGTGGTGGGAGGTGGGGTAGGGAGGCTCCTAACCCCGAGGGAAGGTCTCTAAGTGGCAGAGACGTATGCAGAATCACTCTCTCTGTGGTCGCCCTGTGCCCACCTCCCAGCAAGGAGACGGTCAGGGAAACATCATCCAGTGTGTGTTTCCTGGCCTGCCCGAGGGCAGGAGAGCAGGGCAGCAACTGGAGTTAGGGGCACTCCTCCAAACGAGTAGTCACAACACTTTGCTCCTTGTCCTATCTCTGGCGGAGAGATTTGGGGCCAGCCGCCACCTTCTCTGAGCCTTAATGTCCCTGTGTGTAACACGTGGAAATTAACCAACCCTATAGGCTTCCCAAAGCCCTCTGTGGGGTACCAAAAAAGGGTTTGGACAGATGCCAAGGAAAGACAGAATAAGAGCAAAGCGGTCTGGGGCGGCCAGACGGGAACCAGACGAGGCTCTTCTCACTGGGCGAGGCTCTTTGAGGAACCGAGAGTTGCTGGGACGGAGCCCGCAGAGAGGAAAGCAAACAGAGTGGCGCTCCCTCCCCCGACCCCGGCCCTTTGTCCGGAATCCAGCTGTGCCCCGCGGGGGAGGAGCGGGCTCGCGTGGCGAGGCCCCCTTGCCCCGGCGCTGATTGGCCGGCGGCTCGGGCAGCAATGGGGCAGGCACGCTCCTGGCTGAGGCCGAGCAGATAAAGCGTGCCAAGGGGCACACGACTTGCGGCTCAGAAAATCCGAGTGGTCTCGCAGCCGCGCCTAAGACAGCAACAGTGGCCCGGGACCCCCTTTGCGTTTCGCTTTCCTGGAGCTCGGGAAACTTCAGGCAGCGGCCCCTGCTCTCAGCCGGGCTTGCAGACGAAAAGGCCAGCTCATCTCACCAATTGCTCTCGCTGCCCACCCCCCGCCCTGCTCTCTACCCTTTTGCGTGTGAGAACAAGGTAACACCTGGAGGCCACAGAGCGAGGGCTGGAGGGGGAAAAGGGTCCTCTGATCCGGCGGGAGGGGGGAGGTGGCTCTTTCTGGGCTTTTTCCCACTTGGCTCCGGGATAGGGAACTGCGCTAGGGTGTTGGACCCACGCTTACCCCGACCTCTTCCCCTGCTGCAGGATGACGCCTCATCCCTCGGGTGCGCCAGCTGTCCAAGTGACCCAGGAGACAGAGCAGCCCTTCCAGGGCGTCTTCGACGACGAAGTGATCTGCGTGGCGTCGACTCCAACCAGCCAAGCTCGAGTGCGGGGGAACTGTGCGGACGAGGAAGAGGGTGGCTGCCGAGGGGCCTCGAGGAAGCTCCGGACGAGACGCGGGGGGCGCAGCCGGCCCAAGAGTGAGTTGGCTCTGAGCAAGCAGCGACGGAGCCGGCGCAAGAAGGCCAATGACCGCGAGCGCAATCGAATGCACAACCTCAACTCGGCCCTGGACGCGCTTCGCGGCGTCCTGCCCACCTTTCCCGACGATGCCAAGCTTACCAAGATCGAGACGCTCCGCTTCGCGCACAACTACATCTGGGCGCTGACGCAGGCGCTGCGCATAGCAGACCATAGCCTCTACGGGCTGCAGCCTCCCACACCGCCCTGCGAGGAGCTGGGCTGCCAGGACGGCAGCTCTCCGGGAGACTGGGGCTCCCTCTACTCCCCGGTCTCCCAGGCGGGCAGCCTGAGCCCCGCCGCCTCGCTGGAGGAGCGTCACGGGCTGCAGGCACCTGCCTCTCCTGCCGGTCTGCGCCCCAGCGCCCTAGCTCTTTCAGACTTCCTATGAAGGAGCCTGTCAACTGCTGGGTGATGGGTGCTTGGCTGTGGGTGGGGGGCCACAGAGGCGGTCAGGGACCCACCGGGGCTGCAGCGGCCCCAGGGTGAACTTTCTCCCCCAGTCTCCGGCTCCCTGACGGGTGGGGGGGTGGGGGGTGGGGCGGTGGTGAGCCTAGGCGCCTAGGAGGGTAACAGGTGGGTTCAATTCCCGGTTCCTCTTCACAGCGCCAGCTTCAGCCCTCTGCTGCCTGCACAGGGGGGGATTGCAAGCTCTGCGCGTTCCCCTCCCTGCAGCCACCCCAAGTCTCCAGCAAAGGCACCCGGGATTGTGGCACTAAGCAGCTGGAGACACCCGCTGTCTCCAGCCATCCTACACTCACTCAAGTCTGTCAGTCTCTCTTACCAACCCTCCACCAATGTGATTTAATCCAGTATTTGATCTCTCACTGTTTGCTCTCTTCTCCAAAGACGCTGCTGACCTTCTCCTCCAGTCCCTATTAAGTGCTGGTTTCTGGCCGTTCTGATGCCTTACTCCATGGAGGGATCCTCTGCCTTCTCTCGAGCACTTTTTGGAACCATTGCGCTCCTGGGGGAGGGAGACCAGGCTGTGAACTGGGAAAGAGATTGTCTGCCTCCGGAGTGTCTGTCCTGCTTCCCTGTGAGCTGAAGCGCCCCTTTAAAAAAGAAGAAGAAAGAAAGAAAAGTCGTCTTTAAAAAAGAAGAAAAAAGAAAATATCAGCCTGTAAATTATATGGTATCTTTTGAAGTGAATTTTGATACGGTAAATTATATGCCCCCCTCCTTTACACGTTTGTATTTATTGATGAGATTTCACAGCAGGGGGGAAAGTCTATATTTTGTACATAAGATTATTTAGAGACTGGTGAATGAGATTTTGAGCCAATAAAAAAAAAAGTACCCTGAAGAAACCTCAGTTAGGTAACTCAATTATGCAGAGGGGAGGGTAACAGCCTCTGGCTGGGGTGGGGGTGGACCTCAGTCCAAGGAGAGGGGGTCTGGGCACCTTCTCTGATTTGGGCAAAGAAACTGCGGCGCTAGGCTGGTGGCAGAGCAGATTGCGTCCTGAGAGCGAGTCAACTAAACCCGCATGGAAGGTAAGAGCTGGAAGGCTCTTAAGAAATCACTGGTCCAGTTCCCTGTTTTATTTATAGGGCGGCTACTTGTCATATTCCAAATAGTGGTTTAGATGAAAGACAAGTTTCCAACCAGGGCTACTTGCTGGCCCTGCTGACCTTTCTCCTATGCCACGAGCCTGGATTTCGAGCAACTGTTGAATGTGGGGAGGAAGAGTAATAGCCCAACCATAGGGTCAGAGCCCTCAGAACCATGGAACATGAACTGGGCATCCCAGGAATTTTCCCAGAGTGCTTAGAGAGCTAGCCCATCCTCTGAGCGCATTTTATGCATCGGGTTCTGGGAGGGTAGCATCCTGATGCATGGAATTGAGCAGCGGGGAGCGGAGAGAGTGGAGATTCCTGCTGAGATCTCTGGCACCCCTGGTAGCCAGCAGTCTTGATAGAAAACTTACCAAGAACCTGTTCAAGGTTTCCAGCCACTCTTTACTCCCAAGGTAGAGTTGCGCTGGTGTGCGGCAGGGACTGAAACTTACCCCAGGGGCTCTACTGGAGCGCCCCTAAATGGCTTGCGGGACCCTGTACCTCCGGAAACCGACTGAGGTGTAAGAATTCCCAGATTCTGCTTGACGGGAACAGGAAAATGGAGAGTGGGCACTCTATTCTGTGAATTGAACCCCGGACGCCTTTTTGGATTGGCCGCAGGAAGGAAAGGGTCAAGCCCAGGTGAGTGTGGTGGCCGCCAGGGGCCGGGAGCCAGACCTTAGGTAGCTTTCCAGTTAGAGCACAAAGGTAGAGTCTTACCCGGGGTTAACGCCTCTTGCGTCTCTCTCTTTTGCCCTCCCAGCTTCCAATAGAACTTTTATTCTCCTCTATTCCCAGGAAAGGTAACTCTGAGGAAATATGCCTCTGGATTTGGGGGAGGGGAAAGGGATGCACAAACAAAAGAATGAACGAAGGTGTTGTCTCATTTCATGGCTTTAATCTGGGAGGAGATTAATGGGTTATTGGTGACTTCTGCAGCAGCCAATTTCCACCTGGGGCACCACACCGGGACAGGTGTCCGCAGTTCCTAGTTGCATGGACCAAGCCAGTGCCAGTTACTTTCTGTGCCTTTAGGGGAAGAGCATGGAGAGACAAAAAGCAAGAAGATCCATTTCTGTCTTCCCAGGAAAGCGACAAGTATACAGACAAGTATACAGCCAAAATTATGGGTGGTGGGTAGAGGTACAAGGCACAGGATGGAGGTGGGGCTGCTGTTACCTGGGGCTGGACTGGGAGACTTGCAAGAGAACGGGGCATTTGGGCCAAGGACTATATGTTTAGAGAAATCCTTAAGTATGAAAATCCTTCTTTCTGTGATTCAAACAGGCAGGGGACTCCCTCAGTGCAGAGGACTCCCTGAAACTCCAAAAGTGTTGTTGGCTCCATGTTCCAGGTTGAGGCTCCCACTGCCCAACCCCCTCCTACCTTTGAGGGAACTCGTTAAGGAGCCATTAGTCACCAAACACACGCAGACTGGTCCTCCGCCCCACAAATTAAAAAGGAAAAAAAAAAAAGTACTGTTTAACCAACTTGACTGCTGGGCTGCCACCTTGGGTCAGGGGTGGATTTGACCCTGGAGCTGTCTGCCAGCTCTACTCTCCAAGTCAAGAGGAAGCAGAGAAAGGTTTGGGTTTGCTTGAATCACTGCAAAGTTTAGGGCTCCCTTGCACAGGGTGAGCGCCATCATTGTGTACGGAATTGCACTGAGATGGGAGACTTTGTCCATGCCTCTTTCCAAAGAGCCACTCACCAAGAAGGGCTCAGAAACATTCCTGTGAGTGGTGCAGACAACTAACTCCCAAAGCCTCACTATCACCACGCCCCGTCCCACCCCCAAGCCCTCACGGGCATTTGGCTTTCGAAGGCTTTTAAAATCAGTCAAGCTGGTCTCGGTCTTGGCTGGCAGCCCGCACTCGGAGACTACGCCTCACTCGTAATGGTGCGCAGCCTCCCACAGTCTGAGGTCATCGCCTGCACCTCAGCTCTCTGAAATCCGGGCAGGCTCCCGTGCAGGGCCAGGAAAGACCCTCGGGTCGAAAGGCTCTTACCCCTTTTCTGCCTTTGTCTGAGACCAAGACTGACTTCCAGAAAAACGGCACATGAATCTTGTGCCCCTACCCCACCCCCATCCATGCACACAAGCAGGTAGATTTATGGTGCCCTGCCCCCATCCCACTCCATCCCCAAGCCGGCCTCCATCAGGAGACAAAGCATCCCGGGGCCATTGGAATGCTAATGTCTGGGAGCCATGCTGCTGGGCTGGCCCAAAGGCAGGAGGGGCTGGGGGCACACGAGACCCCACAGGCGCCCTTTGCCCCTCCTCTCCTCTAAGGGCCACTCTGCCTGGCTGTGTGACCTTGGACAAGTCCCTGAGCCTCAGCTAATTCACTGGAGAATATGAAGGGAGTCCTTAATACGCTTTCACTGGATTTCTGGGTGCCTAAGAGAAGGCAGTGCTTATGGTGGATAGAGTTACAGGCTCCCCACAACCAGAATGGTGGAGAAGACCCTTTGGCCTTGGCAGTGGGGACACTGTGGGGAGGGTGTAAGGGAATTTGGCTAAAAATATGTTATGGAATAAGTGCTGAGTATATTATAATTACATTTTTGCATTTACATAATTAATATTCTCAGTTGTGTTTATTTTCCTACCCCCATCCTTTAAAAATACCTTCAGGCTGTGCTCAAGAAAAGGAAGAGAGCACTCACTAACTGTACCTGCCTGCTCTGCCTTTGAAGGGCCAAGAGCACAGACAGTGGGAGATTTGAGGCTGGACACTTCTTATCTTAGGTCCCTTCCTACCGTTGGTGAGGAGGACAAGGCGGGATGTTCACACCCATAGACACAGATACCTAAAGTCTTAGAAAAGTTGGTGACTTCCTCAGGCCCCCAGTCACTTGGTGAATCGCTGAAGCAAGCTAGGACTGTGACCTGGTTCTAGGCTCTGTGCTGTTTAGAGCTCTGTGCTCTAGGCTGAGATGGTTTGTTCCTGCTTTGGCTCTAGCTGGGTCTTCTGGGTCTTGTAAGGCCAAAGGCTCCCTTGCATACTTGCCTTTGATCCCACCCCCATTCTCTTCCAAGGTCCCAGGCTGTTCTTCTCTGCCCCCTCTGCTTCTGGGATCTGAGGGCCAAGGCAGAAGCTGGGGGCGCGTGATTGGGTACGGACTTCTGGAGTCCGGTGCTCGCCTCTGACCATGGTGCTGAAAGTACCGTGTTCGTTCAGAGCTGGAGACGTTCCTGGCAACCCAGTGTTCTCAACACGGAAAACCATCTATCGACCCTGTCCACGTTTCTAGACCGCGGTCTCTAGGGAGCCCTCTGTGGATATGTGTAGATCCAGAAGAATGTCAGGTTTCCTTGGCGTGGTGGGGAAAGGATGGACTCTGTTGCTGTTAACTGACTGTGTGACCTCAGAAAGGCCCTTTTCCCTCTAGGCCAAAAGACTCTCCTCTGTAAATGACGGAGTTAGAATCAGTGACTGTGTTAGGGACTTCTGACAGCATCTGAGAGGTCTGAAGTGAAGCAACATTGGAAGTGTAGGCTGCAGCACCCCTAACTGGGAAAACTGGTTTGGAACTTGGCCCTCAATTGGAGTCTCATTCTTCAGGTTACAAAGAGCTTTTAGTTATTCCAAGAACAAAGGCTTAAGGAAGCCCCCAGATGCGTACATAGGATGGGAGAGTGGTTAAGAACACTTAGCTCTTCAGAATTGCACAGACATTGTTTGAAGCCTGGTCCTTCTACTGGTGGTTTTCAATAACTGTGAATTTGGGATGGTAAATAGTGACTGCCCAATTGGACTGGTTAGCTCTAAACAGCACAGTGTTCGCTTTTAGTGCAGGCAAAGCTGCCATAGATGGTAATTATTACCATTACCATCTTCGTTTGTCTCAAATTCTTCTTATTCTCCCTGAATTTTTTAAGGAGGGGGTGCTTTTGTATGAAGTTGAATTTCCTCTGCACCTCTGTACAGTGCAAATTTGCACAATGGCTAAGGGTCACTTACCTTTCTTGGTGACCCTCCTCAGATGAAATCTACCCTTCCTAAACTCTGGGATTATATATCCAGATGTCCCTGGGTGCCCCAAATGAGGCTTGTCCAGAATGGAATTTCTCTCCCCTAACTCCAAACTAATACCTCCTCCCATTCCTGTCTCATTAAGTATTACTATTCAGGCATCCATACTTGTCTTTTCTCACTACTTACACCCAATTAACCCTTATGCCCAGCTGATTTTTCCTTCGTTGCTATTTCTTGAATCTGGCTGTGCCTTTATTTCCTTATGACCACTACTCTCATTTAGGCTTTCATCCTTCCCATGGAGAGACGGCCTAACTGATCTCCCTATCTTTAATCTCAGCACTCATCACTGTGCTCTCCATGTTACAGCCAGAGTAACATGCAAATATAACATTGTCACTCCCCTGTTTAAAATCTTCAAGTGGTTTTCAGTCATCCCTGGGATAAAGCCCATGTTCCAATAGGGAATGATGGTATAATGTGAGCTGTGAAGTGATACAAATCTAGGGTTCAGTTTCCAGCTGGTTCATTAACTATCAGTATGACCATGAAAAAGTTCCTTAACATTTTTTTCAATTTCTTCATCTGTAAAGTGGAGATAATATTGCTTATAGGGTTCAAGTTAAGGTGCTATAACACAATCACTAATAATTCAGTCTGAGGGAGCATTCCAGGTGGGTGGTAGCTCTGCTTCCTGACATCATTCAGGGACCTAGGTTCCTTCTACCTCCTTTCTCCACCAGTTCCTAGGTCTTTGCCATCCACATAGTTGAGGTTGCATTGTCATATGTTCTAGCCAGTGGGAAGGGAAAATATAGCATGGAGGAACCTCAACCACAGTCTTAAATCTTAGGCTCTGAAGTAGCACTTTCCACTCACATTCCATAGGGAGAACATGATCATATCACTGTACCCCAACTGGAAAAGTACTTATGTGCCAATGAAGAAGTAAAGTATGGATTCTGGTGAGTAATGAGCAGTTTGTACCACAGGGTTGTTGTCAGATTAAATTACATTATATATGCTATTATTATTTATTTTTATCATCACAAATCACTTCAGCTTATGACCACAGTCGTGCTGCAACCAGCCTCTTTTTCACCATGCTTTATTTGCCTTGACATTTACCATCCAGAAATACTGACCTGTTTGAGGTTTTTCCTTACACATACTCAGGCATCCCTTCCATGCTTTTTTTTTTTTCTTTTCCACACTGCTCTCTCTGCCCAAAGCCTCTCTCCCTCCTCTCCATCTCCCACCAAACTTCCAACACAGACATTACCTCCTCCCGGGGATTTTCTCTGAACTATTCCTCCCTCTTTGCTCCTGTTCCCATAATATTCCGTGCATAGGAATATCCTTGCACTCTCCTGATAGTATTTTAATTAGCTGTTTATTCACCTATACCTTCCACTGGTCTTCTCAAGGGTAGGAACTGTCCTTCGTGAATCCAATGAGTGCCCATTCTCAACCTATGCTACACATTTTTAGAACGAAGTAATGAGTAAGTGAATTGACTAATGAATGAATGGCATGTCAATTCATGTTTGGAAACTTCTATCCTTCCCCAGACCAGCTACCACATAAAGGTCAATGAGTATTTGTTGAATAAATGAATAATTTATATGGAGACCCATGACCCTTCCTGCATCATATTCTCCTCAGCACCAAAATAACCTATCCTTGATTGCCTATGGGTCTATTTTAGAAGATGCCCCATCTGGTTAGATTAGACTGGATTATCACCACGGTATGATTATTTCTGAGATCACCAATAATCTGAGAATGCCAATAATCAGGTATGGGTGTCCTTCCTGCGATAGTCCTCTCGTAGATTTTACATCTATCCCAACTTCACCACTTCCTAATTCTAGCACCTTGAGCAATTTCTTAGCTTTTCCAATCCTCCATCTTGATAGATGGAGAAAACCACACCTACCACATAGGGTTTTATGAGAATTCAAATAAGAGGACGGATGTGTCCATACACTTTGTGTGCCTGCCAGCAATTTGAAGCAGAACCCATGACAGTACCCACTCCATCTCTACCTTATTCCTACAGATGATTAGCCAAGAGGGCACGGGCTAGAACTGACTTTCCCACATTAACTAGGGAAGGTTATATGACTTACCCAAGGCCTGTTAACTATGGAGACAAACTGAGGCTCCTGATACCCTAACATTATCACCAGCTATACTATCTCTGTTGTACTAATTATTTATTGCTCATAACAAATTACAAAAAAATTTAACCACTTAAAAAAGATACATTCATTTTGTGGGTCTTCTGTGGGTAGGGGCCCTGGCTCCAAGTGTCTCATGCCTGTAGTTAGGGTGTCAGCCAGGAATACGGTCTTATCCAATAGCTTTACTGGGGGTGGATCCATTTCCAAGCTCACTCATTTGAGCTATTAGCAGGACTCAATTCCTCGAGGGCATTGGACTAAGGGCCTTAGTTCCTCAGTGGCTTTGGACCAGAGCCTTCCTCAGTTCCTTGCCATGTGAGCCTCTCCTTAGAGCCGCAACTTACAATCTGACAACTGGCTCCCTTCAATGCAAGTAAACAAGAAGACCCAAGACCAAAGCCATGGTCTTTTTGTAATCTAATCTCAAAAGTGATATCCCATTACCTCCACCACATTTTATTTACTAGAAATACATTACTAAATCCAGCTCAAAGCCAAGGGGAAGAGATTACACAGTACACAGATACCAGGAGGCAGGGGTCACTGGGGGCCATCTTGGAGGCTGCCCGTCATATTGGCAGTAGCAGAATTTTGCTGCCTGCTTTTCAGACCCCAGAGATGGACAGACACATGTGCATGGGCACACACGTGTGTAGGTACACATGCACCCCCACACACACACACATGTGCAGGCACACATGCACCCCCCCCCCACACACACACACATCTCCCCTGGGCCAAATTTACCAGGATTCAAAAGAAGAAGGCCCCCTGCGATCTGACTCCTGGGGCTAAAGCAGATGTCTCCAGTGCTGGGTTCTCTTCCAAGGGCCCAGGAGGGGGACCACTAAGTGCACACTGGAGCCATCCCAGCTGATCTCTGACATCCATTTATTGCTTTCACAGGCATCCCCACCCCCACTCCTGGAGGCAGAGATTTAGGACGTCTGGGGCCTGGACATCGTACCCACTGAAGGGAAATTTACTGCCTCCAGAGAACCAGGGCCTGACTTGGGGTCTTGAATGCATCTTTTTCCCCTTTGCCTCTGCTTTATTAGGTTAATCATTGCTTGAATCGGTTGCCATGGTTTGGGCAAACCCATGGCGACTCTATAATGAAGCCTGAAAGACTCGGACCCCATTTATCATCCCCAGTGTTTGGGAGGCCCAAAGCCTCATTTGCCTCCCCCAGGGTCTGGGTACCACCCTTCTGCCTGGGGCCTCCAGGCCCCTTTTGAATGAGGAATGAACAGGTGGCGACTTGGAAGAGAAGAGGAGACCCACATAGGTGGAGCGAGCAGTGCACTGCACATTCCCCCCCCACCCCACACACACACTTACATTTTTCCACTCCAGGAGTCCGGACACAGACCAAACACACAGGCAGCTCTGCCAGACTTTTTCTTTCTGGAGAGTGGGAGGCAAAAAATGAATCTTCAATTAGAAGAAGTCCATGGCTGTCCTTAGAAAGAGAATTTGTGTCTCAACAGACCGAGTTGTGACCACACTTCTTATCTCCTGGGCATAGACTAAGCGGTCTTGCAACCCTGCAATGAGTTGGAAACAGATGGGGGAAGGCCCAGTGGAGAAACTGAGGCATACAGATGTTCAGTAACATGTTCAAGGTCCCCCAGTGACAGTACAGCCAGGGTAGAACCCGGGGCTGGTAATATTTACCATAGAAAAATTCAAAAATAGGAAGAAGAGTATAATGAAATCTCATGTTATCTATCATCCAGATTCAACAATTATCACCTCAGAGCCAAGTGTGTTTTGCCCACACACTTTCCCACTTCCCCCCGACACTACCTGTGTAGATTACATTGAAGCAAATTTTAAACATCATACAATTTTAGCCCTCAGTCCTTCCCCAGTGTCCTTTCCTTGCTCAGCATAAATTGCACAATAGACTAGAGCAGCAGAGGGCATTGACTTTGAAGACAAAAAGTCTGGGTTCAAGTCCAAGCTCTGTCCCTTCCCAGCTGTGTGACCTTCAGCCAGTGACCAAATATTTCTGAGCCTCAGTTTCCTCAACGATAGAATGATATGCTGTTACCATTCTCACAGGATAAGGTCAGGGTTCAATGAAAGAAGGCAACCTAAGTGCTCAGCCCCTATGCAGGCGCAGAGTCAATGTTTCCATTCTTGCGACCACCACACCATCAGCGGTGGCTGTCATCGAGCAGAAGGTTGGCTCTCGGCCTCTGAAATCCAGGTCTTTCGGTGCAATCTCTTGACATGGAGGCAAGTACCTTGTTACGACTCTCTGCCTGGGGCTGGCCTCTGAGAACACAGACCTCAACGGTGAACCTGGCTCCAGATGATGACTGACCCCAAGCTCTGCGGCTCACAGCCCTGCTGAGCTCTGCACCATGATCCCTGTCCCCCAGCCAGCAAGACCAGGCTCCCCCCTTCTCCTCTTCTCCTTGCAGCTTTAGACCTTCTAACATCTTTGCTGCTGGTCCCATTTGCAAGCACGTGTTAATACCTGCCTGAAGTTTACGTGCATGTGCACGTGTGTCTTGGAGTGTGTGTGCTGCTCCACATGGGAACTAGCATATGCTCGCACTTCCTTAGGCTCAGCCTATAAGGGAGACCCCAGGAGGAGCCTGAGTCCTGCCCTCTTGCCTTCATGGTTGACTGACAAGAGACCAGAGGAAAAGTCATCAAAGGCAGGAAGACACAAGCTTAGCCACTAAGACCTGGAGCAGGTGAGGAGAAAACTAATCTCTGCAGAATACAGGAGGCTGAAAACAAGAAAGGGGCAGGCAGGGTGCTGCATGGAAGCCAAGGGCATAGGACAGGAGGCAGCCATCTGGGTTCATTGTTCAGGCAGGGCCTAGCCCCAACAGTGGCCCTCTCCAGGGAAGGATTATTCCAGGGAATCACACACAACCCCCAGAGAATCAAAGCCCTGAAGGGTCCTCCTGGCTGAAAGGGTACATCTTCCCCCAAAAGCTCCCTATCTTACCAGCAGCTAATTTCTATAGTGTTTACAATATCTAATCACAGCCCAAGAACTTTCTGTTAATTAACCCATGAGAGCAGAATTATTTCCATTTTACAGATGATGATACTGAGGCTGAGAGCAATTCAGTGACATGTTACATGTCTGGTAAGAAGTAGAGTTGTATGGAACACAGGCTCTCCTTAGCTGGAGCTGGAAGTCTTGAACACTGCTACACTGCATCACTGACATGCTCTCCCTTTTGATTTTAGATATTTTCAAGAATGTATAAAGTGGAGAGAGAGAATAAGTGTGCCCCATCAGTCAGCTTCTGTAACCACCCATTCATGGCCCCTCTTGTTCTTTCATTTGCCCCAATCCTATCAACCTCCATCCTGCAAACACATTTTTAAAAAAATATTTAATTAATTTATTTATTTGTCAGAGAGAGAGAGAGTGCACGCACAAGCACTGGGAGAGGCAGGCAGGGGGAGAAGCAGGCTTCCCACTTAGAAAGGACCCTGATGCAGGCCTGATCCCAGGACCCCAAGATCATGACCCGAGGTGAAGGCAGATGCTTAACCAACTGAGCCACCCAGGTGTCCCACAAACATATTTTTTAAAGATTTATTTATTTATTTGAGAAAGAGAGAGAGTGTGGAGGAGGGGGGTGAGGGAGAGGGACCAAGAGAATGTCAAGCAGACTCCCCACAGAGCACGGAGCCTGCAGTGGGGTCAGTCTAACCACCCTGAGATCAGGACCTGAGCTGAAAGCTGGGCGCTCAACCGACTGAGCCACCCAGCAATCCTCTGGGTGTGTGTGGAATTTTTAATTTTTATTTCTATTTTGTGTGTGGAATATCTTTAAATATATCCCAGATAGCTGTCCTCCCACTTGTAAATACATTTCTAAAGGAGAAGATATTTTTAAAAAACAGAACCACTGAACCATTTTTATACCTGATGAAATTAACAATTCTGTAATATGATCTAATATCCAGTCATATGCAACTGTTTCTAATCGTCTCTTTCACAAATGTATAAACAAATGAACAAAGAACCTCCCATTTTGGAATCTCCTCTCTCCCCGCCTGAGCAGGTAAGCCCGGCAGCCCTCTGTAGGCCAGGACCAGCCCAGCCCTGACTCCATGGCTTGGTAGGACTGGCTCTGGGCAAGTCAATTCCCTCCCCAACCCCTCCCAACCAGCCCCACCCTGCAGTCTGGTGACCAGCCATCCTGGTTTGGCTAGGACTCTCCCAGTTTGGACATTGCAAGTCCCTGGCAAACCCAGATCGTTGGTCACTTTGTAAGGAGCTGGAAACCTGGTGCCCACCCCAGCCCTCCCTTCCTCCCACTCCTCACTCCAGCATGGTGCTACCCACCCAGAGCAGGGGGAGCCTGCCCCTGAGTTTCAAGGGCCCTCGAAATAACAAATAATTTACCGAAACCTTTGAGGAGAGGGCCCCAAACCCCCTGTCGCCAGCAGAGAATCAGCATCTTTTCACACCCAGGGGGCCAAATTCAGCAGTCTCCGCCCTCTGTCTCTTCCCCCCTCTCCAGATCTAATGACAATCCAAAGAGTTCCTGATAGGGTTTTAAAAGATGCTCTTCATTCACCGTCCACCAAGCATGAAAATCCAGCTCATTTGTCTCCATTCTTCGCCCTAAAGGCCCGGCCGGCCTCAGGCCTGCAGCCTCAAACTTGTCATTCACTTTCCACGTCCTTTTGTGAGTTTGCCTTTATTTCATTCCCAGTCTCCTCCTACGCCCTGCTCTCCCCCTGCTCACTCCATCCTGATCCTTCCCCTCCGCCCTCCCCCAGCAGTCCCCAGTTCCTCTGTCCACACAAAAAAGGCCACAGACCAGTCTGGGAATTTCTTCACAGTCCCTGTGCCCCACCCCCACCGCAGTCTCCTCTCACTCGCCGCTTTTGCTTTTAAAAAGTGAGAGCAAAAAGCCAGCAGCCGCTCAAACGGCTCAGCATCGGGGAACAAAATTGCCTCATGCCCAGGCTGGAAATGGCCTCAAGGACCCCTGAGTGTTGATCTTTGGCTTCACAGCTGTGGAACCTGAAGCTCGGAGAGGGGAATAGACTAGCCCAAGGTCACACTCAGAGGTAACAGCAGAGCAGTGCCCTGAGCCAAGTGTCCCAGCCCCCATGCAGAATTGACAGCTACTCCTCTGTCCCCATGGCACTGAATTTAGTCCCCTTTTGTGACTCTTAACTGTCTGGGGTCAGAACTGGAAAGCTATGGCCCCATTCAGGGCATCGCTGTGTCCCTTGAAGGCGTAGCATGAGGTAGGCGTTTGGTGGTGGCAGTGGTGTTTTTAAGGAAATTGAACTGAAGGAATGTGAGTGGCAGGCCCAGGGCTCACAGGTCCCCCACCCCGCTTTTTAAAGAGATCTGCCTTTCGAATCTCTTATCAGTCACCTTTTGGGCAGAGGCTTTGTTTTCAGGCTCAGGGAGTCCCCTTTGCCCCAGGGGAAATGGGAGAGTGAGAAAAGGTAAGAAAAGGGTATCTGTTAAGCAATCAGACCCCTTACCAGCCATTTCCCCTTCTAAGAACAATCAACACTGGGAGGAGGGGAGGGCTATTCCTACCCTTCTCAGGGGCAAGGCAGATAGAGCTGGAGTCCTTAAGAAAGCAGGAAGGAGGTGGTGACGGTCCTCTTATCTGGAACAACCTGAAGCAGAAAGGAGTTGGCTCCCGTCATGATCCCAGAGTCCTGGGATCGAGCCCCTCATGGGGCTCCCTGCTCCGTGCGAAGTCTGCTTCTCCTTCTCTCACTCCCCCTGCTTGTGTTCCTTCTCTCCTCTCTGTCCAACAAATAAATAAAATGTAAACAAACAAAGGAGTGGGAGAGAAGCAGGACAGAGTAAAAAAAGCCCAAGGAGTTCTGAGGGGGGCGTCTGGCCCTGCCAGTGTCAGTGAGTGTCATCAATGTGCCAGGCCCTCTGAGCGCTAAGAGGCAGCTGCCAGTGGCGGAGCCCCACAGCCTCCTGGGAAGGAGGGGAAGGTCAAGCTCAAAAGCACATCCCAGTGGAGCATGGCCTATCCTCTGGCCTCATTATCATTTGTGAAATAGGGATAATTACAGTACCTTTCTCCTAGGATGGTTATAAAGGTTAAATACAGGATCTACAACACAATAAGTATACGCGAGCTACAATATAATAATATATAAAAGCAGGGGATGGCGTGACAGCTTCAGTGAATGTCATGTGGGGCCATTATCATGATTATGGTCTCTCTGTACTTAAACATTTTTATTATGTCGGTATATTACTTCAGTTATTTAAAAACTGACCCATCCTTTCTTTTTGGCAGTTTTATCAAATGCCTTAAAATAGTCAGATTCTTGGGCAGGGATTATTGGGTGATGGGTCTTAAGGAGGACACTTGCTATAATGAGCTCCGGGTGTTACAGGCAACGGATGCATCATTAAACTCTACCCCTGACCTGAAACTAACAGTACAGTGTATGGTCACTAAACTGAATTGAAAATAAACAATTAAAAAAAATAGTCAAGTTCTTGGTCCAGAAATTCTTCCTAGAAAAATCTTCAGAAGTCATATAAAAATTTATCAACAAAGGTATTCATAATGCCAGCTTTTATAATGGCAAAAATTAGATACAAAAGAAATGTCCAACCACAGAAGACAGACTAGATTGTTATATTTTAGATATATGAATTATATACTGTAGATTAATATTAGATTATCACATATTAGATTAGTAGATTATTATATATATCTAAAATTACATGTTTTAGGTATGCTACATGCATTACATATATATCTGTCTCAAAAATTAGATACAAAAGAAATGTCCAACCATAGGGGGCAGATTAGAATATTATACATTATATATATATTGTGTTGAAAAAATAATACTTGTTAACATGGGGAAATATATCACAATATTTTGCCAAATGGAAAAAACACACATGATTTTAAGCAAGATGGCAGGCAACACAACTTGCAAACTATGCCACTACAAAATACCTAGAAACTCTGGCTAAAAGCTAACAAACATTATTTTAGAGGTGTAGCGTGAAGCTATTTGCACAAAACATACACGCGTGTTTATGTCTGGGAAAGAATCTGGAAAGACATTTACCGATTTATTGACAAGACAACAAACTTGCAGGATTTTCATTTCTACATGTTGTTCGGTTTTTGCCCTGAGCTTGTTTTATTCTTTAATTAGAGGGAAGTGTTGTCGTTTAAAAGCTTTAATGAGGGGCGCCTGGGTGGCTCAGTCAGTTAAGCGTCTGCCTTCAGCTCAGGTCATGAACCTAGGGTCCTAGGATCAAGTCCCACATCACTCTCCCTCTCACTCTCCCCTGACCTCTCCCAAATAAATAAAACATTTAAAAAATAAATAAAAGCTTTAACGAAAGAATGCAGTGGTGCTTTGATTTTTAAAAATGCCTCTGGTGGGACGGCAAGAATGGCTTCCCGGACAGGGACCTTTGTGGACAGGGACCTTTGTAGTGAACCGGCAGGACAAGCAGGGATCAGGAGGCTCGGTGTAGGCACTCAGGGGCTAAGATGTCAGTGAGCAAGGAGCAGGAGGGGTGGAATTCTTGGCTCTCTCAACTTGAAAACTAGGGATCCTTCCTCCTGTTCCGGTTTCTCACTGTACCACACCGGGTTTGAGAAAGGGATGGAAGGGAAGTTGAATGGGCTCCTTGGTTCAGGATTGGTCGGGTGCCGCCCCCCCCCCACACTGTGTGCCTTGCACTGTGCTGGGCACTCTGGAAATTTAAGGTAGATCCAGAGGTCCAGTACCTGCTCTGCCCTGGAAATGAGCTTTCTGTATAAAAACATTTCTCAGAAACTGGTTGGTTTGGTTAAACATTAAAGTGGGACTTTTAAAAAACTTACAACCGGGCACCTGGGTGGCTCAGTCATTAAGTGTCTGCCTTTGGGTTGGGTCATGATCCCAGGGTTCTGGGATCAAGCCCCGCATCAGGCACCCTGCTCGGTGAGAATCCTGCTTCTCCTTCTCTTTCTGCCTCTTCCTCCCCTACTTGTGCTTGCTCTCTGTCAAATAAATAAATAAAATCTTTTTAAAAATTGGTTTGTAATAATCTGAGATTAAAAATCTCTCTGTAGGGGAATGACTAGTGCCCCCCCACTTCCCACCTCAGAAGATACGTCCACCAGGAACCCGTAACTGTGACCTTATTTGGAAGAAGGGGCCTTTGTAGAGGTTATTAAGTTGTGGGTCTGAAGACAAGCTCGCCCTGGGTTAGGTGGGCTCTAAATCCAATGACGAGTCCCTAGAAGAGAGGAGAGAAGAAACAGATCCTGAGACCCAGGGAAGAAGGCCACATGAAGGCAGAGGCAGTGGCTGGAGTTAGGGAACCCCAAGCAGAGGAGGGCCAGGAGGCACCAGAAGCTGGAAGAGGCAAGGAAGGCGTCTCCTCTGGAGGCTTTGGAAGGACCAGGGTCCTGCCGACAACTTGATTTCAAACTTCCGGCCTCCAGAATTGTGGGAGAATAAATTTCTGTGTTTTAAGTCACCCAATATGGGATCATGTGTTATCGTGGCCCTGGGGAACTAATAGACTTTTTTTTTTTTTTTAAATACTGCATGTTTCTGTACCTCTTTACACAGAGCACACGCCGCATGCCCAGTGTGTGGGAAACAGCCAAAGTTCAGCAGAGGATGGCTTCCAAGCTCAGTTGTCGTGATGGTTAGGGAGGCATCGCAGCTGTCACCTGTGCTCCGGCTCTGGATGCTCCTGGAGCTCCTGAAGTGTGCCCACCTCTCTGACAAGAGCCCCAGACTGCTGTGAGGACTGATCTCTTCTCTCTGTGGTCCTGGCCTCAGCTTTTTTGGGTGGCCTGGCTCCGGAGGCTGGCCACCCACTTTCCAGTGTGCTGCCCCCCGTCACCTAGAGCCCAGGGAGCCAGTTATCCAAGCTCTGAGGGATTGCCTGCAAACGGAGAAAAAATGGAATCTAAGTGAGGAGCCGTAGGCCTTTCCCTTGAATGTGTGAGCTTTGGGGTTTGGACTTGATGTCATCAAGATGATGCCAGAAAATGGTAAGAAGGGAGGCCTCATCTAGTGGGATGGGGACCAAGACCCTGAGGTACCAGCTGGAGACCCTCAGAAGTATGGCTAATCAGGATGAATGTGGACTTACTGTGCAGGGCACAGTGTCAGCCTAAGGGCTGGTCAGAGGACAGCGTTTCTAGAATGACTGAGATGGCCCACACGAGATTTGGGGAGGAGTCCCAGAAGGCCACCTGGAGGCGGTAGGAACTTGAAGGAAGGAAGAACCTCAGGACAGAGAGGCAAGGACAGACAGTAAAATGAGCATGGGATCTGAGCCCAAAGCCCTGGTTGGAATCCCAGCCCAGTCACTGTCAGCAACGTGCATATATCCTTGCAGACTTTTACAGAGATGGTGAAGAAAAACATATGCTCTACTTTTGTCATACTGTCCCTGTTTCACTTAATCTGTTATGAAAATTTTTCAGTCATAGTGAAATATACATCTATCTTATCATGTGAATTGCTACATTCATTGCTTCCATTTTCTCATCTATAAGATGGTTCTAATCAGAACTGCTATGTTCTTGGGTTTACGGGAGGTTTAAATGAGAAAACTTACAGTACCACAGAGGCACATTGGAAGGGGAGGTCTGCGTGTCTGCGTGTGGTTCGTGGACATGGATCAGCCATCCTGCTCGAAGGAGACGCCTGGCCCAGGGAGGGTGAGGGGACAGTGGCGGGACAGAGCAGCCTTGTCCAGCTCATCCATCAGCATTGACAAGCCCGGCCCCAGCTGCTGAGCAACGGCAGGTATGGGGCGGGAGCCCCTCCCTGGGCCCTTGGCACCCTCCTCTTAGGTCAACACACAGAGTGGGCTCTGTCGGCCAGGTGAGGACACAGAAGATTAATGGAGCAGGTGCGGGCTTGAAGGGGGGGCAATCACCTGGCCAGACAAGGTCCCCCCTGGAGACTGAGTGCCCAACACAAGCCAGGAACCAAAGCGGACGTCATTCAGCCTGGCTCAGGCTTGCCTGGAGGGGGGCTAAAGCCAGCTCTGCCGTCTCTGCTGCCCACCCCGTCCCCAGTCCCCAGCCTCACCTGGCCTCATCCAGTCTCCACCACGGGGGCACATGGGGAAGCCCCCCGAGCCCAACCTGGGGCACTCAGCTTTCAAATAAATGTCTTTGTTTCTTTAATTTCCCAAATAACTCACTGCAGAAAAGTGTAGATTAACAAAATACTATGAATCATCCATTAATCTCACCACCCAATGTTAACAATGTTAACAACGTTAACAATGTTAACATTAAATTGATATTGTATCTCTACACACCCCCAGATACATTATATATTTATGAAGAGAAGAGATACAGAGAATTCACTCTGTGGTCTTTGTCCTATAATCCTCTTTTTACACTTACATATTATGCACATCTTTTGGTGCCAAAGAATTAGCGATTGATTTCATCATTTTAACTGCTACATATATTCTGACCTGTTTGGGTACAGTATCATCATAGAGGTAATCAAAATCCTTTTTTGGATATTAGGTCATGTCCAATGTTCAGCCCTTTATCAATAACACTGAGGTGAACTTTTTTGTCATTTCTTGTGGGCAATATTCTAGAAGTGAAACTGTTATGCCCCTGGGTACGCGCTCTTCAAGGCTCTTGGTGCATATCACTGAAGGTTTATGCCTGTGTTTATTGGAGCCTGTGTTTATCTACGCCTGTGTTTATTGGAACTTCCTGGTTGGGGTGATGGGGAGAGGTAGGAGCAAGGCAGCCTGTGGGCAGAGAGGTTGGAAATGAGGCCAATCGAGCATGGATCCCACTGTCTAGGGTTTGTCATCCAACCTTCCCTCCTGCTTCCCCCTCCCCAGGGAGAGAAGTCCTTGAACCGGCAGGTAAGGAACATCGTGGGCTTGGGAATGAGCACCTGGGAGCCGCGCAGATTGGAGGAGGAGAAAATCTTCAGGGGACATGAAGTCAGAGAAGACTTCCCAGAGTAGGTGGCATTTCTGACAGGGGAAGGAATGGAGGCTCAGAGTGTCCAGTGCTACTTGGTGGACACGGCTGGTGGGCAGCCAGGGCTCAACCCCAGGTGTGTCGCACCCTGTCCCTCGAGAACCTTCCCTGGGCCAGGTGGCCACCAGATCTGAGATTACTTCTCAGCATCCTTCGGGATAGAAGTCCTTGAGAGTACAACTGGGGTCCCCAAAGCTGGTTAGTGTGGGATCTGAAGCCATGGAGATGGAAGGCCAGGCCTCCTACAGGCTCCCCCACCCCCTACCACCACCACCACTGGCCGCCTCTGTGTGGGGCAGGCAGCTGGTGACGTGACCTTGTGCCTCTGACAATGATTTAACCACATTAGTGGGGGTTTGGGGGAGATTTGTAAAGCTGTCAGTAGGGGAAGGGCTTTAACTCCAGCCTCTTGGCTCAGCCACTAGTTGGGGGTGGGAGGAACAGGGCCCAGGGAGAGGCCAGGGGACCTTCTGGTTCTGCTTGCCTTTCCGGCATTGGGGTCCACCATGGAACACGAGGGACCCACTGAGCCCACGCAGTTCTGCATCTCTTCCCATACCCTTAAGTCCAGCTTGCCTTAGGGTAACCCCAGGCAGCTCCAAAATATTGTCACTCCTCCCCCCTGGCCATGTAGGGAGAGCCCAGCTAGCCAGAGAAAATAGCAGAAATCACAGTGGCAGGGAGTCCAGAGACCCGGGCTCATAGCCCAGCTTCCCTGCTGTCGGAGCCGAGGCCACGGAGCCCATGCTACAGGCACCCGCAGGCAACACACATGAACGGTGGTGGCCAAGCGGAGACTGGTCACCTGGAGAAGCTGCATCCCCTAAGGGGCCAGCTACTACTTAAGTCCAGCTTCTTAATTTTTTTTTTTAAGATTTTATTTTTTCATTTGAGAGAGAGAGCACGAACAGGGAGAAGAGGGAGAAGCAGACTCCGCACCCAGCTGGGATCCTGACCTGGGGCTTGATCCCAGGATCCTGGGATCATGACCTGAGCCGAAGGCAGATGCTGAACCGACTGAGCCACGCAGGGCCCCCAGCTTCTTACTCCCAGGCAACAACAAAGACTTAGAATTTCTCGAGAGAAGTGGACATTCAGATTTATATGTGAAATCTTCCCCATGTTACCAACTAACTGGAAAAAAATTCAAACACAGTGTAGGACAAACAAAAAAAAATTCTGAATGTAGCCTCAGGCTGGCTTAGACACAAATAATAAAGGAAGAAGGAACCACTATTAGATGTTGTCTAGCATAACGCTTTTGTTACAGATGGAGAAACTGAGGCCAGACTGGCCAAGAGAAGGATAACTTGACTGAAGTCACACAGGGAGTCAGTGGCCTGGCTGGGCAAGGAATCCAGGCTTTCTGCCCCCCAGCCTGTGTCTTTGCATAACGTGCTTGACTGAGGGGGGCCTGTGGGGAGACTCTGGGGGTTCTGAGCAGTGGGTGAAGGGAGGAAAGCTGAGCCTTTCCCTCTTTGCCAGACTCACCTAAGGCACCTTCAGTTAGTCCTCCCTGAGCCCCGGGGTCCAGCAACCAGGTATCTCCTCTTCACCTCTTTGGCCGTTGCTCCCTCTCTGTTCCAAGGCTCACTGTTCAAGCCCCCGTGGTCAACTGCACGAGGCAGGTAGCAGGGGGCCCAGCTCCCGGGTGCCATCAGGGACTTGACTGACAAGCTACCCTCTGTGGTATATGGCGGGGGGTGGGGGGGCGGTTAGTATCTCCACAAATACCGATTTTTAAACCAGTAAGAAATCAGACAAAGAAGCAAGGCATAGAGAGGTCACATTTTCATTTACGATGGCTGAAGATGATTTTGGAAGAACATTGTTCATGCTGTGGGCAAGTGGGCTTCCTGACACAGACACCTGGAATTAGATTTACCAATGAACTCACGGGCAATCCTGCACCATCTCTAGCCCTCCCCAACCACAAGAGCACAGCAAACGTGTGTGCTCCTTGCAGCTTGAGCCAGAAAAAAGGGCTGGGTCACTCAAGCCCCAGGCATCTATCAGATAAGACACTCAGTACTGGGTACCTGGGTGGCTCAGTGGGTTAAGCTTCTGCCTTTGGCTCAGGTCATGATCTCAGGGTCCTAGGATCGAGTCCCGCATCGGGCTCTCTACTCAGCAGGGAGCCTACTTCCCCCTCTCTCTCTGCCTGCCTCTCCGCCTACTTGTGATCTCTCTCTCTGTCAAATAAATACATAAAAATCTAAAAAAAAAAAAAAAAGTTTAAGAAAAATACACTCAGTATTCCCTGGAGCAGAATGACGGAGAGAGCCGAGAGACTGGGTGTGTTACGTTAATGGGGCTCATTAGACACAGAAGGAAATATTAAGATTTCATTTTATCTCTGCTTTTGGCTTAGTAGCTACACTTGTTATTCTCTTAGTGATTGCTTAAGGACTTACTTCCAGTGGGCTTGCTTCATATCCCATTATCACCGTTGGCCATCCATAGTATTATACCATCTCACATAAAACGTAAGAACTTTACAACTCTACACTTCCATTAACCCGTTAGGTCCTTGGTGCCCTTGTTGTCATTTATTTTCTACTGATGTTATAAACCTCCAAATATAGTGTTATTGTTTTTGTTTTATACAGTCAATGATCTTCAAAATATTTTATACATATGCATATGTTTATCAGTTCTTGTTCTCTTAATTCTTTTGTGTAGATCCAAGGTTTTACCTGCTATCATTTTCCTTCTGAGAAATTTCCTGTAACATTTCTTTTTTTGTTTTTAAGATAATTGAGTTTTTATTATTTTTTTTAAATTTTATTTATTTATTTGACAGAGAGAGAGATCACAAGTAGGCAGAGAGGCAGGCAGAGAGAGGAAGGGAAGCAGGCTCCCTGCTGAGCAGAGAGAGCCCAGGACCCTGGGATCATGACCTGAGCTGAAGGCAGAGGCTTTAACCCACTAAGCACCCAGGTGCCCCTCTAACATTTCTTATAGAGCAGATCTGCTGGCAAAAATTCTGTCACCTTTAATTTCTATGAAAAAATCATTTCTTTTTTTTTTAAAGATGTTATTTATTTATTTGACAGAGAAAGACACAGTGAGAGAGGGAACACAAGCAGGGGGAGTGGCAGGCAGAGGGAGAAGCAGGTTTCCTGGCTGAGTAGGGAGACTTATGTGGGGCTTGATCCCAGGACCCTGAGATCATAACCCAAGCCAAAGGCAGACGCTTAACGACTGAGCCACCCAGGTGTCCCAATCATTTCATTTTTGTTTTTAAGAGATATTTTTCCCTTGGAATAAAATTCTAGATTAACAGGGTTCCACCCCTCCCCCCAGCAGTTTAAAAATGTTGCTTCATTATCTTGCAGCTTGCATAGTTTCTGATGAAAAGTCTGCTGTAGGAGGAGTCAAGATGGCGGAGAAGTAGCAGGCTGAGACTACTTCGGGTAGCGGGAGATCAGCTAAATAGCTTATCTAAAGATTGCAAACACCTACAAATCCAACGGGAGATTGAAGAGAAGAAGAACAGCAATTCCAGAAACAGAAAATCAACCACTTTCTGCAAGGTAGGACTGGCGGAGAAGTGAATCCAAAGCGACGGGAAGATAGACTGCGGGGGGAGGGGCCGGCTCCCGGCGAGCGGCAGAGCAACGGAGCAAAATCAGGACTTTTAAAAGTCTGTTCCGCTGAGGGACATCGCTCCAGAGGCTTAACTGGGGTGAAGCCCAGGCGGGGTAAGCGAGGCCTCAGGTCCCGCAGGGTCGCAGAAGGATCGGGGGTGTCTCAGTGTCGCAGAGCTTACCGGTATTCGAACGGGGAAGCCGGCTGCAGAGACAGAGCCGAGGAGTGACTCTCAGCTCAGGGTTGCCTTGAACCGGTCGCAGGCTCGGTCAGCTCGGAGCGCGGCCGGAGGCCAGGGTGACGGGAGTCATTTGGCACTGTTCTCTGAGGGCGCACTGAGGAGTGGGGCCCCGGGCTCTCGGCTCCTCCGGGCCGGAGACTGGGAGGCCGCCATCTTTATTCCCGTCCTCCCGACTCTACGGAAAGCGCTCAGGGAACAAAAGCTCCCGAAAGCGAACCCGAGCGGATGACTCAGCGCGGCCCCGGGTAAGGGCGGTGCAACTCCGCCTGGGGCAAAGACGCTTGAGAATCACTACAACGGGCCCCTCCCCCAGAAGATCTACGGGAAACCCAGCCAGGACCAAGTTCACCTACCAAGGAGAACGGCGGAATTCCAGAGGAGAAGAAAGCAAAGCACGGAACTCATGGCTTTCTCCCCATGATTTTTTAGCCTTGCAGTTAATTTAATTTTTTTTTCTTTTTCAATTTTTTTTTCTTTTTCTCTTCTTCTGCTAAATTTTTTGTAACTTTTACCGTTTTCTTTTTTTAACGTTTTTTAAATAGTTTATCTAATATATATTTTTTTTCCTCTTTTTATATTTTTTCTTTATTGGCTTTCTTTTTTTTAATAGTTTTTTTTTTCTTTCTTTCTTTCTGAACCCCTTTTTATCCCCTTTCTCCCCCCTCACAATTCAGGATCTCTTCTGATTTGGCTAAAGCATATTTTCCTGGGGTTGTTGCCACCCTTTTAGTATTTTACTTGCTCCTTCATAAACTCTTATCTGGACAAAATGACAAGGCGGAAAAATTCACAACAAAAAAAAGAACAAGAGGCAATACCAAAGGCTAGGGACCTAATCAATACAGACATTGGTAATATGTCAGATATAGAGTTCAGAATGATGATTCTCAAGGTTCTAGCCGGGCTTGAAAAAGGCATGGAAGATATTAAAGCAACCCTCTCGGGAGATATAAAAGCCCTTTCTGGAGAAATAAAAGAACTAAAATCGAACCAAGTTGAAATCAAAAAAGCTATTAATGAGGTGCAATCAAAAATGGAGGCTCTGACTGCTAGGATAAATGAGGCAGAAGAAAGAATTAGCGATATAGAAGACCAAATGACAGAGAATAAAGAAGCTGAGCAAAAGAGGGACAAACAGCTACTGGACCACGAGGGGAGAATTCGAGAGATAAGTGACACCATAAGACGAAACAACATTAGAATAATTGGGATTCCAGAAGAAGAGGAAACAGAGAGGGGAGCAGAAGGTATATTGGAGAGAATTATTGGAGAGAATTTCCCCAATATGGCAAAGGGAACAAGCATCAAAATCCAGGAGGTTCAGAGAACCCCCCTCAAAATCAATAAGAATAGGTCTACACCCCGTCACCTAATAGTAAAATTGACAAGTCTTAGTGACAAAGAAAAGATCCTGAAAGCAGCCCGGGAAAAGAAGTCTGTAACGTACAATGGTAAAAATATTAGATTGGCAGCAGACTTATCCACAGAGACCTGGCAGGCCAGAAAGAGCTGGCATGATATATTCAGAGTACTAAATGAGAAAAACATGCAGCCAAGAATACTATATCCAGCTAGGCTATCATTGAAAATAGACGGAGAGATTAAAAGCTTCCAGGACAAACAAAAACTGAAAGAATTTGCAAATACCAAACCAGCTCTACAGGAAATATTGAAAGGGGTCCTCTAAGCAAAGAGAGACCCTCAAAGTAGTAGATCAGAAAGAAACAGAGACAATATACAATAACAGTCACCTTACAGGCAATACAATGGCACTAAATTCATATCTCTCAATACTTACCCTGAATGTGAATGGGCTAAATGCCCCAATCAAAAGACACAGGGTATCAGAATGGATAAAAAACCAAAAACCATCTATATGTTGCCTACAAGAAACTCATCTTACACCCGAAGACACCTCCAGGTTTAAAGTGAGGGGGTGGAAAAGAATTTACCATGCTAATGGACATCAGAAGAAAGCAGGAGTGGCAATCCTTATATCAGATCAATTAGATTTTAAGCCAAAGATTATAATAAGAGATGAGGAGGGACACTATATCATACTCAAAGGAACTGTCCAACAAGAAGATCTAACAATTTTAAATATCTATGCCCCTAACGTGGGAGCAGCCAACTATATAAACCAATTAATAACAAAATCAAAGAAACACATCGACAAGAATACAATAATAGTAGGGGATTTTAACACTCCCCTCACTGAAATGGACAGATCATCCAAGCAAAAGATCAACAAGGAAATCAAGGCCTTAAATGACACACTGGACCAGATGGACATCACAGATATATTCAGAACATTTCATCCCAAAGCAACAGAATACACATTCTTCTCTAGTGCACATGGAACATTCTCCAGAATAGATCACATTCTTGGTCCTAAATCAAGTCTCAACCGGTATCAAAAGATTGGGATCATTCCCTGCATATTTTCAGACCACAATGCTCTAAAGCTAGAACTCAATAACAAGAGGAAATTTGGAAAGAACCCAAATACATGGAGACTAAACAGCATCCTTCTAAAGAATGAATGGGTCAACCAGGAAATCAAAGAAGAATTGAAAAAATTTATGGAAACAAATGATAATGAAAACACAACAGTTCAGAATCTGTGGGACACAACAAAGGCAGTCCTGAGAGGAAAATATATAGCAGTACAAGCCTTTCTCAAGAAACAAGATAGGTCTCAGGTACACAACCTAACCCTACACCTAAAGGAGCTGGAGAAAGAACAAGAAAGAAACCCTAAACCCAGCAGGAGAAGAGAAATCATAAAGATCAGAGCAGAAATCAATGAAATAGAAACCAAAAAAACAATAGAACAAGTCAATGAAACTAGGAGCTGGTTCTTTGAAAGAATTAATAAGATTGATAAACCCCTGGCCAGACTTATCAAAAAGAAAAGAGAGAGGACCCAAATAAATAAAATCATGAATGAAAGAGGAGAGATCACAACGAACACCAAAGAAATACAGACAATTATAAGAACATACTATGAGCAACTCTACGCCAACAAATTTGACAATCTGGAAGAAATGGATGCATTCCTAGAGACATATAAACTACCACAACTGAACCAGGAAGAAATAGAAAGCCTCAACAGACCCATAACCAGTAAGGAGATTGAAACAGTCATCAAAAATCTCCAAACAAACAAAAGCCCAGGGCCAGACGGCTTCCCGGGGGAATTCTACCAAACATTTAAAGAAGAACTAATTCCTATTCTCCTGAAACTGTTCCAAAAAATAGCAATAGAAGGAAAACTTCCAAACTCATTTTATGAGGCCAGCATCACCTTGATCCCAAAACCAGACAAGGATCCCAACAAAAAAGAGAACTACAGACCAATATCCTTGATGAACACAGATGCAAAAATTCTCGCCAAAATACTAGCCAATAGGATTCAACAGTACGTTAAAAGGATTATTCACCACGACCAAGTGGGATTTATTCCAGGGCTGCAAGGCTGGTTCAACATCCGCAAATCAATCAATGTGATACAACACATTAATAAAAGAAAGAACAAGAACCATATGATACTCTCCATAGATGCTGAAAAAGCATTTGACAAAGTACAGCATCCCTTCCTGATCAAAACTCTTCAAAGTGTAGGGATAGACGGCACATACCTCAATATTATCAAAGCCATCTATGAAAAACCCACCGCAAATATCATTCTCAATGGAGAAAAACTGAAAGCTTTTCCGCTAAGGTCAGGAACACGGCAGGGATGTCCGTTATCACCACTGCTATTCAACATAGTACTAGAAGTCCTAGCCTCAGCAATCAGACAACAAAAGGAAATTAAAGGCATCCAAATCGGCAAAGAAGAAGTCAAACTATCACTCTTCGCAGATGATATGATACTCTATGTGGAAAACCCAAAAGACTCCACTCCAAAACTGCTAGAACTTGTACAGGAATTCAGTAAAGTGTCAGGATATAAAATCAATGCACAGAAATCAGTTGCATTTCTCTACACCAACAACAAGACAGAAGAAAGAGAAATTAAGGAGTCCATCCCATTTACAATTGCACCCAAAACTATAAGATACCTAGGAATAAACCTAACCAAAGAGACTAAGAATCTATACTCAGAAAACTATAAAGTACTCATGAAAGAAATTGAGGAAGACACAAAGAAATGGAAAAATGTTCCATGCTCCTGGATTGGAAGAATAAATATTGTGAAAATGTCTATGCTACCTAAAGCAATCTACACATTTAATGCAATTCCTATCAAAGTACCATCCATTTTTTTCAAAGAAATGGAACAAAGAATCCTAAAATTTATATGGAACCAGAAAAGACCTCGAATAGCCAAAGGAATATTGAAAAAGAAAGCCAAAGTTGGTGGCATCACAATTCCGGACTTCAAGCTCTATTACAAAGCTGTCATCATCAAGACAGCATGGTACTGGCACAAAAACAGACACATAGATCAATGGAACAGAATAGAGAGCCCAGAAATGGACCCTCAACTCTATGGTCAACTCATCTTCGACAAAGCAGGAAAGAATGTCCAATGGAACAAAGACAGCCTCTTCAATAAATGGTGTTGGGAAAATTGGACAGCCACATGCAGAAAAATGAAATTGGATCATTTCCTTACACCACACACGAAAATAGACTCAAAATGGATGAAGGATCTCAATGTGAGAAAGGAATCCATCAAAATCCTCGAGGAAAACACAGGCAGCAACCTCTTCGACGTCAGCTGCAGCAACATCTTCCTAGGAACATCACCAAAGGCAAGGGAAGCAAGGGCAAAAATGAACTTTTGGGATTTTATCAAGATCAAAAGCTTTTGCACAGCAAAGGAAACAGTGAACAAAACCAAAAGACAACTGACAGAATGGGAGAAGATATTTGCAAATGACATATCAGATAAAGGGCTAGTGTCCAAAATCTATAAAGAACTTAGCAAACTCAACACCCAAAGAACAAATAATCCAATCAAGAAATGGGCAGAGGACATGAACAGACATTTCTGCAAAGAAGACATCCAGATGGCCAACAGACACATGAAAAAGTGCTCCACATCACTCGGCATCAGGGAAATACAAATCAAAACCACCATGAGATATCACCTCACACCAGTCAGAATGGCTAAAATTAACAAGTCAGGAAATGACAGATGCTGGCGAGGATGCGGAGAAAGGGGAACCCTCCTACACTGTTGGTGGGAATGCAAGCTGGTGCAACCACTCTGGAAAACAGCATGGAGGTTCCTCAAAATGTTGAAAATAGAACTACCCTATGACCCTGCAATTGCACTGCTGGGTATTTACCCTAAAGATACAAACGTAGTGATCCGAAGGGGCACGTGCACCCGAATGTTTATAGCAGCAATGTCTACAATAGCCAAACTATGGAAAGAACCTAGATGTCCATCTACAGACGAATGGATAAAGAAGATGTGGTATATATACACAATGGAATACTATGCAGCCATCAAAAGAAATGAAATCTTGCCATTTGCGACGACGTGGATGGAACTAGAGGGTATCATGCTTAGCGAAATAAGTCAATCGGAGAAAGACAACTATCATATGATCTCCCTGATATGAGGGAGAGGAGATGCAACATGGGGGGTTGAGGGGGTAGGAGAAGAGTAAATGAAACAAGATGGGATTGGGAGGGAGACAAACCATAAGTGACTCTTAATCTCACAAAACAAACTGAGGGTTGATGGGGGGAGGGGGTTGGGAGAGGGGGTGGGGTTATGGATATCGGGGAGGGTATGTGCTATGGTGAGTGTTGTGAAGTGTGTAAACCTGGTGATTCGCAGACCTGTACCCCTGGGGATAAAAATATATGTTTATAAAGCTGTAAAAAAAAAAAAAAAAAAAAAGAAAGAAAGAAAGGATGAATCCCCAAGTTTTGTAGCAGCATGGACGGGACTGGAAGAGATTATGCTGAGTGAAATAAGTCAAGCAGAGAGAGTCAATTATCATATGGTTTCACTTATTTGTGGATCATAACAAATAGCATGGAGGACAAGGGGAGATGGAGAGGAGAAGGGAGTTGAGGGAAATTGGAAGGGGAGGTGAACCATGAGAGACTATGGACTCTGAAAAACGATCTGAGAATTTTGAAGGGGTGGGGGGTGGGAGGTTGGGGGCACCAGGTGGTGGGTATTGTAGAGGGCACGGATTGCATGGAGCACTGGGTGTGGTGCAAAAATAATGAATACTGTTATGCTGAAAAAAATTAAAAAATTTAAAAAAAAAAAGTCTGCTGTAATTATCTTTGTTCCTGGGTGATGTTTTGTTTGTTTTGTTTTTTGGTTTTTGTTTTTTTTATGGGGTGTTTTTTTGTTTGTTTTTGTTTGTTTGTTTTTGTTCTCTGACTGCTTTCAAGATTTTGTCTTTATTGCTGGCTTTCAGCAATTTGATTGACTATCCTTTGGTGCGATTTTACTTGTGTTTATCTTGCTTGGGGTTCTTTGAGCTTCTTTGGTCTGAAGATTTATAGTTTACATCAAATTTAAAACTTTTGGGACATCTGAGTGGCTCAGTTCATTGGGCATCTGACTGTTGATTTTAGCTCAGGTCATGATCTCGGGGTCATGAGATTGAGCCCTACTTCGGGCTTTGTGCTGGGCATGGAGCCGCCTCTAGATTCTCTCTCTCTCCCTCTCCCCACCACACTCACTCTCTCCCTCTCTTTAAAAAATCAAATAAAAGAATAAACATTTAAAAAATGGAAACTTTTGCCCATTATTTTTTAAAAAATTTTTTCTGTCTCTACTCTCTCTTTCTGAGGCTTAAGTTTCATGTATGTCAGACTATTTGATATGGCCCTATAGGTCATAGGTCACTGAGACTCTGTTGGTACTTTTCTTAATTTTTCTTTCTCTGTTTGCTTCAGTCTGGATAGTTTCTAAGGCTGTGTCTCCAAATCACTGAGCTTGTCTTCAGCAGTGTCTAAATAGCTGTTCATCCTATCCAGTGAAATTTTCATTTCAAATACTGTATTTCTCAACTCTAGGAGCCCATTGGGGCCTTTTTATCATCTATTTCTTTCCTCATTATGTTCCTGTTTTTTTTTCTAAATCATTGAGCATATTTGTACAAGTAATTTTAGTATCCTTGAATACTAATTCCAAGATCACTGTCATTTCTGAATATATTTCCATTAATTTATTTTTCTCCTCGTTAAGGGTAATTTTTTTTTTTCTGCTTCTTTGCTCTTCTAGTCATTCCTGATTGGATGCAATGTAAATTTAGGTTGGACTTGGTTGGTAGTCCATTAAAGAGGGCAGGACTTTGTTCTGGCATGCCATTAAAAGACCAGTATGATCTTTCAGAGGCTTGTTTTAAAGCTTTTTAAAGGTAAAACTAGGGCTCCTGGGTGGCTCAGTGGGTTAAGCTGCTGCCTTCGGCTCAGGTCATGATCTCAGGGTCCTGGGATCAAGTCCCACATCAGGCTCTCTGCTCAGCAGGGAGCCTGCTTCTCTCTCTCTCTCTCTCTCTGCCTGCCTCTCTGCCTACTTGTGATCTCTCTCTGTCAAATAAATAAATAAAATCTTTAAAAAAAATAAATAAAGGTAAAACTAGAGTAGCCTTTATTCTAGAGCTAGTTTAGTCCCATTATTGAAATATGATCCTTCTGGTATCTCTCAGAGGGCTTCCCTCATTTATCTCCCCTCAATCAAAGATAACAATCCTGAGTTTCCGGATTTCTACTGTCTAAAAATTGTTGTATCATGCATTTTGTCCAGTTTTCTAAGTAAGTCCATCCCTGTTACTCCCTTATGATTGATAAAAGTCTAGAAAGAAAGATTAGGAGTGAAGAACTGTTTTGCCATTAATAGTTCCAATACAAGAGTGAGCACCAGGGGTGCCTGAGAGGCTCTGTCCATTAAGCATCTGCCTTCGGCTCAGGTCATGATCCCAGGCTCTTGGATGGAGCCCCACATTAGGCTCCCTCCTGGGCAGGGAGTCTGCTTCTCCTTCTGCCTGCTGCCTCTGTGCTTGTGCTCTCTCTCTCTCTCTCTCTCTCTCACTCTCATTCTATCTCAAATAAATAAAACAAAACAAAACAAAAAAAAGGTGAGCAACAATGAGGACCTGGACCATTTTGGAGATGCTATGAGGGATGTCCTATTTGAACATCTAGCTGCCAGGATGTGTGGTGCAATGGACAGAATTATGGATCAGGGATATAGTTCTGCCACCCGCACTGTAGTGGCATTTTGCTTTGGTCTGCCCCACATCATTCCCCTCCTCCTAGTCATAACATTTTCTTTCCTTCAGAGAACTGCTCCTCCCCTATTCTGTATGGTTCCACTTGGGCTGCCAATTATAGTGCCCTGCTCTCCAGGCAACAGTGATGAGTGATCCATGCCCAGCCAATCAGAGCTCTTAATTGCCCTGCCGCAGTCATTGGTTTAGGGATGACTACATGATCCAAGTTGGGTCAATCACATCCCTTCCCTAAGAATTTTACATGGATGCTAAGACAGAGAGTTTTCCCTGAGTCATTGCCAGTCTGGGTTGATACAAGCCTATGGTTTCCTGTGGACACATCCTCCTCTTCTTTCCATCTTTCCATAGAAGAGATCAAGGCAGAAGGCCTGAAGCGAAGAGCAGAGGGAGTCCTCTCTCAACACGAGTGATGTCTGTACAGTCCCAGAGGCTAGATGCATCTCTGCATTTTCTGTTTATATGATCCAATAAATTCTCTTTTCTACTGGTTTGACTTATTTTCTGTCACATTCAACCAAAAAAAAAAAAATCTGTTTACATCCTGTTTGAGGTCTTGGTCCAGTGTTTTCAAAGAGCACAGTATATCCTCTAGGGGGTATACAAGATGATCCATTGGTTCATGGGAAGAAAATATAAGATCTATTTATCAGTAGGCATTTTCCAGATGGAAAAGAAGATATTGGCATGGCAGAATAGCATGTGGGACAGCATGGGCACTGGATTCCACCCCCCATGAAGGCTGGGCCAGGATCTGTCTCATGTTTATGTCTCCTAACACTGTGCACAGAGTCTGACTCATAGGTGACATCAAAACAATATTTGCCAACCTTCCCATGATACCCACAGAGTGGTCCACACAACATTGTTCTGGGTTCCTGTTATAACTTAAAGAGAAATCTCACAAGGTCCATAGGCCTCAATGTCCTGCAAATGAAGGATGTCCTCAAATTTCTTGCAGCAAGAACCCACTTGGGTGGCACTAATCTTGACTTCCAGATGGGACAGTACATCTGCAGAAGGAAAACTGATGGCATCTACATCAAAAATCTGAAGACAACCTGGGAGAAGCTTCTGCTGGCAGCTCACACCATTGTTGCCATTAAAAACTTGGGTGTTGTGAGTACCATATCCTCCAGGAACACCAGCCTGTGGGCTGTGCTGACGTTTGCACCTGCCCCCGGAGCCATGCTTACTGAGGCACACTTCACCTCTGGAACCTTCACCAACCAGATCCAGGCAACCTCTCCATGTCTTCTGGGGGTGATTGACTCCGGGGCTAACCACTGTCCTCTCACAGAGGTATCTTATGTTGACCCACCTACCATCGCCCTGTGGAACAGACTCTCCCCTATGCTATGTGGACATTGCTATGCCTTGCAACAACAAGAAAGCTCACCAGTGGGTCTGATGTAGTGGGTGTTGGCTGAGAAGTTCTGCGCATGCGTGGCACCATCTCCCATGAACACTCATGAGAGGTCATGCCTGATCTCTACTTCTACGCAGAGCCTGAAAAGACTGAAGAGGAGGAGCAGAGCAGACTGCTGCTGAAAAGGCAGTGACCCAAGGAAAATTTCAGAGTAAATGGACTGCCCCATCTCCTGAATTTACTCCTACCTAGCCCAGGGTCTCAGACTGGTCTGAAGGCATGCAGGTGCCCAGGGCACCCATCCACTTTGAGGAAGACTGGAGCGCTCAGCCGGCCACTGACGATGGCTCTGCAGCTCCCACTGCTCAGGACACTAAAAGGGTAGAAACAACAGAGTGGTCTTAAACTGTTCTATGGACTCTTAAACAGAAAAAGGAAATAAGGCTGATGTGAAATACAGGTTCTAAAAGTAATGAATGAACAAATAAACGAATGAATGAATATTTGCTGGGTAAATTAATGAATAAATGTGCAGAGATGAGTGGTGTTTACACAAGGGCTTGTGCAGGGGTGGGGGTATAGAAACAAGTGGGCGTGGCAGGGAAAGAGCAAGTGATGTGGGTTTCCATGAGGGATGGGCATGGAAATCTTCAGTAGGGAGATTTTTTTTTTCCTGGCAAGGCAGGGACACAATTCATCAGGGTAGCCTCATTGAGGACAGGAGCTGCAAAGATTGAAGGAGGGGAGGGGATTCAGCTAAAGCAAAATTCCTGAGTCAGGAGCATGCCTGACCCATCTGTAGAACAGCAAAGAGGCTGGCTAAACTCAGATCATGGGTAGGATGCCATAGAGACAAGAGGAAGATGACTGGATCCTATGGGGTGTGTAGCCTTTCTAAGGACTTGAGATTTACTCTGAGGGAGGTGGGGCATTGTTCCAGGGTTTCAAGCAGAGCTGCGGTTAGGTTTGTCTTTGGAAAGAGTCCTCTGGCCACTGCACAGAGAATAGGCTGAAGGAGGGGCAAGGTGGAAGCAGAGTCCTGTTAGGGGGCCATTGGTGGTGACTGAGGGGAGAGAGGACAGTAGCTTGAACCGGGTGCTCAGCGGAAGGATCTGTTGTGACCACAGAGGCAACTAGAGTCCCTGGTGATGACAGAGTATGAGAGAAAGAAGGGTCAGCCATGACCGACCTTGGGGATTTTGGCCAGAGCAATGGCAAGGAAGCAGTAATCACCAGCTGAGGTGGGGAGGGGAAAGGAAAACTGGTGTTACAGTTGTCCAGAAGCTCTTCTAGCCCAGTCTCTGCTTTGGCGGCTGTTTGGGACCACAGGGCTTGTGCCGGGATCCTCACTGGCACCGTCACCATCCCCTTGTGTTCACATCACCCACCTAACATCAGTGCCCTTGAATCATTAATGTGATATCACCTTGTCCTACAGGAGCTTGAGTCTTCTCAGAGAACCTTCTTGGAAGGATCTTGGAGAATCTTCCTTAGGAAGCGGTGGGCTCAGCTTTTGCTAGAAAGACAGGTCCACCTTGCTCTGGCAGTCAGGAACCCAAAATGTATTGGCGGGACTGTGTTCCTTATGGAACCTCTAGGGGTTTCCTTGGTTCTTCCAGCTTCTAGAGGCTGTCCCCATTCCTTGGTTGGTGGCCCCCATATCAGCCCCCCCCCAAAGGACTGCTTCTGGTACCACCTTCTCTCTAGTAGGGAGATTTCTATAGTAAAATTTGGGGGTAGAGGGCTCTCTTTGCAGGAGAACGACCAAGCAGTGACACTTGTTAGGGACCCCCCTCAGTCAGGTGTGAAACAATGTACATGTCAGGAATGGGGAGCTGACATCAGAGAGATTTAAGAGGAAGACCCACCCCAGCGACTGGGTGTTGGGGTAGTATGACAACGGGCTGGGGTTAGGTCTGGGTCAGAGAGGGGGATCAGAGGTGTCAGGGCAGAAGTGGATCAATGAAGACCCAGGAGTTTCCATTTGGGGATCTTGGGACAGAAAGTTTCATGGTGAGAAGACAGTTTGGAGGGAACATGACTTCCATCGATGGTCTCTGGTGCTTTTGAGTTGAGACATCCAGGGGGATGTGTCCTAGAGGCCATGGCTTATCAGGGATGGAAGTAAGTTTGGAGGTTGTCAGGGAAGAAATAATATTAAAACAATGAGACTGAAAAACAACAACAACAACAACGAGACTAGTTATAGATGAGGAGCCTAAGGAATGAACCTGAGGCACATTCAATGCATGGGACCAACACTGCAAAATTACATCACTCCAGAAGGCACCTGCTGTCTAGAGACATATTCAGACATATTTAATACACGCAGAGACATATTCAATACACACACACACACACATGCACACGTACACACATGCACATACACAGCCCTGACAGCAGATACCTGAGCAGAGCCCAGAAGAACACGCCCATGGTGTGCTCAGAACAGTAGGAGGAGACTAAGGAGACGGTGGTATCCGGAGCCAAGAAAGACTGAGTGTAGAAAGGCAAGGCTTCAACTGGATGGAACGCCACAAGGAAGAATAGGGACTGGAAATGGGTGGATGGCAAGGAAATACAGGGCGAGCTCCGTCCTGACTGGCTGGTGTTCTTGAGCTGGTCACCAGCCTCAACTACCTCCTAGAGCAGGGAAGGGTAACTAGCTGGGCCCCCGAAGCGCCTGGCACGTGCTGAGTGAATGTCTGGGAAATGCAGGCTCCTGCTTTACTGATTATGATTATTCTCTTTTCACCTTCTCTAAGCCTCCTTGCCTGCTCCAGCCTGTGCAGACGACCCCCACCTTCTTTGGACCGCCCTGCCCTCTCTGCCTCCTTTCTCAAGCATTGAACCAACTGGAGAGCCCCTGAAGCTTTGGGGGTGTCCCTGGGTCTATCTTTCAAACCTGTATCACCCAAATCTCTGCTGGCCCACCATTCTGAAGGTACAGGCATCCTGGAAGAGCAGGAGGGAGCAGGAAGTCCTCAAAGCCCAGAGGGGTCCCTGATTGGTCCGTGGTTGCTGGGCGGGGCTTATTCTGAGCCACACCCCTAGAATGCACTGCCCTTCCCCTAACCTTCCCAGTTTGCCCAGATTTCCGGGGTCTGGGAAATGGGGATATGTTGTCCCACCCTTCTGTTGTGAACTCTTCTGGGGCCAAAGCGCTCCACAATGCCCCCATAAGTTAGAAGGGAGCAGTGTTTCCTGTTTGGAGAAGGCATGGGCAAGGACACCTCTAAAATCCTGAATCCCCCATACCTCCAGGTCCCTGTGCCTCAGGAGACTCCCATCCACGTGTTCTGGAGAAGAGAGCTCAGTTAGCTGGGAATGGGGGGGGGGGGGACGGGGAGGGAGCCGCCAAGCGATGCACAGTGTCGCAAGATGATTTGCTGCTGTGGCAAGGCTGGAGGAAGGAAATGCTTACTTCTTCCAGAAGAGAGTCTGCTTTTCTTTCTCCCAAGTCCAAAAGGGAGGGAGAGGGGGAGACAGGACCTTCTGCTTGCCCTGGGACCAAGATCCTTCCCCACAACCCCCAGGCTCCTCACACCTTCTGGGACCCCAGTGAGCACAGAGGGCAGTTCCAGCCAATAACGCAGTAGGTCCCCACTTTGCCCCTATTTCCCACTCAGCAGGGGGGCATACCAAGTATAAGGACAGAGGACTGAAGTCGCCACAGTCACTGCCTCAGGGAGCCAGGGCTGGGAGGGCCTAGCCCTGCTTGTGCCACTGTTGAAAAGGAGGGGGAGGGAGGTGTTCATTTTTTACATCCTCTTCATCCTCTGGGATTCAGGATGAGGAAAGTCTGGGATTGTTGCAGACACTGGCTAACGCCCACCCCCAACGAGCCCCAACGAGCCCCAACGAGCCCCAACGAGCCCCAACGAGCTTTGGGCTTCCAGCTCCAAAGCCCTTGGCCGCTCCACTAACTAGCTGAGGTTTAACAACATTGGGGTGTTTGAACTACATTTGTTATTAGAATTAACTTCTACTTCCTCTCTTTGCAGTTAGGATATAAACTTTTCCACTTAAACACTAAGCTTCAGTAATACACTTTAAATAAGATTAAAGAGGGGCACCTGGGTGGCTCAGTTGGTTAAGCGTCCAACTCTTGATTTCAGTGAAGGTCATGATCTCAGCGTAGGGAGATGGAGTCCTGAGCTCAACACAGAGCATGCTTAAGATTCTCTTTCCCTCAGGGGCTGGCTCTCTCCCTCTCGCTCTCTGTAATAAATAAATAAGTAAAATCTTTTAAAAAATAATTTTAAAGAAAAAGGATTAATAGCTTAGGTGGATTCAATGAAGACCAAAAGTGTGCAGTGGGCACCAGATAACTCAAGTCTGGGAGACCCTGGTGTGATGGGCAGAGAGTGGGGTTCGGAGAGGCTGAGGTTTGCCTGGAAGGAGCTGGGGCATCTCCGGGACCAGTCCCACGGCTCTGAGCTGGAGGCCTGGCTGCCCAGATACTCCCAGGACCTAGAGCTTCCCAGGCAGAGCCTCTAGCCGACTGGAATGAATTAAAAACCCCCAATCCCACTCTCCTGCCTGCTTGCCTATCCCCCAGGTCTCCTAGGGCTGAGGGCTTTGTTTCTTCCTGGCTTAGATGGAAGCCTCCTTACAAACACACACACACACACACACACACACACACACACACACACACACACACGCTCTCCTGCCTCTCCCGAGATCGAGATCTCCCCCTCCCCTTCTCTCCCTAGGCTGGGAGGCCCCTTCGGGAGCCCCTTTGTAAGGTAATTGGATTTCTCCCCTTGTTAGTTTGCAATGAAAATGTCATCTATTGGGGCCACCACCAGGGAGGGGCAGGGCCCCATTCAGCAAGGCTGGAAGAGCTGTGAAGCTGAAGCTGTCCGGCCTCCCTGCCTCCCTGTCTGGCAGCTGGCTGCTTCCCCCTCCCCCCTGAACCCCCACCCCTCTCTGTGTGCCCAGCCTCTCCCGCCAAGGGCTTGGGGGTCTAGAGTCTGAGGTCCCAGAGGTCACCACCACCCACCCACCACCAGCAGGCGGGTATTGGAAGTACTTGATTTTCCGAGTATCCCCACCCCTGAGTGTGGGTACTTGGAAGGGGCGAGACCGAGGGGAGGGGCTAGGCTTCCCAGAGGGAGAAAATGCCCTAAGTTCTAAGAAGTTAGGGCACCTGTCAGGCAGATGGGGAAACGCCACTGGGCAGGTGCTGGGGCAGAAGGAAGGACACTGTGACTACCCTTGGGAGATTGTGACAGTCCAGATGCCACGGGGGAGCTATGTTTCCTCAGCCAGACACAGGGTGGATACGGTGCTCACTCCTCACCCTCAGCGCTCCTGGCTGGAAACATAGCAGGAGAAAAGGGCTCAGGATATATCCAGACAACCACCAGTCCTTCCCCAAGATCTCACCGTTTGGTGAGATCATGCCAGGACTATCGCCAGAACTTCCTGTGATGTGACTGCCCAAAACTCGTATGTTGAAGTCCTAATCCAAGTACCCCAAAATATGTCCTAATTTGGAAATGGGGTCACTGTAGATGTAATTAGTGAAGATGAGGTCATACGGGAGCAGGGTGGGCCCCTAATGCAGCATGACTAGTGTTGCTATAAACAGGACAAGCACAGACATGAGAGTTCATGCCACCAGCCAGCAGCTACTAGCAGGGAGAGGGGCTGGGAATACAACCTCCCCTCGTGCCTGCGGAAGAAGCCTGGCCCGCCCATGCCTGGATCTCAGACCTCTAGCCTCCAGAATTGTGAGACATCTGTCACGCTAAGGCACCCTGTGTTTGGTGTTTTATCACGTCAGCCTGGCAAACTGCTATGCTCCCTAACTGGCTCCTTGCTGGCCTTGGTCCATCTCCTCGAAGCTGCTGGAGGGGTAGACAGTCGAGACCTGACCTGTCACCCTCCTGCTTCAAAAGTCATCAGTGGTTCCCACCAACTTCAAGGGCAGATTCCAAGGTCTGACCTAGCCCCGCTTTATGGCTCCAGCCCAGGACACTGTCGCTTCTTCCTTACACCCTAGTCCTCTGCCACGTGCAAAGTCTGAATGTGCCCTGGTGTTTCTCACTGTCTGCAGTGCTGGAATGTTCCTCCTTTGCCCATCCCACTCGTTCTCTTGAAAGATGCCTGCTCCATGGTCTAGTGAAACTTTCCAAGACTTCCCTTTCTGGGCAATGACCTTGGTTGGAAGGTACCTGGAGTCAGAATGCCTCATTGCAAATCCCAGCTCAGATGCTTGCTAATGGTGGCTTGGGCAATTTATTTTCCCTCTTCGTCACAGTCTCCTCATCTGTAGAGGGGGGCTAATAATAGCTATTATCTCAAAGGGATTGCTAGAGGATCAAATGAGTTGTTGGTAGCTGATCTCCCAAGAGAGCTGCATGAAAGCTGGTTCTAGGTAGTCTCCTCCAACATTGGACCTGAGCTGGCCTGGGACTAACAGGACATGGAAATAGTGTTTCTATGTCAGTTCTGAGCCTCGTCTTCAAGATGACTAGCAGCTCGTGCTCCTTCCCTCTTGGATGGCGTGGCCTTGAGTTGCCACAGAAGAGGTCTAGCTCTCCTGCTGGAGGGGGAGCCACCATAACAGGTCATTGAGGAGGAGGCCTGAGGCTACACGGAGAAGGAGCGAGGACCAGCCAGGCCGACATTCAAGAATTGCAGTCGAGCCTCCAAATGACCTCAAGCCCAGCTGTTACTTGATTGCACCTGCATGAGACACTCCAAGGAAGACACGCAGAAGAACTGTCCAGCTGAACCCAGGCATTCCACGGAACTCTGAGGGATAATTAAGCCACTGAATTTTCAGATGGTTTGTGACACAGCAGAAAATAACCAAAGCAGAGTTAAGCAGGTAATAGGCTAGGAACTCTGTCTGGCTCACAGTAAGTGCTGAAGGAGTTGGCTCATTGCCACTTGCCCTAGAATCCATAAGGCTGTCATCTATACCCAGCTCTTAGAGACCGGGGCAAGAGGCCAAAGGAGGAGAAAGGCACAATCAGGACAGGCCCCCTGGGGAAGGCAGTTCTTGGTATGGGTTTGGTTGGAGAGCTGATGCCTGGCTTGCTGCTAGAGGCAAACAAACCAGTTGGAGTTCCCTTCTTCCAAAATGGTGTGGAGGTTGGTTTCAAGGTCACTCCCACCATCACTGGTGACCATGATGCCCTGAGCCTCCCATATCTTCCTTACCGACCCCAGTCCTCCATACCCACATAAGGTCAAGACTTATTCTCCAGATTATCTCTAAGCCTATGGGTCCTGTGGGGCAGGAACCAGCCCCCGTTAAGTGCTCCGAGGCCTTGGATCCAGGGCTGGTTTCTGAGGGAGGCACTTCAGACACTGAGTTGGCTAACGGGGAAAATGTTTCGGCGGTGAGGAGGTGGGTAGAAGCCCTTAAATCACACCAGATATTCTATAATAAGTTTAGAAAGCAATAGTTCCTTTCATTTATTGTTTGGTTATTCCGTAGTACTATTCATATAAGAAAATCAGTATAAATGCTTGATGATTTCCATTTATTTATCAGGTTTTTAGACATAGAATTGCTTTTCTGTCATCCTTCAAAAGAAACACATTAATTTTGTGGGGTTTTTTTCTTTTCAGTATCATTATGAACTCATGAGTCAAATATCTGATTGATTTCAATCCATTATCATTATTGTCGTCATTGAAACTCAAATTGTCCCATTTTGGCCAGTGGAGACCTCTTTTAGTTGGCTCCTGGGTCCCTTTGACATAACTTTAACAGTTTGATAAACTTATCTCTATCTAGTATAACAAGATGCTCCCGATTCATCTTAGATGTTTCCTATCCCAAACTAGGAATCTTCTGTTTCTCGAAAACCCTGATTTCCTTTCAGGGGAAGTGGGAAACATTGTAATTCTGGTCCTAGGAATACTCACTGCTGCTGAGTTGGTCATTGTTTCTAGATGTTTTCTGTGGACAGCGATAGGAAATGTAAATTAAAAATACATAAATTTTTTTAAAAGGTTTTATTTATTTAATTGACAGAGAGTTAGAAAGAGAGCACAAGGAGACAGAGCAGAGGGCAGAGGGAGAGAGAGAGAAGCAGGATCTCTGCTGAGCAGGGAGCCGGAAGTGGGGCTCAATCCCAGGACCCAGGAATCATGACCTGAGCAGAAGGCAGCGACTCAACCAACTGAGCCACCAAGGCACCCCAAAAATATATAAATATTTTAAGATGAAATACTTCCAACAGTTTCATACTGGCTCTTCCAATTCAAATCCAATGTTACAGAGTCGTTATTTAACCTCTCCTGTATTACACCAGTATCTCTTTGGTCCATATCAGGATTCCTAGTTCCCAACAAGCAATGAAGGATTAGAATAGCGAATAAAGATTTGCTGTACCACACTCGGTGTACACAACAGTATCAGAAGAGCAATCCTATTATTACCACAACTAATGTGATTACTGAAAATGGTTTAAACTATCTTTGCATATGCTCCCAGTCTTTTGCTGCCCCCATGATCTGTTGCAGATGGTGGAAGAAACATGAGACCAGAGGGAATCAGCCATCCACCAATGAGGAACGTCTGTTTGGATCTTTATATGAGTGAGAAATAAAGTTGTATTGTGTGAAGCCCCTGAGATTAAGGAGGGAGGCTACAGCAGGTAGTATCGCCTTCTTAATACTGTAACCAACTAGAATTTTAGCTAGTTAAAAGCTCGGCGGGGAGCCTGCCTCCCCCTCTCTCTCTGCCGACTTGTGATCTCTGTCTGTCAAATAAATTAATTAAATTAAAAAAAAAAAAGCTAAAAGCTAAACTGACTCAACCTGGCTGGCTGAGTCAGGAGAGCGTGCAACTCTTGGTCTTACGGTCATGAGTTCCAGCCCCACGTTGGGTATGGAGATTACTTAAAAATAAAAACTTAAAAAAATTTTAAATAAAAATGATCTTTTCATCATTGAATTAAGCCAATGAATTAAGATTAAGCGAATACAGCCTATAAAATCTCTGCTTTTTGAAATTTTTTGAAATTTATTCTTTGTGACCAAGTAAAGAATACATTTTTGTTAGTGTCTCATATAGTTTTACATGAGACAAAACAATGTCAGATGCATATATAGGTACATATAAGTTGCATTTATGTATGTATATAAGAAGCATTTAGGTACGATTTTGTTATTTTAATTATTCAGATCCTCCGCTTCCTTGCATAGTTTCGTCTACCGAATTGTCAGATTCTGAAAGCTTTGTATTTGGGTCGCCAACATGACGGTGGGCTTTTCTCAGTTCCTTGTTTTTCAGCTCTGTAGTTCTGGAAGTCTTTACTCTGCTTAATGAACTGCTGTGTAGTTCAGCACATAAAGGTTTACAACCGTCTTATGTTATTCATGGGGAAGGAGTTTTCTAGAAACGGTATTGAAATTGATCTATCGACACACTGTAACTAAATCTCCTAACTCTGGACTATGGAATGAAGCCCTTCTGAGCGCTGATACATGAGCTTTGGTTCCTTAATTTTAAGTGCTGTGCAATATTCCACTGTAGGAACATATCATCAGGTGTCTTCTCACTCTCTTTTGTAAACACTTAGGAGTTTCCCCATTTTTCACATTACAGTGTTGTAAGGGAACTCCTTGTAACCACTCCAAGGGCACCTATGTGAGCATCTCCAGGGCTTGCCCGCCCGTGTGTGTACCCAGGGGGGTGTCACAGGCAGTTGAGATTCTGGTGTCTGAAGCCCAGCGCCTGGGTACCTTTACCCTTTATTCTGAAATTCATAAATATTATTACTCTCTCTATAAGCATTGAGGAAAGTTAGTAAGAATTGCCATAAGGCTTACACATTTTCAAGTGTAGGAGTTTCACTCTTTTCAGTCAAAGAGTTTACTGCTTTTATAACTTTATTGCCTGTTTCCTTTATTCCCTTCTCCCGCCCCTCCGTGTGTGCGCACGCGCATGTGTGTGCAGGTGCGCATGTCTGGTGGAAGGCAGAGATGCGTGTCTCTCAGGTGAGTGTCCCGTGGCCCTCATCCTTGTCTGTTCTCGGTACTTCTCTGTCCTTAGGCTTTTCCTTTGCATCCTGGAAATGTTTCTCCATCTGGTCCCTTGTATCTTTCATTGGAATTTTACACTTTCCATTCGACTCCCAATTGCATCCAGTACAAATTTAAGCAAGTCGCCGTATTTTTGTTCATCACGGTCTCTCACCATAAACTGCCCTTCCTTCATAGAAGCAGTATTCTCTTGCAACTTATAGAGCCTGAAGTACAAATATTCTAATTTTGCCAGTAAAATCTATTGCTGAGGAAGATTATTCTCTGGGTTATGTACTCATTTGCTGTCTTCATTGAGCACCTGCTATGTGTTTGTGAGATGCTAGAGTGACAGTGATCATACAACCCAGCCCAAACCCTCTGGTCCTCCTTTCCTCTTTGCTACACCTTTTTACATGGCCCCATATATTTCTCTTGAGGACTTTTCCTCCAATGAAGTTCTTTTCCCATCCTTTGTCAAATGCATGGATTTCCCCCGCTTCCACATGGGACCCTCAGACTCTGAGGGAATCTTCCTCACAGATCTAAGGCGGGGAATGTTGGGATATGTGGTACTCAGCCGTGCCCCGAGCCAGTATTCTCCACATGCTGGTTCCCCCTCCAGGTGTGAGACATTGCACTAATCTTCCAGACAGCGTCAGCTGTGAGCCTTTGGATGGGATCTGTCTTCTGCTCCCACTGCCTGCTCTCTGATTGGCCAGGTTTTCCCACTGAAATTGGCTCTGAGACCCACGTTTGCTGCCACAGGGTCCACATGGGTCGGAAGGGATCTCTGCTGGAGGTGCCGTTCTGGAGACTGCCCGGCATCCCCCAGGTCAGCATCAGGAGGACAGCAAAGCCAGTCATAAAACCCCATCCAGGCAGCTCAGCCCCTCATGAATGGCATCTTAGTCTGGGTCCTTGCTAGAAGCTTCTACAAGATCTGCCCCCAGCACAGACCCAGTTTCTTAAGTTGATACAGATACTGTTTTTATTTGTAGCCACTCAGGCTTTTCATTATGTATTGGAAAGGGGAGAGGCAGCCATGAGGAGGAGGAACACAGTTGGAGACGGAGGAAGGACACAGTTTCGGGGAATGGGAGGGGACACTGTGGCCATCTGAAGGGGGGGCAGGTGGGGTTAAAGAGCATCCTCACATCTGGCATGATTATTCCCTGAGCCATCACATCTGGAAACCATTAGATGTTCCCTCCAGAGAGGAGGGAGAAGCCCTAAGAGGGACATAGATTTGACCAGGTGGACAGCCCTTGACCCTCTGGGGTTTACAGATGGAAGGTCCTGGGGCCCACTGGGTCCTGGTGGCTTGCCCAGCGCAGGTGCCACACCCTCCTGGCCATTTCCATTCCCTCAGTGAACACCCACCGTGCACGAGGCAACATTTACTAAGCAATGGGGGAAACGGCATTGCGTGGGGCAGAGCTGAGCCCTGTCTGCCAGCAGAGGAGACCACCAACAGCAAAATAAATCAGTAAAATAGGGGACACCCTCTGGCCTCTAGCAATCTACACACACGGTCTCCTGTCACACCCCACGGACCTGGCCAGGTGGGAGTAATTTTACTTCTTTTCCAGACAAAGGAACTGCCCTCTGGAGTGGCCTCACTGGCTCATTCTGAGAGTTAAGTCCCTGCCTTCCTCCCCAGGCTCATTCCAGGCCTTTTCGTGGCCCTCTAAAGGCGGAGGTTGCCCTCTGGAAGGTTGTAGGCTGTGCTGCCTGAGCAAGGGAGGGGTCATTCTGTGGGGTCCTGTTTGGGGTGGGGAGGGGGGCACTGGAACCAACAGGCAACCTTGCTCAGACGCAGGCAGAACACAAAACGATTCAACCCCCGGCTCCTCCCTTTGTTCCACTAAACTGGCCTCTCTAAGCCCTAGTGTCCTCACCTGCAAATCGGAATAATGAAGCACCCGCCTCGTTGCTGTGTCAACTGGACAGGATGCCACTTACTAGTGTTGGCATCTGGCCTCAATTTCCTAGCCTATAAAGTAGGGTTGGAAAGTCTCGTCTATGCCAACTTCACAGAAGACGGGATAGGAAGCGCACTCCAGCTGCTGCTGCGACCTCCGGCGGCGGTGTGCCCAGGCTCTGAGAGGAGGAGAGGATGGAGGGAGTTCGAATGCCGGGCTCCAAGTCGCGGCCGGCGGCGCCACCTAGTGTCAACATGCAGCCATGCCTGAAGACTGGTGCCTTCTGTGTTTCTGGGCTCTCAGGACTGCAAATCTGGCTCCCTTTAGAGGCTCACGGAATGTGGGGAGCCAGGAGCCGGTGCCAGAGCCAGCGATCCCATATTATTTATGGGAGCTTCCCAGGCCCCAAGAGGATGGTAGGCAGAGCAGGGGCTTGGAAGGAGCCAGGCTCTGGGGTTGCCGGCAAAGCCTCTTGGCATACAATTTACTAGTCTGGTCTCGGTTTCCTTCAGGCTGGCACAATGTGTGGGAGCAGGGCCTGCCTGGGGTTTATCCCCCTGCGCGGTGTATCTTCCCAGCTCATCCTTTCCCCTCATTCAGCCACTCTGAGCTGCTACTGTGTTTCAGGCACTGGGCTGGGTTGCGGGGAATACCGTGGGGACCGACACCTCTCTGTTGCACTCTGTCCAGGACTGCCTTGCCTCCAGCCTGCCCTGGGGCTCTTCTGGGGCCAAGGGTCTGAAATGCCTGCTTGGAACTCAAGCATGCACAATTTAATGTGCAAAGGAATTAGGCCCTTTGGGGGGCCGCTCTTATTGGGAGCTGATGGAGAAATGTTTCCTGCTTTCATCCTGGGGTGGGGAGAGTTCATTTCCAAGCCTTTTGATGGCGTCTCAGGGGAGTGATCAGCCCCACTGCAGTGGGAAGCAATAACACATTCTTGTATTAGCTTTCTCTTCTTCCTTGTCTCTTTTTCCCCCTTGTTCCTCACTCCTGCTCCCAAATAAATTACATGTATGAGGCACTGGTCTCGGGTTCAGCTTTCAGGAGAACCCAAGCTCAGACAAGCAGTGAACAAAACACACAAACATTCCCACCTTCACGGAGCATTCACTCTGCTCAGAGACAGGAAATAAGCAAAGCCAACACGCACAGAGCAGCTCCCTAGTGATAAGGGCTGGGAGAAAGACAAAGCCAGGCGGTGGGGATGGGGGGAGGGGACGGTGGGCAGAGAATTAAGGAAGGAGACAGCCATTTTATTAAGGGTGGCCAAGGATCTCTCACCAAGCAGTCGACATTTGACCAGATGAAATTGAGAGCCAGCCATGCAGACATCTGAGGGCAGAGCCGTCCAGGCAGAGGAAATAGCAAATGCAGAGGTCGGGTGCATTCCAACAGCAGTCAAGTTTGGCTCCAAGGTCATTGGCCTAAGTAACCAGAAAGATGGAGTGGTCATTCCCTGAGATGCAGAAGGACAGCTACAGGTATGTAAATGCATGTGTGTGTGCATGCGGGTGCTTGTGTGTGTTTGTATGTGTATGTATGTGTGTATTATGTGTGTGCACATGTTTGTGTGTTTTGTTAGTGTGTATATATGTATTGTGGGGGGTTATGTGTGTATGTGTATACACACACACACAGAGTCAATGAAACATTATCAACCTTAAAAAAAGGAGGGGTGCCTGGCTCCCTCTGAAGAGCATGTGACTCTTGATCTCAGGGTTGTGAGTTCCAGCCCCACGTTGGGTGTACAGATGACTTTAAAAAGATTAAATAAAATATTTTTTTTAAAAAAAAGAAGGAAAGCTTGCCACTTGCAAAAACATAGACGGATCTTGAGGACATTATGCTAAGTGAAATAAAGCAGAGAAAGACAACTACTGATCTCATATGTGGAATATAAAAAAACCCCAATTTATAGAAACAGAGAACAGATTAGTGGTGGGCAGAGGTGAGGGTGGGAATGGGTAAAAGGAGTGAAAGGGATCAAAAGGTACAAACTCCAGTTAAATAAGTCCTGGGCAATGTACGGTATGGCACAGAGACTATAGTTAATAATACCATATTGTGTATTTGGAAGGTGTTAAGAAAATAGATCCTAAAAGTTCTCATTACAAGAAAGAATTAACTACGTGTTGTGATGGATGTTAACTAGATTCATTGAGTTGATCATTTTGTGATATATACAAATAGCGCATCATCTTGTACCTCCAAAGAAAATGTTATGGATTGCTACATATATGGATATAATGCTATTATAATGTTATATGTCAGTTATATCTCAATTTTTAAAAAAAATAGTAAGTGAGGTGATGGATGTGTTCATTAACTCAATGGTGGGGATCCTTTCATAGTGTGAATCAAATCATCATATGGTACACTTCAAACATGTTAGAATTTTATTTATCAATTATACTTCAATACAGTTGGAAAATAGTTATTAATAGAATGAAAAAATTAATAAGCAAAGCTGAAAAAAAAAGGTGAATGAGAGGCGAGGAATTGGACAGAGTATGGACACTCTTTCCAAGTGGTTGTGGTGGAGGGAAGGCCAAAAATTGAGGGTGAATGAAGGGAAGTGAGATCAAGAGGTTTGCTTGTTTGTTTCCAGATAGGAATAGCATAGCTTGTTTATACACTCATGAGAATGATCCAGCTGGTTCTTTGAGAAGATTGATAAAATTGATAGATCCCTGGCCTGACTCATTAGAGAAAAGAGAGAAACGTCAAATTACCAATATCAGGAATAAGAAAAATGTGATCAGTTTATATTCTGCAGATATTAAAAGGGTAATAAGGGAAAATTCTGAAAAACGTTATGCCAATGAATTTTATATCCTACATGAAATGGACAAATTCCTTGAAGGACTAAACTGTCAAGTTCTACAAAGAAAGAAAGAAAGAAAGAAAGAAAGAAAGAAAGAAAGAAAGAAAGAAAGAAAGAAAGAAAGAAAGAAAGAGAAAGAAAGAAAGAAAGAAAGAAAGAAAGAAAGAAAGAAAAAGAGAGAAAGAAAGAAATAGAGAAAGGAAGGAAGAAAAGAAAAGAAAAGAACCTAAATAGCCTGATATCCATTAAAGAAATTGAAAAATTTTTTGAAGATTTCATTTTAAGTAATCTCTACATGGGGCTCAAACTTACAACCTCAAGATCAAGAGTGGCATGCTCTGCAGACTGAGCCAGCCAGACACCCCAAGAAATTGAAATTATTGTAAATAATTGTAAAATCTTCCTATAAAGAAGGCTCCAAGTCCAAGTAGCTTCACTGGTGAATCCCATCAAACTTCTAAGAAAGAAATAACACCAACTCTACAAAAACCTCCCAGAAAATTGAAAAGGAAAGAATACTTTGCTGCGAATTCTATGAAACCAGCATTCCTTTGATTCCAAAACCAGACAAAGATATTACAAGCAAATTACAGCCCAACATCCCCCCTGAACGTTGATGCAAAAATCGTAAACAAAATGCTAGCCAATCAAACCCAACAATTAAAAAGTGAGTGGAAATTATTTGAGGAATGCAAGGTTGATTTAACATTTGAAAATCAATTGATGTAATTCACCATGTAATTCACCATGCATCTTTTAAAAGATGCAGAAAAAGCATTTAACAAAGTCCAATATCCATTCTTGATTAAGAAAAAAAAAAGTCTCAGTAAACTAGAAATACAACAGAGCTTCCTCAATCTGATCAAGAACATCCATGAAAAACCCACATCTAATGTTATATTTAATAATGAAGGACTCAACACTTTTACCGTAAGATCAGGAGTAAGATAAGGACATCTATTCCCACACTTTCTATTCAGCAGTGAATGAAACAGAATAGAGAATCCAGAACAAACTTACACATCTGTGGACAGCTGACTTTCAGCAAAGGCAAGTTGGTAGAGAAAGGACTGTCTCTCAACACATGGATATTCATCTACCAAATAAATGAAATTTTTTTAAAGATTTTATTTATTTATTTGACAGAGATCACAAGTAGACGGAGAGGCAGGCAGAGAGAGAGAGAGAGAGAGAGAGAGAGAGAAGCAGGCTCCCTGTTGAGCAGAGAGCCCGATGCGGGACTCGATCCCAGGGACCTGAGATCATGACCTGAGCTGAAGGCAGCGGCTTAACCCACTGAGCCACCCAGGCGCCCCTAAATGAATTTTTTTTTTAAAGATTTTATTTATTTGACAGAGAGAGAGATCACAAGAAAGAGAGAGAGAGAGAGGAGGAGGCAGGCTCCCTGCCTAGCAGAGAGCCCAATGTGGGACTTGATCCCAGAACCCTGAGATCAGGACCTGAGCTGAAGGCAGAGGCTTAACCCACTGAGCCACCCAGGCAGCCCCCCAAATAAATGAATTTTGATCCATACCTCACACCATATAAAAATTTAACTAAAAAATGGGCCATTGACCAAAATGGAAGTGTTTTACATAATTACAAAACCTCTAAAAGAAAATATAAGAGAAAATCTTTGTGACCCTGTGTTTGGCAAAGATTTCTTTTTTTTTTTTTTTTTAAGATTTTTATTTATGGCAAAGATTTCTTAGATGTGAGGGGCACCTGGGTGGCTCAGTGGATTGAGGCTTCTGTCTTCAGGTAGGGTCATGATCCCAGGGTACTGGGATCGAGGCCTGCATCGGGCTCTCTGCTCAGTGGGGAGCCTGCTTCCTCCCCGCCCCTCTGCCTGCCTCTCTGCCTACTTGTGATCTCTGTCTGTCAAATAAATAAATAAAATCTTTTTAAAAAAAGATTTCTTAGATGTGATACCAAAAATACAATGCACAAAAGAAAAAAAAATGATAAATTGGATTTCCTCGAGTTGAAAACTTCTGCTTTTTGAAAAACACTGTTCAGAGAATTCAAAGATAAGCCATAGATGGGAAGAAAATACTTGCAAATCATCCATCTGCTAAAGAACTTGTATCTAGTCTAGAGAAAGAATTCTCAAACCTCAATAAGAAAACTAACAATACAGGGCGCCTGGGTGGCTCAGTGGGTTAAGCCGCTGCCTTCTGCTCAGGTCATGATCTCAGGGTCCTGGGATCGAGTCCCGCATCGGGCTCTCTGCTCAGCAGGGAGCCTGCTTCCCTTCCTCTCTCTCTGCCTGCCTCTCTGCCTACTTGTGATCTCTGTCTGTCAAATAAATAAATAAAATCTTTAAAAAAAAAAAAAAGAAAAAAGAAAACTAACAATACAATTTTGAAAGAAAGATTTGAACAGATACTTCAAGGAAATTAGTGGATGGTGAATACACCCATGAAAAGATATTCAACATGGTCAATTATTGAGGAAATGTCAACTAAAACCACCAGGAGATATCATCACACACTCACACCAAATACTGGCCAGGACATGGAGGAACTGGGACTCCAGCATGGCTGGTGGAGATAGAAAATCATGCAACCACTTGGGAAAATACTTCGGCAGCTTCTTGTAAACTGAACAATTTGGCTAGTCTACTCCCAGATATTTACCCAAGAGAAATGAAAGGGTATGTCTATATGAAGACATGTACCTGAACGTTCCCAGCAGCTTTATCTGTAATAACAACAACAAAACCCTGAAAGCAACACAAATGCCCATCAGTAGGTGAATGGTTAAATAAACTGTGGCACGCCCATTCAATGGACTATCGATGAGTGATAAAAGGAATGTACCATGGATACGTGCTCCAAAGTGAGCAAACCTCAAAATAATGATGTCGTGTGGAAGAAACCCCACACTGTATAAATCCACCGATATAAAATGTTATACAGAATACTGTACAGAAACGGAAAGGAGACCCATGATTGCCTCAGGGGGGTGGTGGGGAAGGCTGTAAAGAAGGCATCCCCAGGGGGCAAGAGGAAATGTTTTTAGTGTGATGGCCATGTTCATTATCTTGATTGTGGTGATGGTTTCCTTCATGCTGTGTTTGTCACTTTAACCAACTGTGGTTTATTTTCTGTTGAGTACACCTCAATAAACTGTTAAGAAAATAAGTCTGGGGAATATCGTACTTGGAATTTTTATTCAAAGCCAGTCTTCCCAAATGCAGTTGATTGTTTTGTTTTTCTTCTAGTTATATAACAACAAAAAAGTCCGAAATTAAAGCCTACACATCTCCACCAGTTCCAGGACTGTTGTGGGCTGCAACAATGTGGCCATTTTCTGTAGGCATCGAGGTGAGGGAAAAGGATTCCTCTAGAAGGTCAGTCTTCCATTCTTGTGAGATGAGGGGTCAGGAGGATGGTGTTGGCCGTGAGCACCGAAAGTGCAATAGAATCATCCCAACCACAGGACGGAAAAAGTCCTCTCTGTGTTTCCCGTTTTGCTTTCTAGAGAGGTAAGTGGCTGAGCGAAGTGTCGGATGGAGCTCAGCCATCTGTGGCCACCCACCCATGACCCCTGCCCCACGTCGGCGGCTGTGTTGGGTAGGGGTGTGTCTGCACAAGGTGGAGGAAAGAGGGAGGACAAGGTGACCAGTGGTGTTTGGGTTCCAGGGTCACATGACATCAGATAAACACACTCAGGGCAGTCCCAAAGCTGTTCAGTGCCTCTGCCATCTTGTCACCCCAAAAGCAGCTGCCTCCCCACTCTGTGCCCAGAGAGAATCCTCAGAGAAGTAGCCAGAGCCAGACAGCTGGGAGGCCACCAGCCCGACACGGAGTGCAACCTGGCCTTGTGTGCATAGGTCAAAATGGGGACCAGGCGGAGGTTCCAGGAAGAGCTGCAGGGGCTACCCCGTGCACAGGGACAGCTGCATTAGCAACCATCGGGGCTTTGCACACCCAGTGGCACACCTGTGTCCACACCGGGTGACAGAGGCAGTAGAACAGAGGGACCGAACGCCAGGGAGAGTCCACCTGGGTTCCCATCATGGCTTTGTCACCGGCCATCCAGGTGCTTTGGGCAAGTCCCTTAACATGCCTCAGTCTCTCCATCAATAAAATGGATATAACGAGAGTGATAACCGCACATGGTCGTGAGACTCAAAGGAGCCGGTGAGATGTTTACACGAGCTCCCAGCACAGAGATCACTCGTGGATGTGTTTGCTGTGGTTACATCAATCTGTGCTTTGACAAACCCCTCTCCTGTCCTTTCCCACACCCATCAGACAACTCAGGTCCCTACACAATGCCAACCAAACATCCGACCACTTAGCTTCTGGGGGTGATGGGCAGCTCCCTAACACCCTCGGATGAGTTCTTCAGGTCTGGGGGCTCCTGCTGTTTATTTCTATTGTTCTGACTACTAAGAACCTCCCAGGAAATCTGGGACCCAAGTCTTGGGGCAGGAAAGCTTTGGTGGGCAGACCTATGCAGGTCCTGCCATCTCCAGCAGGGGGCGATGGGCACCAAGCTTTGCTGGGCATTGTGCGTTCTTCCTCCCATTCCCCAGAACCAAGAACCACCCCACCCCCAACACTGTGTACTGTCAGAGAGAGAGCCTCTCAGGTTCCAAAGCTGTGGGTGGGTTTGTGGGCACAGCTCCTTCCCACACCCCTGACTTTCCTAGTTCCCATCAGCCCCACTTCCCAGAAGAGGAGCCTCTTACCATTGGTGGCTTTGCCTCGGTTTCCCAGTGTATAAAATAGGTGTGGCTATCTTTGCCCCCTCTAGAGATTTCCCACAGGTGAACCCCTAGCAGGAAGGAGAGGCTGTCAAAAGCAACACCAACAATGAGAGAGGCCATTCCAAACCCGGAGCAGGCAGCCTCCAGCCAGCTGCCCACCGCCCTGGGCCGCAGGGTCCCAAGCCATCCAAGATCTTGGTCCCAGGGTGCCCCCTTCAATCTTTGCACCAATGAGGGGCTTCCCAGCCCAAATGGAGGACTTCCTCACCCCCTCCTGACCCAAACAGCACAAATGAAACACCATAATAAAAAATCACATCTTTATTGCTTGATTAATAAACTGACTTGGAGAGGCAAGAGTGGGGTGTGTGGCGAACCACCCAGCTTTGATTAGTCAGAAACTCCTGTTAACTGTGTACAAAATGAATGTTACAAAAATCAGGTAGAAAACAGGGTCAGCAAAGCAGCAGTCTTGGGGAGGGCTCAAGGTCCCTGGGAGGCTGTGAGATGGGCCCAACTTGGCCTCTGAGGTGTGGCTGAGGGACTCCAGGGCCCTGGAGGGGCCACACACACCCCCTTCCCTACACAGCACATATGGTCTCTTCCGTCCTTGCTTATGCATTACTACAAAATTACCCTCAAAGGGGTATAAACACCACAGGCCATGGCATTGCCAGAAATGAAACGGGCCCTGAGCTGAGCAATGAGCACCCCCTTCCCCAGAGGCCTGGCCTGAGAAGGGGTGCCCTTGATCCCCACGCCAAGGAGGGTGGGCAGGTGTAGGACCTCAGAGCTGGGGAGGGGCTCCACTCCCCAGAGAGGCAGTGGCTGTGGGAGGCCTGAACAGGACACCAGAGCCAACACAGCCATGCTTCCGTCCAATGCCAAGTGTAGGGAGAATAACCACAGTCCCTTCCAGCCGCCGCGCAGAGGCCCGAGCGGTGCGGTCCCGGCACCATCCAGACAGGGGCGCTAATTGGGGTAGCACATGCAGCACCCGGTGCCTGCCGCCTCCACACTGGGCTTGGCGCCTGGCCCCAGGAGTCCATCGGTGACAGAGTGCTCCATGATGATGTCCTCCACCCGGGTGATGTACAGGAATGTCAGCAGCACCCCCAGGAACTGAGGAGCAAGGGCAGGGTGGGTGAGAGCCTGCTGGGGATCTGGGTGGCTCTGGCAGCCCCCAGCCCGGTCCCTTCTCTATCCTCCCAGGAAATCCCAGAGACCCTCCCTGTGCCCCATCAGCAGAGGCCCCACCATTCTGGGACTCCTGTCTCCACCCCGGCTCTGCCACTCATTATCAAGGGAACCTTGGGCAAGTCACTTAACCTTGCCAAGCCTCAGTTTCCTCCTCTGTGAAATGGGCATGATAATAGTACCTACCTCACTGGATTGAAGACGGTGGTGCCTACAAAGCACTTGGAAGAGCTTTATAAGCAAACTCTTGTCATTGGTGCTCTCCTTCTGGCCCTCCAGCCCAGACTGATGGTAGGAGAGCCTTCGTCACCCCGCCCTCTCTGAACCAACACCTTGCCCACCATTCCACTTCCAGCTCCCTTCCCCGGAGGGGGGGGAACGGGGGGGGCAGGATGGGGGGGGCAGCCCACCTGGGGAAGCAGGATGCCCAGCAGGAGGCCCGCCATGATGGTGTAGTTGTCCATGAACCAGATGAGCACGGCGTTGGTGCAGCCCCTCACGTAGATGACGTCCTGCACACTGAGCCGCTGCTCAGGGAGGAGGAGCCTGGCTGACCCCCTCGCCTGGCAGAGCCCCAGCCCCAGCCCCGCGGCTCACTCCTCGTCCACGCAAGTCCCTCAACCTGTCTGAGCCTCGGTTTCTCACACGCAATAGGAGCAGATGGCTCCAGACCACTGGGTCTCCGTGGCTGTAGCATCCCCTAGAGAGCACTGAGGACATGGTGGTGGCACTTGTGGCTGGCACGGCAGCTGGGTTTGGGGACTTGGGGGATGCGGAGCTAAGGACAGTCGTACTCCACAAAAAACTGCCCTGCCCCCCTGCCTCTCAGAAGTCAGCTGGGGCATCCAGACGGCTGAAAACCCATCCAGAATTACCTGAGCCGAAAGGACAACTCCAGGGACTCATAAACACCAAAGTGTTTTCTGTGTGGTTTTGCCACGTGCAGATACACAGCACACACACGTATATACACTGTATGTAATTCTGCAGAAATACTACCAAAGGATATACATTCAAGAATTATTATATTGTGTTTGGAATTTTATCAAGAATTGTCTGCCATTTTAAAGACCCCAACTTGGCAAAAATAATGCCCGTGGTGTTGGCCTTACCAGCACAGCTCCCCCTCCCACGAGCCAGCTGCCCCTGTGGGGCAAACCCTTCCGTGCTTTGTGGTGTCCTCCGTTGTATCTAATGCCTGAGCATTTCCATGTGTAATATACTATCTGATTGCAAATTGTTCTATTTCTCCTTTTATGTCAGATCTGTCACTTGTTCTGAAATTAGGTGTGTAGGCAGATTATGTTATCTGTGAATTTTGAGATAATTAACTAGGGCATTACCAGATGATTATTATAAAATCTGGCCTTCGGGTCTGTTAGCTTGAGAACCTCTGCTAGTCCACGACTCTCCAACAGTAATGGGGATCAGAAGCACCTGCATTTCTAAACACGTGTTCCTAACAAGTCCCCCAGGCTACTGTCACTGCTGGTTTGGGGACCTCACCTCGAGAACCACTACTCACAGGCATCTCAAGTTGACGTGATTTTTAGCTCCCTTCTCAGCACCATGCCAGTGTCACTCTTAGCCCAGTGGGGTGCTGGGCTAAGGCAGGCTGGGCTGGGCAGGACTAGGCACATGGGGATGCAGGGTAGGGCGACGGTATGGGCAAGGGCTCTGTGACCTCCCACAGGCAGGCCACAGTAGGTGCTCAGCAAACACAGCCAGGCAGGCTCTCCCAGCCCGGGGGCTTCTTGGCTCCCTGAGTCCTTCTGTGTCTGGGCACAGGTGGAAAACTCTGGCAGTCCCAGACTCCAAGCCAGGAGCCCGCCCCCCCCCCCCCCCCCCCCCCCCGCCCAGGGACCCTTCGCATCCCTCTGGGGATGGGACAGGAAGAGCAACCTTTCTCAAGGAAAGAGACTGCAAAGACATTACCTCTTTGTCAATGGTTTTGTAGCCGCACATGGTGTTGACCACTTCTGTCTGAAACAGAAATGGGTATTAGCTGCCACTTACATCGTGCTTACTGCGAAGGACTGTTGTTCTCCCCTTTTCCCAGGACCTGGTCTGCGGGCAAAATAACATCCCTCCGCCTAGACTATACCCCAGGTGCCCTCAGACCCAAATCCACCCAGGGTCCACTTAACACTGCTCAGGTTTGTGTGGTTCCTCTAGGCGGTGCATGCAAACCCCATGGAGACGGTCAGGCCTGGGAAGCAGGTGCATGACAGAATGACGGGAACTGTGTTTTCTACCCTATGTGTCTGCTCTTCCATTCATCGACTGAACAAATATTAATTGGGCACCCGTTATGTACCAATCACTGTTCTTAGGTGTTGGGAATGTATGAGAACCAAGGAAAGTCTTTGCCTTCACAGAACTTATATTCTAGAAAGGGAGACTCGCAATGAGCATAATAAGTATGTAGACGATATGGGTAGAGGAGTAACCACGTGGCACTGTGCTTCCCAGCCCTCGAGGCAGGGTCCCTGTCCTCAGGCCCAGACCCCTCCTCCGAAATCACCTCCCCTGCCAGGAAAGCCCCCTCCAAGGAGGGCGATAAGAGGCATCCATGGTCTTTCCAAAGGTAAAGCCTGCCTGATGTGCCAAGAACCGAACTCTCCAGAGTCTCTGCTGAAGCTTCCCAGGCCCCAACACCAGCTCTGCTCTGAGGCTCCTCTGTGGCCTCGTCCATCTGGCACAGCATCAAAGTCAAGAAGGGGACTGCTGAGCAGCCCAAAGACGGACACAGCAAAGTTCACGAGGGCTCTTCATGCGTGCTTCCTCTCGCTCTGGCCGAGGGCTGATGAGCTGGGTTATCGGAGGTCTGGGAAGTGAGTGGGAAGGGGAAGAGAGAGCCCTGGAGGGACAGGCCCCCAAAGGGTTGCCAAAAATGAGCGAGTGGAGAGCTCTACAAATTGGACACAAGAGCTCAGAGGCAAGCTGTTGGAGACCGTTTAATGGAGCAGCAAACTGCCTTCCATACCAAGTCTTGGGGACATCAGTCAGTGTAAACAAGTTTCATAGCCCTGTATGAACTCCGTTGCTTCAAATCCTCTGTGGGAGGCCAGGTAGAAGACATTCCCCTTAAAGCTGAGAGCTAGGGGTAAGGGTGACTTTCCCGGAGGGACTGGTTTGCCTTCTTCTGTTGAATGGTCAGAGCACATCTCCCTTTTTCCTCTGGCTGCCAGGAAGCTCTAAACCACCAAGCACAAGACTCTAGCTTCTGATTTTTTAAAATTTCCTTTTTGTTCTCCTATGTATTTCCTGTGTGTTCATTCAGATCTGTGGCTAACTTAAATAATGGACAGTAAATACATTTGTACACACATTCTATGAAGGCAGGAGACACAGATTCTATGAAGGCAGGAAACACCCTCTTTTCTATTTAGACAAAATGATGGTGGGATTTTTAGAGAACCAGAGATAACCCACCTCATGGTCCCATCCAGACGCCAGCTTCACGGTCCACTTCTCTGCAGGGGGAATCCGTGCTTATACTCCCGGCCTGGACTTCTCCCCCAAACTCCAGCCCCCTATATCCAAGTGCCTTTTTGACCTCCCTGCTGGAAAATCACAGAGGCTCCGTAGACCTGCCTCCCTGCTGTCCCCTCTCAGGCAATGGCAGCCCCATCTTTTCTTGTGGCTTGGGCCAAAACCTGGGTGTTCTCCTTGATTTCTCTTTCCCAGAATCCCTGAAAGTGTGAAAGCACAATTGGGAGGAGCCTTAGCTGTCAGTCCCTTGTGGTGATTGTCACATGTGGTTGTTGTTTTAGGTGTCAACTTAGCTGGGCCTTGGGGTGCCCAGATTCTTAGTCAAACATTATTCTGGGTGTTTCTGTGAAGATGCCTTTCAATGAGATTAACATTAAATCAGTAGACTGAGTAAGGCAGATTACTCTCCTTACAATCGTGGGCTTCAACCAATCAGTTGAAGGCCAGGTAACAAGGAATTCTTCTGCCCCTCCCCCAAGTAACAGGGAGTTCTTCCTGCCTGCCTAACTGCAGACCTGAGCTGAAGCACTGGCCCTTCCTGGCTCTTGAGCCTCCCAGCCTTTGGACAGGAAACACACCATCAGTTCCCCTGCTTCTCAGGCCGTGGGACCCAGACTGGAGCCACACCACTGGCTCTCCTGGATACCCAGCTGACTGATTCCTCCTACAAACCCTGCTTGCTACCCAGAATCTCAGAGCCTACTTCCCTGACAGTCTGACCTGACATGGACCACTGTGCCAGCTCCTAACCAGACTCTCCATGTTTACTTCTGCCCCTCTCAGCAGTCAGAGTGACCCTGAGGTAAGGCCTCAGTCAGATCTGCCACTCAGCTACCAAAGCCCTTCATTTGACTCCCAGGCACTCACGGGAATACCAAAGTCCTGACCATGCCTTCAGGACAGCTGGGTCCTCCCTGACTTAACCTGCTACTTTTTTGCTCCAGCTGGAGCTATGCTGTTTCTCCAACACACCAGGGCAATTCCTACCTCAGGGCCTTTGCACTTGCTGTTCTCTTTGCCAGGAATGCCTATCCTCCAGATATACCTGGCCTCTCCCTTTACTTCCTTCAGGGTTTTACTGAAAACCTATGTTCTCAGTGTCTGAAGTTGCAGTCTTCCACACCCCTGCCTTTTCTCCTTAGCCTTTACTACCTTCAAGCATCCTATCTGTCCCTTATTGCTTGATTTCATCAGTTTTCCTGACTAGAACATCAGTTCCATGCAGGCAGAGGGTCCTCCATGTATTTTCTGCACCCCCAGAGCCTAGAATCACATGGCATATAGTAGGTGCTCAACAAACATCTGTTGAATGAAGGAATACACATAGGACTTGACCTGGACAGCTTGCCTTGGGCACTCAGGTATCACTGCCCTCCATGATGAAGTTCAGAATCATCCCCCATGGGCTTCTCTGAAAAGGCTGGGCCCTTCCCCAGCATCCCCCCCTTCCCAGAAAGCTACCCTAAAATGGCAGTTAAAATTCCCAAACAAACCTTCCCTCCAGGTCCAGGCTTTTTTAGGGCTGGTGCACTTGGCCCTGGATCCCTGACTCATGTGGGAGGTCCCCCCACCCTCACGGGCAGCTGCTTGGTTTACAGAATCCAGGAGTGGGCACAGAATGATAGAGATGTTCAAAAAGAAATTTTCCATGACTGTTCAGGGCATGAGTAATTGCGAAACTCGCCACCTCATTCCAGTCCAGAAACCAGGCGGTTTCGATAGACGTTAGTTAAACACAGAGGACCGACGAAGCCCGTCCTTTGTAAGTGGTGACTACAGAGGAACAGGCTCCCAAGTGGCCATGGAGGTGACAGCACTGAGCGGGGGGGGTCCTGCTGGGGAGGGGTTGTGGCTGGCATAACATCCCACACCCCTTCCCAGGTGCCTCCCAGAGAGGGCTGCAGAGCCCGCCGCCCCACGAGGCCTCCCTGGTGGGGACCCATCTCCCCGCCTCCACGTAGGGGTCTGGAGCATAGTTCCCACGATGGCGGCCTGCATCTCATTCCAGCCCCGCCAACCCTGGGCCGGGCAGGCACCTAAAGCTTTGGTGTCCCAACTTCCCCATCTGTGCGGTGGATAAAACAAGAGGATCGACCCCACGGTGCTGTGGAAGGAGCTAAGTGAGTTCCCATGCCTAGAGAGCCTAAAACAGACCTGCACGTGGCAAATGTTCAGTAGCTAGTAATGACCGCGGCTAGCAAAGATGGCCTTCCCCACCCCCACCCCCAGATGTACCCCTTCTCGTGGCCCTGGAGACTCTGAATGCCTTGGCAATGACCACCGCCTCCTGCCCGCCCCCCTTCCTGAAGGGAGAGAGGTGTCTGACGGGAGGGGTGGGTACCGTGTTTCTGGCGCAGCAGGTGTAGGGAACCCCGCAGGCCAGGGGTCCTGGGGCGTTGCAGTCATGGTACTGGTTTGTGCTCCAATCCCGGTAGTCTTCCCCGCCGCAGCACTTGAACTGAGGGGAAAGCAAGCAGGGAAGGGGGCTGCCGTCACCGCCGAGGCCCTGGGAGCACACCAGAAAGGGGTCCCACCAGGAGACCCTGCGGTTTCTGATCGGGTCACCTGGGAGGGGGGAAACCGGAGGCGGTAGTTGTCAGCCAGCTGCCCGAGAGGTAGGGAGCACCCCATCACTGGAGAGACATGCAAGCCAAGGCTGGGCAGCCTCTCGGAGATTAACTGGGCAAGGGGGACTAGATATTGGAGGGAAATTCCTCCCTTGACGTCCCCATCTTCATGTCCCATGGCACCTGCTCAACCCTTGAAGGTCCCAGAGACTAGGACTCTCTGGATGCCCATAGCCCTGTGGCCCCTATGTCACAGCCACCCATCAGCTCTTAGCACCGGGGAACACACACTTCACGTCCTGCCACGGGCTTGGGACCGAAGGGGTGGCAAGGAGGCCCTCATTTTCCCCTTAGCTTAGCTTCTCCCCGCTGCACTGGTGCCAGTGCCCTGGGAAGTGGTGACTCCACTGAGGAGCTGATGGGAGCCAGGCATGATGGTGGGCACTGGAGTGATAGGGTAGGCATGATGGTGGGCACTGGAGTGATAGGGTGAGCCAAAGTGACACGGCAGTGGGGGACAGGCTCCATTGGGGAGATGGAATAACCGCTACATGGAAAGGTCAGTGGTAGCGCCATGCACCAGGGGCATGGGAAAGGAGAAGGGAGCTGGGGGGCGGCTGTGTATTGCGAGGTCAGGAGAGGCCCCTCTGAAGAGATGACATTTAATCTGAAACTGGAACAGCAGGAAATAGCCAGTCAACAGTGCAAATAGCCCTGCACATGTGGGCTGAGCTGTAGCAGGGTAGGTAGCACGCAGAGGCTCATGCGTTGGGAGCAGGGCGAGCAAGAGGGGAGGGATGAGGTAGAGAGGCTGGCCCTGGCCATACCACATGGAGCCTAGTCAGCCAGGATAAGTAGGAAGCCAGGATTGCATTCAGAGTGATAGGGAGTCATGGCAGGTTAGTTAGGGGAGTGATAGGGTCACAGGTCCCAGAGAAACACAAACCAGACAAGACACCCTTCCAGAGTCCCCACAGTGCCCTCTGGCTGTCAGCTCTTAGGACCTAGCAGTGCCTCCCCAAGGGGGGTTCAAAGGGCATTTGCTTTGAGTTCAAGAGTCAAGAGACCAGAGATCAAATCCTCATCCTCCCATTCTTAGCTGTGTGACTTTGGGCAAGTTGACTGGCCTCTCTGGGCCTCAGATTCTCATCTACCAAGCAGGAAGAGCCCTGCCGGCCTTGCACAGCTGAGCTGAGGATACTGACGTCAGGCTATGCGTGAAGCACGCAGCCTGGGGCCTGGCACCGAGCATGAGTCACCCCCCCATCCCACCCTGGGAGAAATGAAATCCCCAAGCCAGGGGAATGCTGGTTCCAATAAAAACATCACACTTCATCCAGCGGCCGGAGCTGGCCGACACACCCTTGGCAGAGCAGGGCTTCCCAGCAGCTGCACCTGTTGTGACTACAGTGAAGGCCTGAGCCAAGGGAGTGGCCACTGCGGGTGGCCGTGGGTATGGGGAGATGTGGTTCCCCCTGGGGACGAGGCCTGGGAACCAGGTCCACTGCAGCCCCCTAGACTGTGTCCCAGGAAGCGCCGCCAGTGCTGAGTCTTGCCTAGGAGAACACAGCAGCGGTGCTCACCACAGTCTAGGGGAAGGTACCCACCCCCTGCTTCCGATGAGAACCTGAGGCTCAGAACCAAGTGAGACTGATATGCAGAAGCCATCAAGGGCAGTGCCAGCCTGCCACTGCTGTTATTATAACGCCACAGATGCAGGGGATCTTGGGGGGGGGACAATGTCCCCAAAAGATGATCATTGCATTGAAAGAAGTGTTACGGAGGAAAAGGGGAAGTCATGTTCTGTTCCCCAATGCAGGGGGAAGTGGAATCAGGGAAGAGTGCTCTCTAGCTCAGGGCTGTCCCTGATGTGCAGGGAGTAAGCTCCCCATCACTGAAGGGACTCAGCAAAAAGGTCTCTGAACTGGGCAGCTTGGAGGTCTTTCTCCGCCCCCTCAAGGAAGAAGGATCGTAGGCCACTGGAGAAGTATACCCTGGGACCATGCAAGGTGGCTTGTAGTTAGAGTGGACCTTATTATTTATATATTTATTTATTTTGATGGGGCGGGGGGATATCTATGTGACTAAAGGGAGGCAGGGAGCGTAAGGACATTCTGGGCCAGGCACGTGGGTAGAGGACTGGTTGAGAAGGTCAGGCCCCACCCTTGGTGCCCATCCATGCCCCCGCCATTGCCTCCCAACTTGGCCAGCCCCTGCTCTGGGAATGGATAAGCCACTGCTCCCTATCCCCTGCCCTCCTGAGTGAGGTCCCGAGCCGGGGGCAAAGGGCATGGCAGGCGCATCTCTGACCCAGGGCATCTGGCTCACCTTCTTCTGAACGAAGTCCATGATGTTTTTGAAGTCCAGATCGTCATAGTAGTTCTCGATTCCTCTTCGAATGTTGTCATTCAGAAAGTCGATGGTCTATTTCAATGGAGACATTATGAAAGAAACAGACAACCCCCCACCCCCTCAAGGTCCAACCCAAGAGCTCCCAGAATTCAGGACTAGAAGAGAGTGCTCACAAGCCCAAGTAGCCCCCACCCCACGTGCACTACCTTCCTGCCCACACACCCCCTCCACACCCCGGTGCCCATCTGATGCCTGGGTCCCTTTGCCATGTCTGAGCAGGAGTGATTCACCCCCTTTCCTATACAGATCAGAGAGCTCAGGCCCCAAGAGATGGGACTCTGCCTGGGGAAGCAGCCACACCCAGCTGGGACTTGGCTGGCCAGGGTCCCCGGCTGGTGCCCTTTCCACTGCCCAAAGACAGGCCCGAGCTGGGTCTTTGTCCTCCAGACCTCCTCTCCGCTCTTCTCAGCTATCCAAACCCTTGTGTCATGGATAAGGAAACAGAGGCCCAGAGAGGGGGCCGGACTCTCCCAGGGCATGGCAGGCTGGTTAGGGCCCTGGCCGGGACTGGAAATCAGCTCTCCTGACTTCTCCAGTGGGCCACTCTTCATGCGGCAGGGCTCGGTGCTGAACGACAAGGCCCAGCTCCCGCCTCGGGTGGGGACGCTCCCCACCGGGAGGGGCACTGGCACATCGCCTTCTCCCGGTCACGCTGGGCCTTCTGGATCAACAGCCCGGCTGTTGTGCTGAAATCCAGGAGCACAAAAGGCCCCACAGCGGGGAGGGGTGGGGGTGGGAGGGTGGGCAGCCCAGCCCCATGCTCCCAGCGACAATCAGGGCTTTCAGCACAGGGAGGCCCACAGATCACCAGAGATTGTGCTGGTACAAAGGGGGCATTCTTGGCTCTGGAGCCAGACGATCCCCGGGGGAGGTGCCTGCAGGCGCCACTGGGGAAACAGGGCCCTGGGTTCCAGGCCTGGTCCTGCCGCTGCAGGCCCCACCACCACCTGCCCTCTCTGAGACTCAGTTTCCCACTTGTGAACCAAACCTGCAGGCCTATCTTTGCGATAACTGCCAGCTCTGAGGGTCAGAGACGAGGCTGAGAGGGGCCGTCAAGGCCCACGGTCAAGAACAGTTCCAGCAGCCACCCAGGCCTCAGACACCTCATTTAGCCACCAAGCCTCCACTTCCTTCCCTGCCAAATGCAGAGCACAGCCTCTGCCTGGGAGAGATTTCAGTTTAGATAAAGGAAAGCTACAAATGTGCTTAGCAAGGGGCCAGGCACATGGTAGGCCACGATATTATAGATCTTCCTCTCCTTCCAGGAGACACATACCCTCCAGTACTGCTCCATAACTGTCATATCATCACTGGAAGATGGCTACTCCCAAGGGAAACCAAGGCCTCAGGTCTTGTCCAAAAGGCTTCCTGAGGTGGAAGCGGCCTCCCAAGGAAGAATCAGCCCCTGGCCTCGGACCCTTCACAAACACCTGCAGCCCGGAGAGGTGAGCTGACCAAGGTCGCCCTGCCAGTCGTTGGCAGAGAGATGCTAGCAGCAAGGTGGCAAACCTCCAGTGCAGGGTCCTCTCCCCAAACCATCTCCAGTATCAGGAAGAGAGAGGAACAAAGGGTACCTCAGCCACCTCCTTCCTGACACTCACCCTGCTCGGAGTCAAGGCAACAAAGGAGACGGGCTCGGAGAGACCTATCTCTGTGGCCAGAAGGACAACCCTCTGCTGATGAAGATCAGCCGCTCAGAAACAGACTGGGGAGCCCAAAACCTGACATCAGTATCCAGTGTCGGGGGGCACCGGGGACAGGGGCAGGCCCTCTCTCGTGTGAAAGACCGCTAACTTGCCAGCCCTCCGTCCCGCACTGATCCCAGGGCAGGAGCCTGCTGGTTTGCACAACCTGGGCAGGTCCGGGACCCCACGGCCTCAGGCCCACCCTACTCAGAGACCCTCAGGTCATGAAGGCTTTCCAATCTGGGGTGCCCACTCCTCTAGGGGATGAGGGGACAGGCCAGCCAGCAGGGGCACAGTTGGGGCATCTAAGAAACAGGACATGAGGCTTGGGGGGTCAGTCCACCACCCAGGGTAGGGCAAGAGAACAAATTCATTGCATTGAATGGCATGTGGGAGGGGGCCCGTGGCTGTACAGAGGTGTGGGGGGGTGTGCCAAGGTCAGGGTCACATGCATAGGGGTGTGTCAGCTTGTTGTGGCCAACTCTCAGGGCCTTGTAGACACATTCCTGGTCCTCCATGTCCCTCTGCACGCACCCCAGCCCAGTGGCCACCTCCCGGCCCCTCCCCTGCATCACAGATTATCTGGACTCCCCCCAGGGCGGGGGCCGAGGTGCCTGGGGATAAGGGCAGAAGGCCCAGGGCAGGGTCAGCACAGGGAATGCCCAGTGGCCCAATGAGGAAAGGTTCTCGCTCCCTCTTCAGTAAGCAGCTCTGACCATCCTCCCTAAACCAACTCAGTCACTGGGTACTTTCCAAACCTGCTGACGCCAAAAAGGCCTCTGTGAAAATCAGGTCTCCCATCTAGTAAGCTGAGCTGGGCCCCTACAGGGATGGGAGGCCCTGCTGGAGGCCCCTCTAAATGGGCAGGAGGGACAGATGGCCCCAAGCTCCGAGGGCAGCAGCTGCCCTAGCCCCCTCAGGGACCTCTCTGGATCAGGCTTGCTCTTGCGTGCTCTCACACGTGTGTGCGCGTGTATGCATGTGTGTGTGCGCACGTGTATATACCAGAGATGAGAGGAAACTTAGGTGGTCCTTGTGCCGTGACGGGGCTGGGGAGGGATGAGAAACTCCAGTGAGACAAGCAAGCTGCCCAGCTCATGAATTTAACTGTGAAGTGCTCGACTGTGCTCAGCTACATTCTCCGGGACTGTGGGACGCAGTAGGGAATCCTCATTCCTCTGTTCCTCCCCTACCCCGAGACCAAACTCCCAGTGCCATCCCTGCCCTGCTCGAAACCAGCTCATAGCAGCAGGGCCAGTTCCAACTAGAGCAGGAAAACCAACTCCCCCCACAACGCCCCCCTCCCGCCCACCCTCCTCCAAGGCTGGCATAGCTTCAGGGTCCACATGGCCTGGGCTAAAACTAAACTCAGCAAAGGGTAAGCAAACATTAAAGGCCACAGGATTTTCAGAGTACACTGTTTAAACCACCGGAGGCAAGCTGCAAAGAACTGTCCTTTCTAGTTCTTTCTTCTAAATCTAATTCTAAAGCTCTCCAAAGCCTCGGGCATAGCTTCCAGGAGAGGTGCTTAGTGTTTTTAGGTGAATGAGGAATCAAGGGGGTGGGGCATGCAGGCCCCCCATCCCTAGGCTGAGGAGCAGGGGGAGGAGGGAGGAGTGGAAGGAGGGCCTGAGAGCCTCCCTCCTGGCCTCCAGAGATGGACCTTCCGAGGCTCTCACCCTGAAACCCAAGGCTACAGAGGTCCCCGCTGACACCAATACCAGCCCAGTTCTCACAATGTGAAGGGGGTTCCCGGGCTTGGCTGTGACCCCAGCACCCTCTGGTCAAGGCCAGGAGAGGCCGGCCACTCCTCACCCCTGCCTTGGCAGTGGAGGGAAGGTAGAGTCCAAAAGGTCTGGGTTGGGGGTACAGATGTACCAGCCACAACCCAGCACCCTCTGGGTGTCCCACGCAGCTCTGCCTGACTGGGGACACATGGGCAGCAGCTGCCCTCTCCGACACCCCTGGAACTCGCTGGAGTACTGGTAGGTCAAGGTGAGACCCAGACAGTCATGGGGGTCACGTAGATTCTCCTCGCACTGGTTGGGGTCAGGGCGTGGCACTGCTGATGCCCGGACCCTTGGGGTTCCACGTCCAGCTCCTCAGGGCACAACAGAGAAGCCACTTGAGTCTGACCAACAGGTCGTGCCTGACAGCGGAAACCCCACCCAAGGTCAAGGATGGAGTCCTGTCTTTATACCCAGGTGTCTGTTGGTGTTTGGCTGCCAGGACAGCCATGGCCTGTTCCCTTCATGACAACCAAGCGTGAGGCCATTGGCCTACTTTGTCCTCCATCTGGCACCACGAGTGGATTCTTGGATTTAATAGGTAGCCTGTGTGGCCAGACTTGTCAGAGTATGGCTCAGAGAAATGTTTCTTCTCTTGGCCAGGAGAAAATGGAATTGGGGGCTCACTTCCTCCTGGCAGCTGACCTGCATTGCTCCCCATCTCCTCTCTCCACCTCACACAGCCCCTTCCTGCTGCTGTCAACAGCCCACCCTTAGCAGTGGCCAGTCTCATGTTTTTTTTTTTTTTCTTTTTTCTTTTTTCTTTTTTTTTTTTTTACAGCTTTATAAACATATATTTTTATCCCCAGGGGTACAGGTCTGCGAATGGCCAGGTTTACACACTTCACAACACTCACCATAGCACATACCCTCCCCAATATCCATAACCCCACCCCCCTCTCCCAACCCCCTCCCCCCATCAACCCTCAGTTTGTTGCCAGTCTCATGTTTTATGTTACAGTTAGAAGAGACATTATTTCCCTTTACATGGTATTTCCCCTCCATGATTATAAGAAAAAGAGGATTTGGGAATCTTCTTTTGGGAAGAAATGGGAAAAAATGTCAAAGAGAAAATAAAAATCACCCTAGCCCCACCCCTCAAAGGAAATAAGAGTTAATATGCAAATAATTCTATTTTCTTCCAGATTGCTCCAGATTGCTCCTATTTTTTTTTTAAGATTTTATTTATTTATTTGGCAGACAGAGATCACAAGTAGGCAAAGAGGCAGGCAGAGCAAGAAGGGGAAGCAGGCTCCCCACTGAGCAGAGAGCCCAATGTGGGGCTCGATCCCAGGACCTGAGATCATACCTGAGCTGAAGGCAGAGGCTTAACCAACTGAGCCACCCAGATGCCCCTCCAGGCCTATTTTTTTATGGCAAAGATCTGACTGCATTTGCAGTTTTGTATCTCGTTTTTCAGTTATTTTGAATTACGTATCATAAGCAGATGAGAACACGGCTCACCCTGAGCCTCCGAAGAGCTGAGAGCCCTGATGGTGGGGGTCCTTACTGGGCTACACACAGAGATTCTCTCCTGACAGGACCCCATGAGGGGACATGCCATCCAATCCTCAGGCTTTGGGGATAATGAGATAATGAGAAACTCTCGGCGCTGACCTCGGCCCATGGCGTCCTCAGCCATGAGGACTAGAGGGCTCAGGAAGAAGGAGTGGTGGGTGTCATGGCACCTACTGACCTACGGGGCACTGGAAGATGATAAATCAGCCCGCGTTTGTGAGAGCACGCTGGAAACCAAAATGGCTGCTCATTTAGGGGATGGCTTACAAAAACAATCAATGCTGCTGACCACAACTTGGACCTGGGCTCCAGCTAGGAAAGCACTGATCCAAAACTTCTGGATCCGAGCTGGAGCCCAGTGACTGCACAAAAACACATCCCCATGGACAAACGGAATAAACGCCTCTCTCCCCTCAGGCTACAGAGACAGGAACCAACACCCCGATCTTCCAGCTCAGAGAGGATGGTCCGAAAGGCAGGAAAGGGGGAAAGGGAGGAGCAGGTAGTGACACCAGACTGGAAAGGTAACTAGGGGGCAAAGAAAAAAGGGAAGTAAAAGAATGTTTTGAGACAAACGAAAATGGAAACACAACATACCACACTTTGGGGATGCAGCAAAAGCAAGAGCAAAAGCAAAAAGCTTAGTTCTCAGAAGGAAGTGTGTAGCGGTGAACATCTACCTTGAGAAAAAAAGAGAAAGACCTTGAATGAAAAATCTCACTTTTCACCTCAAGAAAACAGAAAGAAAAGAACGAACGAAGCCCAAAGTTAGTAGAAGGAAGGTAATAACAAAGATCTGAACAGAAATAACTGAAATAGAGACTATAAAGACAATAGAAAATATCTATAAAATTAAGGGATGATTTTTTAAAAGATAAATAAAATTGACAACCTTTAGCTAGAGCAGGAAAAAAGAGACAATTCCAATATAAAAGCAGATATGAAAGAGGAGATGTCACAACTGATACCACAGAAATACAAAGAATCATAAGAGACTACAATGAACAATTACCCACCGAAAACTGGGTAACCGAAAAGAAATGGATAAATTCCTAGAGCACACAGCCTACCAAGGCTGAGTCATGAAGAAACAGAAAATCTGAACAGACCAATAACAAGTCAGGAACTAGTAAACTAGTAAAACTCTAGGGCCAGATGGCTTCACTGGTGAATTCTACCAAACATTTAAGGAATAACTGATACTAATCTTTCTCAAATTCTTCCAAGATATTGAAGAGGAGGAAACGCTTCCAAAGTCATTATAAGGCCAGTGTTTCTCTGATACACTTTTTATAGTGAGGACACTATAGAAAGAAAGAAAACTATAGGCTAATATCTCTGATGAATATAGCTGTAAAAATCCTCAGCAAAATATTAGCAAACCAAATTCAACAGCACATCAAAAGGATCATAGCCATGATCAAGTGGGATTTATCCCTGGGATGCAAGGATGGTTCAACAGTGGCAAATCAGCCTATGTGATACACCACAATAACAATGAAGGATAAAAATACGATCATTTCAATAGATGCAGAAAAAGCATTTGACAAAATTCGATATCCTTTTCTGACAAAAATGCTCAGCAAATTATGTATAGAAAGAATGTACCTCAACGTAACAAAGGCCATTCATAAATCTGCAGCTGACATACCCAGCAGTGAAGAAGTGAAAGCTTTTCCTTTAAGATCAGGAAGTGACAAGTGTCCAGTCTCACTACTTCTATTCAACATAGTCCTAGAAGTCCTAAGCCAGAGCAAGGAACTTGGGCAAGAAAAAGAAATAAAAGTCATCCAAATCAGAAAGGAAGTAAAATTTTCTATTTGCATATGACAGGATCTTATATAAAGAAATCTTAAAGACCACAGGGGCACCTGGCTGGTTCAGTCAGCTGAGCGTCCGATTCTTGATCTCAGCTCAGGTCTTGATCTCAGGGTTGTAAATTCAAGCCCCATGTTGGGTACTGGGCATGGACAGTACTTTAAAAAAAAAGAAGAAGATGATGAAGAAGAATAAGAAGAAATCTTAAAGATTCCAGCAAAAATCTATTAAAACCAATAAGCAAATTCTGTAAAGTTGCAGAATACAAAAATCGCCATACAAAAATCCGTTGCATTTCTAAACATGAATAATGAACTATCCAAAAAATAAATGAACAAACCCATTGACAATAGCATCAGAAGAATAAATTATTTAGGGATAAATTTAATCAAAGAAGTGAAAGATCTATATACTGAAAATCATAAAACACTGATGAAAGAAATTGAAGACAACACAAATAATGGAAAGTTATCCCTTGTTTATGGATTGGAAGAATTAATATTACTGAACTATTCATACTACCCACAGTGATCTACAGATTTAATGCAATACCTATCAAAATTCCAATAGCATTTTTTTCACAGGCATAGAAAAAAAATCTGAAAATTTGTATGGAACCACAATAGACCCCAAAAAGCTAAAGCAATCTTGAGCACAAAAAGCAAAGCTGGAGGCATCATACTTTCTGATTTCAAACTATATTATAAAGCTATAGTTATCAATATCATATGGTATTGGCCCAAAACATATAGATCAATAGAATATATAGACATAGAGATCAATAGAACAGGATAGAGAGCCTAGAAATAAACCCAGTCATACCCACTAATTTTCTACAAAAATGCCAAGAATACACAATGGGAAAAGGATAGTCTCTCAAATGGTGCTAGGGAAACTGGATATTGACATGCATTAGAATAAACTGGACCGTTATGTTTTATCATACAAAAAAATAAACTCAAAATGGATAAAAGACTTAAAGACAAGACCTGGAACTGTAAAACTCTTCCAAGAAAGCATAGAGGAAAAAAATCCCAGACATTGGTCGCGGCAATGATCTCTTGGAACTGACGCCAAAAGCACAGGTAAGAAAGGCAAAAACAAACAAGCGGGACTACATTAAACTAACAAGTTTCCGCACAGCAAAGGAAAGAAACAAAAAAATGAAAAGGCAACTTACAGAATGAGAGAAAACATTTGTAAACCATGTATCTTTTAAGAAGTTAATATCCAAAATGTATAAGGAAAAAAAATGTATAAGGAAACCTTACAACTGAAGGTCAAAAGACAACGACAAAAACAAATAATCTGATTAAAAATAGGCGAGGAACTAAATAGATATTTTTCCCGATGAGGCAGAGATGGCCAACAGGTATATGAAAAGATACTCAATATCATTCATCATCAGGGAAATGCCAATCAAACCACAATGAGATATCACCTAATGCCAATTTGAATGGCTATTACCAAAAAGACAAGAGATAACAAATATTAGAGGGGAAAAAAAGAAAGCTTTGTACACCTTTGGTGGGGCTATAAATTGGTACAACCGTTATGGAAAACACTATGAAGTTTCCTCCAAAATTTCAAAATGGAACTATACCATATGACCCAGCAATCCCACTTGTGGGAATATATCCAAATGGTATGATGCAGCATTACTCACCATAGCCAAGGAATGGAAATAACTTGAGTGTCTATTGACAGATGAATGGATAAAGAAATGAAAAAATGTATATACTTACTCGTTTAACGTATTTATATATTTTTATCTTTATACTGTATTGTATATCTGTCCATTGCATACACACATGCTGAAATATTATTTAGGCATAAAAAAGGAAGGAAATCCTGCCATTTGTGACAACATGGATCAACCGTGACGCCATTATGCTGAGCGAAATAAGCCAGACAGAAAAGACAAATACCGCAGGGTAACACTTGTAATGTGGAATCTTAAAAAAAAGAGGTGCGGGGGAGCCAAACCCATAAAGCCAGAGAGGAGAGTGGTGACTAGCAGGGACTAGGGGTGGGAAATAGGGAGATGTTGGCCAAGGGTACAAAACTCTCAGTTATACAGTGAATAAGTTCTGTTGTACACAGAGTGACTCTAGCTGATACTGTATAGTACACTTGAAATTTGCTGAGGATAGATCTGGAACATTCTCACTAAAAAGGAAAGTTCCCACATGAGGTGATGGACATGTTATTTAACTTGATTGTGGAGATCATTTCACAATGTAAATGTATACCGAATCATCAGCTTGTACAGTTTAAACATGCTGCAAGTTTACTTGTCAATTACACCTCAATAAAGCTGGCGGGAAGGAAAAAAGAACTGAAACCAAAGACTGAGCTGCCTCTGTCTTGCTGTGTGCCCTGGGGAGGGCTTCCTAACCACTCTGTGCCTCACTGACTCTATTGATATGATGGGACTCTCCCTACCTATCTCCTGCAGTTCATAAAATGGGAAGAAGACCGCTGGACTCCAGGGGTGTAGACAGGCCTGTGTTTTAGGTGCTCCCCTGCTCCCTGCTCCTGGGCCGGGATGCAGCTGCACCCACGGGGAGTTTGGCAGGAGTCAAAGACCAGGTCATTGGAGGTCTCTGTACACCCCTGTGTCTAGGATAGCGATGGCTACCCCGGGCTCAGCCTCCAACAAGAGAGACAACGCGGCCACAGCACTCCAGCACCTGCTCAGCAGAATGCCCAAGGGTGCCAGGAACCATGCTGCCTGGATGGGGCGAGCTGGAGGCAGGGGAGTGGACAGACAGAACAGAACTTACGCAAACTGACCATGCTCCCCACGTCCCACCTCCAACACCAAAGCCAGGATGGAGGCAAAGGAATGAGATTATGAGAGAAATGACAGAGCCTTGGGTTGAAGTCAACCCCACACAGCCACTAGGTTCTTGTGGGACCTTGGGCAAGTTTCTTCTCTCTCCAGGCTCCGGGACAGAGGATTTGTTATGTAACAAGGGTCTGCCAAGGGCCAAAACCACACCGGGTCCTTCACAAGCATTCTCTCCTCAAATCCTCACCCAAAGCACTGTGAGGGAGGAATCATAATCCCCTGGGAACCTGAGGATCTGAGGGGCTAAATGACTTGCCCAAGGTCACACAGCCAGTACGAGGAACACACAGCCAGCAACAGAAGGAGTTGGAGACCAGAAGCCCCAAGAACCTCACCTCGAAGGGTCCCTGGTTCTGCCAACTCTTCCAGGACCAAGTCATCATCCCCTCCTCCCTGGACGACAGCCACAGCCTCCAGCTGGTCCCCCCACAGCCCCGCTGCCTCCCTATTGTCCCTTCTCCACTCAGTAGCGAGTAAACTGTAAAGCAGATCACACCACTTTCTGGCAAAACTCTCCAAAGGCTTCCTACTACCTTTAGAAAAAATTCTGAGCCCCCAAAACCATGGCCTATGAGGACCTACAAGATCTGCCCTGGTGACCCTTTCCAACTCTGCCTTCTGTCCCTCCCTGTCACTCACCTGCTCCAGCCCAGCGGTCTGTGCGCTGGTCCACAGATCTGCCAAGCTCCTTTCTGTCTCGGTGGTTCCCCCTGCCTGGACCTCCGTTACCCCTGTGCCTCACCTCATTCCCTCATATGCCCCAGGCACATACCTGTCACCTTTTCTGTGTTCCTGTTCTCTGGTTTACTCGTTCAGTGCCCATCTCCCCAGTGGAATGGACGTTCCACAAGGAATCATCTGCCCTGTTCTCCACACACCCCAGTTTATAGCCCAGGACACGCACGTGGGTGCCCAGCATACAGACGTGGCTGACACCCACATCAGAGACCCACCTGGTTCCGGAAGATCAAGGCTACCACGCCACCAATGAGCTCAATTATGAGGCAAATCCCAAGGATGTACATGAACTGAAAAACAAAATTCAGAGATTCACTGAGAGGGGCAAGCAAAGGGCCATTTGCTCCAAGGTCAAGTCCACAGGAGCTCTAATTGGCTCCTGGGCCTTTTGCTCCTTCTTCCTGTGAAGACACAGGATGTGGACAGATATTCCCCGGGAAAACCCATCTCTAGAGCCAGTCCGCAGTCAGGAAGGGTGACTCAGCTGTCTGGGCCAGATGGCCGTGGAGGGTTGTCTCAGGCGTCCTCAGCAGACTCTGGGTGGAAAAACACCCTTTTGCCATCACCAGCACTGCCGTGAGGACAGCGGGTCCTCACTGCAGCTGTCCCAGAGGCAGGCCTGGCCTGACGGGAAGGCAGGGGCAGCATCTCCAGCTCTGCCAGCAGAGCCCCTCAGAAGCCACTTCCCCAGACCCCCTCAGAGTGGATGACGCGATGTCTGAGGCTTGAGGGACACATACCCCCGCCCCCGGCCCCTAATCACAGGGCAGCCGTTGTCCAAACTGATGTCAGCAACTTCTGGCCTCAGGCAGCCCCAGTAGCCTGCTTGTTCGGGCTCTGAGCAGCTTCCCACGTGAGGGGCGACACTGAGGTCAAACACACATGTGGGTGCAGAATGAACAGATCTGCCAACCCAGTCCCCCCAGCTTTGGGGAGCCATTCCTCACTTCAGAGAAAGGCAGCTCGGTGGGGCTGACCTCAGGGCAAGGACTTGGCCCAAGCAGGGGTAACCCCATCCCAGGGTTACCAGGAAAGATCCCCTCAATCCAGAGTGGATGGGTCTGAGGCTGCGGGTGACCCTTGCAAAGACAGCCTGAGGACGGGGAGGCGGCAAGAGAGAGAGAGCCCAAGGTCTAAGCCATGGCGCCAGCATGGGTTTGCTGATTACGTGAGCCAGTGACTGACTCACCACCAATGTTTTTGGGGTTTGCTGGCTCCCATTCCAGTGTGGCTTCTCCTACTTGCACTGGAGAGGCGGGAGCAACACAGTTTAAATAGGATAAGAGTATCCAGACCAGCCTTGACCTGCCAAAGTGGCTGGTCTCTCTTGGGCCAACGTGAACAGGTAGGCTGATCCAGAAAACCCTCTAGAAAGTCTGGTTTAAGGCAAGGACTGGAAAAAATGGGCTGCCCAGGGGCCGGGAGGCAGTCTCACCAGCTCTCCAGCGAACTCCAAGGACACTCCCCCCCACCCCGCCCACCGGCTGAGGGGCACCCGGGGCCCACTCACCGCTTGGAGAAGGCACAGGTTGTCACGGAGGGAAGCCAGCACGCCAATGAAGGAGACGATGAACATGATGACCCCCAGGAGGATGAGGATGATGGCTGGGGCCAGAAAGGCACTTTCAAGGGTTTTATATCTCTGCCTCTCCACCTCCGCATAGATGCCCACCGACAGGACCAGGGCTCCGATCAGCTGCAGCAAGAAAGCAGGGAGTGAGAGAGAAGAGGGACTGGCAGTCACTTGATTATCCTACAAAGAATTCTTGGGGGGCTCTGGTGCCCGCCATGGGGGGCTCACCCCAGATGACCATACACGAGGGAACCTGCTATGGTCTGAACTGTGCCCCCCGCAAAGTTCAGACGCTGCACTCCTCACCCCACCCCGAACCCAAACCCAAGTACCTCAGAATGTGACTATATTTGGAGATAGAGCCTTTAAAGTGGTAATTAAGTTAAAATGAGCTCATATGGGTGGGCCTTAATCCCGTAGGACTGGTGTCCTTATAAGAAGAAGAGATCAGGCCACAGACACACACGGAGGGGTAAGCATGTGAGGACCCAGGGAGAAGGAGGCCATTTGCACACCGAAGAGAGAGGCCTCAGGAGAAACAGACCCTGTCAGACCTTGAACTTGGCCTTCTAGCCTCCAGAGCCGTGAGGAAATGAATTTCTGTGGTTGAAGCACACAGGCAGCCTGAGCAAACTGGCACAGACCCTCTTCAGAGGAAAGTACCCAGGAGCTTGGGGCCCCTGGGATGCCTGTGACACAGGCAGGTTCCTCCCCACCCCCCACCCCGGGGACATTTCAGAGCTGCAGCATGCACCCCCCCTAAATGTGGAATGTATTTACACGAGGACCCTCAGGAAGGCAGAGGGCTGGCGAGGGAGGAATTTTGAGGGGATTTTGAAGTCTAATTCCTTGTCAATCAACTTTCCCAACAGTGGAAAGATGACTGAGTTGCAGGAAAAACCAGGTCACAACGCTCTTTGGAGGGCCCCTCTTGTCTCTCAGCCTAAAAGTCTTGTACTAAATTTTCAGGGAATTTTATCAGCTGACACCACTCCTGAGCCTGAGATGAGTCTGGGGCTACACTGCCGCCCTGGGATCCCACTGTAGTGTCCCGACTGGCCCCTTTGCCCATTCTCCACACAGAGGGACCAGGCAAACCCTTACAGAGCAGGCTGGTTCTCTGTGTGCTAAGAATGAAAGCCATAACCCTAAGTACAGATGACAGTCCCACAGGACCTATCTGAGCTCACCTCTCCCTGCCTTCCCTCCCTCACTCAGCTTTTGCAGCATTGGGCTCCTTACTGCTGGTGGAACACACTAAAGGCACCACCCCAGGGCCTTTGCACAGGCTGCTCCCACTGCCTAGACTGCTCTTCTTCCTGACATCCACAGGGTTCACTCCCTCAGCTCCCTCTTGTCTTTGCTCAGTTGTCAGCTGCTTTGTGAGGCTTTCCCTGGGGCCATCTTATTTAAAAGTAGAAAATCCTGGGGGCACCTGGGTGGCTCAGTGGGTTAAGGCCTCTGCCTTCGGCTCGGGTCATGGTCCCGGTGTCCTGGGATCGAGCCCCACATCGGGCTCTGTGCTCTGCAGGGAGCCTGCTTCCCCCTCTCTCTCTATCTGTCTGCCTCTCTGCCTACTTGTGATCTCTGTCTGTCGAATGAATAGATGGAATCTTTAAAAAAAAAAAAAAAAAAAAGTAGAAAATCCTTCCCCCTGAAACTGCTGATCCCATTCCCCACTTTATTTTTCTCTTCTGCCCTGACCAGTATTTAATAGGCAGCTTTTTTCTTCGGCTTTGTAATTGTTTGTCTTTCCCCATGAGACTCTAAGCTCCATGTCAGGAGGGATTTTCCAACTGTTTGGGGTATCTCCAGCATCAGGACAGTCTTAACATTTAGGAAGAATAGTCAGGGCTTACAATCCATGTGTACTGAGTGGATGTGAGCCAGACTCAAACCCTTGGTTTGAGTCTGACGCTGTGTACCCCTTCTCCTGCCTGTCCAAGGATTCTGAGTTTCCCTGCCACACTTCCTGAGGGCAAGGACACATCACTAGATACGCTGGGCTTCCCCACCAGGAGATGGTGATATGGGACAATAACCAGAGCCAGCTAAGGTCCGAGCAAAGGAAGTGAGGGGTAATACCGACAGGATGTTGGTGAGATATACTAGAGTCAACAGCCAGAACACCAAGGAGGCTGCCTCTCCAGTTCCTTAATGGCCTTAAATTGGTTCTAATGTGCTCTCCAAACAGATGCCCTTGACTTCCTTCTGAAGAGCACTAAGACCATCCTGGGGAAAGGGAAGTGCCTGCTTTTTCCGAAGCTTTGACAAGTGGCCAGGATGCCAAAAGTCAAACAGAACGAGCTTACTTAGAAACACCGGTAACAGGATGGCCAGGAAGCTGTCCCCCCGGGGACAAGTTGACTATATCAGGAAAACCATGCAAGAAATGATGTCATCGAAAGTACCCACTTGAAAAAAAAAATTCACTTGGGTGAATGTTTAAATTTATAAGCCAGAAAACACACACATACACACACACACACACACACACACACACACTCTCTCTCTCTCTCTCTCTCTCTCTCTCTCTCTCACATGAAACTTTCTACAGGAAAATGGTGACCCCAGAAAGTAAAGTCTACCTTTGACTGAGCTAGATTGATCAGAGGCTATCATCTGGTCAGTTCACGCTCCAAAACCCAGAACAAGGTGAGATCATTTTCAAGGCCGGCCTAAGCCCTGTGCGTACCCTAGAACAAGACTAAGCAGCTGAAAAACAGTCCCTTCTGGCCTTTCTGAATTACCAGACTTCTAAGGAATCACTCGCTCAACCCTAACCCTGAACCAGACGCAGAACCCAGAATCCCTCCACCCCAAAGCTGAAGATCATGGTTAAAAAGGACCCCACACAGATGGACAGATGGAAGTCTTGAGAGCGCAGGCAGGGACTGAATTAAATATGCAAGGACACAGCGTACATGCGGGCGACAGAGGAGGGGCTGATCCTCTGGGTGAAGTGTCATTCTTACGCTGTCGCTAACCCAACGAGATTACATCATAAATTTTCAAAACTGATTCCATATACTTCTGAGAATTTTGTGTTTCCCGTTTTAAAGAAAAAAAAAAAAGTCTTCTGGGCAGGAGAGCCCTTAGCCTGTGTCCCTTGCTCATGCCTGCCTAAGGCTATGCTTCTGGGCTAAGGTAGCCTGCTTTGGAAACCACCTCCAAAACACCAGAGCAGAATTGACCTCAGCCCTCTCCATAAAGGCATAAATTGGCTTATTCTATTTTTACAAGCTCCCTAGAGCCCCGGGACCCACTCCAGGATGGCCTTGCCCACAGGAAACGATACTTCCTTTGGTGTGCTCTCCTTCCTGGTGCAAAGCATTGCATTTTCCTTGCTCGTCAGCCTTGCAACATTCCCAGACCACTAAAGCCATAGGAAATACTCCTGTGGCAAAAGCATCCCGACGCCCCCCCGCCGCACTGTGAAAACTGAACCGTCACACACGTGTTTCTCCTGGTCCAGCCTGACAAGCCCCGAGGGACACAGCACACACTGCTCTGGGCTTCTCCCTCAAGAGCTCAGGGGGCCATGGGCATGGGGAGAGGCAGCTGTACCCCTCCCAGGAACTTCAACATTTCCAATGACATTTACATCTCCGATGACCTCAGTTTATGTTTGTATTTGAGCATAAAATTAACTGTCAGGGTAAGCATGCAATCCCATCCAGAACTCTCTGCTAATTATAGCCTTTCCCCAAGGCTGCGGGAGACCACTCCAGCCCCAGCCAATAGCAAATGGCCCATTTGTCTTGCAACTTCAGCTAGACAGGGCTGGGAGGGAGGGGTGGGAGGGCACATGGCCATGCCCATCTGGGGCCAAGCAGGGGATGCCCCTGGCAGCCCCCAGCCCAGGCCCAAAGCTCCAGGGTTTGCAAACCCTGTGGCATCTTCAACAAGCTGCTCAGGAGCCCTGGGGCCCAGCATAAACCAGCCTGAAGGATCCCGTGGAGCCCTCCAGCTAGGAAGCAGCCTTTCCTCCCCTACAGGGAAAGGCCCAGCTTCACAGGGATGCTGGAAGCAGGAGGCGCTGGGAGGCATTCCAGCACCTGTGTCTCCTCCTCCCGGAAGCATCTGGCCACCAGTCCACTGGCTCATCCCCAGCTGGGGCAAATCTCACAACATTTTCACCCTAAAAGGCACACACTAGTCACCGATTATGTTCCAGGCCTGGAGGTCACAGGAGTCACAAGACTAGATAGGGGTAAGACTGGCATAAGATAGGGGTCAGAGAGGCTGGAAATGACCTCCACGGTCCGATGGATGGAATTCAGCAGGTCTCTGAACTGGGGATGGAGAAAAACGTCCTATCTTTACTTTTGCTAGCCTCCAGCTGAAATGTGTCTGACACCAAAAATGTGAAGATTCCCTAGTCTGTGTGGGGAAGCGAGCTGCGGTTCCTACCACAGAGAGGGGCAGAGGGAGCTGGGGATCCAAAGAAAGGTGAGGGGGAGACAGGGAATAGAAGGAAACCAGGGTGGGCTTCCTGGAGGAGTCAGTGTTTCCTGGAACGAGTTCATGAGGCACTTGAGGCTCCAGAGTTCTCTGTTGGGCCCCAACAAAACACCTTCCTGAGTTTCTAGCTTTTAAAGGATGTAGGAACTCGCTAAACTCCAGGGCCCCAGAGAGACTCTAAATCAGATGGGGTTGACAGGGCTCCTACATCTGGACCTCATATCCATCAGCCCTTCTGCCCCAGATCCATCCTGCCTGTGCCTGGGCAGATGGCCACCCCCTCCTTGGCATGCCCATACCAGCTTGTCTCCTGCACAGAAGGAGAAGCAGAGATGAGACAAGAGATGGGAGCTGGCATTCTGGGCCTCCATTATCAGCTCAGTGCTCCTGGCCATGTCCCCTTTGGGGCTCATTTGTCATCTGTGAAATAATAAAGCCCGCTGCCATTTACCGAGTGATGATGTCGCACAGGAGCCGGCGAATGCTAGACCCACATCACCCCCCTTAACCTTCGCACCCCTCCCACACCCAAGAAAGGACTGGTCTCATGTTCCAGGCCAGGCGCTCATCTAAACCAAGGGACCCAGAGTGTAGGAGAGGCAGAGTCAGGATTCCCCACCAAAAGCCTGTCTGCCTGACCCGCCGCTAAGGCCTCCAGACAGGAGGTCTTCCAGAGAAGACCTGGAGAGAAGCGGTCCAAAATGTCCTGGCAAAATACAAAGTAATCACGAGCAGAGCAGTGCTGCTCGGGCAGGTGCTGCGATGACGCTGACTCCCGTCCGCAACCACCTGCCACGTGCGGCAAGCCAGCTCTTGAAATGTGACTTGTGTGCCCAAGGAGCTACGTTTTGTTTTTGTTTTGGTTTTTGGTTTTTTTAATATTTTATTTATTTATTTGACAGAGAGAGAGAGAGAGATCACAAGAAGTCAGAGAGGCAGACAGAGAGAAAGGGGGGAAGCAGGCTCCCTGCTGAGCAGAGAGCCCCATGTGGGGCTCGATCCCAGGACCCTGAGATCATGACCTGAGCCGAAGGCAGAGGCTTAAACCACTGAGCCACCCAGGCGCCCCACAAGGAGCTACGTTTTTTTAAAAGGTTTTTTGTTTGTTTATTTGACACAGCAAGAGAGGGAACACAAGCAGGGTGGGTGGGAGAGGGAGAAGCAGGCTTCCCGCTGAGCAGGGAGCCCAATGCAGGGCTGGAACCCAGGGCCCTGGGATCATGATCTGAGCCCAAGGTGGACACTTGATGACTGAGCCACCCAGGCACCCCAAGAATGACATTTTTAATTTCATTTCACTGTGATTAATTTAAACATGGCCACAGGTAGCTAGTGGGCCACTGTGTGGGACAGCACAGTGCTAGATGTCCCCCATTGGATGCTGTCCCTTGCCACTCTCCACAATGCTCCTTTCTGAAGTCACAGTGACCACCCTTATTTAGAAACCATGGCCCCTAATCATCTGGTCACTAGCTGGAGAGGGTTCAATTCATCTTCACTGACCTCATTTGGCAGAAAAGAGTCTCTTCTCCCAGTTGGCCCAAGAAAGCTCATTTCATGTTGTCCCACTCCTCTTGTGCCCAAGGAAAACAGGTCCGGCCTGATGCAGAAGGCTCTGGCAGTGCCCTCAACCCAGACTGATAGAGGGTCTGCTCTGTCTCCTCCAGACCCAACTCCAGGGCCACAGGGCAGTTCCAAGCTCTCTGGTCCTGGAACCCAGCACCCCCGCCCTGGCCCCAGCCACTGCCACGGGCAGCCCATGCTTGCAGAATTGGGCTCCTCCCAACTCCAAGTCAAAGCCAGCCCCTTGGGAAAGCAGCAGCTGCTGTCACCTGCTGCCAGCAAAGGAGCCAGTCTCTGGCCTTTGTCACCGGTAATTTGCTGTCAACTCTGCCCTGACCCTGGACAGGACTTCCTTCTTTTAACAAAATATGGACATCAGGTGCAAAGAACCTGGTTAATTGCAGTCCTTGGTCCATGACGCTCTGTGACACAGCCCGCTTTCGCTTATAATGTCATAAGCACCATTGACTACCCAGTTCTGTCCCCGCTGATCTGGCGTGACCCCACTGTCACACGCTAAGGTCCCACATATGCTTAGGTCTGTTTGTGGCTCCTTACCCCTCCCTCGATCAGTCTGGCAATCCCCAAACAAACCTCCCCACCCTGAAGTACAGCTTCAAAACATGTCTGGGCATCTGAAGGCCACATCCCTTCCTGTCTTCTTTTGAAGTGGCTACATATCCTTGGACCTTGAGTCTCGCGGATACATTTTAGAGTCACCTAATCAAATTCCAGAAAAAAACCTGCTGAGTTCGACTGGGTCACACTGAATATGCGGCTCCCTTTGGGGAGGACCGGCATCCCTATCAGGGCTTCCTGCCCGTGAGCAAACCTTATTCCTTCTTTGCGTCTTCTTTATTATGACTTCTTTATGAACGGTGCTCTCCGTCCCCTTCAAGCTTTTTGGGTAGAAATTGGGAAAGGCCTCAGGAAGGCCGAAGGGCCTCCCAGCTAGGTCCAGGGGTGGCAAATGTGGCCTTTGGAAAACAAACCTCTAGGAAACAAGGTGGGTACACCAGTCTGTTTTGCTTCCCCTTCTGTTGCTAACAGTTAGAGAAGCTTGATTTCAAAGACTCCTAAACGCACACAGCACTTTCCAGGCTATGCAAGAGCTGAGCTGGGAAGGTTCAGCAGCCCCAGGCAGGGCAGAGAGTGGAATTTCTTTTTTTTTTTTTTTTCAAAGATTTTATTTATTTATTTGACAGACAGAGATCACAAGTAGGCAGAGAGGCAGACAGATAGAGAGAGAGGGGGAAGCAGGCTCCCTGCAGAGCACAGAGCCCGATGTGGGGCTCGATCCCAGGACACCGGGACCATGACCTGAGCCGAAAGCAGAGGCTTTAACCCACTGAGCCACCCAGGCGCCCCCAGAGAGAGGAATTTCTAATCAAGAACTCCCCACACACACCAAGCACTGTGGGTAAGAGCTGACCCAGCTGGGACTCTCCTGATGAAGTTGGGGGGCAGACAGGTGGGAAGTGGTAAAACAGATAACCAATAAGGATATTCTGAGACAAGAGGCAGAATTACTTCCTCCTGGGACAGCAGAGCACGCCCCCCACTAGAGCCAAGCCTAGAAGGCTGAAAGGGAGTTTTGAATTCCCACCACTGGGCCCTCCACAAGTGTAGGGACCACTGGCCCAGAGAACCTGCTGAAGGAGTGAATCTGAGACAGGCTCTTGCTTCAGAGGTCCATAAGCCCAAAGAAGAAACTCTGGTGATGGCCTTCTAGAACTGAGCGTTCCAAGGCCTACAGATCAGTGACTTGTGGTTCATCTGAAAACAGGGAAAGAGCCAAGGGGAAGAGGAGAGTCAAGAGCAGCCACCTCCCCACAGCACACCCCTCTCCCTGGTTTTCTTTTGCCTCCTTCTCCAGACCTCTCACTCCCCGACCCCTTCACTATGTCAGAACCTAGAGAGCCAGAAGCCGCCCCCAAGGGCTGTGTTCCCATGACATCTGAGTGATTATCTTCCCAGATCTCCTCCAGGGTGGGCTCATTAACAGAGGCCCATCAGCACAAGAAGCCTGGAATGCATCCTGGGTGGGTGGGCCTGGCACTGGGGACAGGAAGTCCCCCAGCTCTGGTCACGGCAGGCAGTGTCCCCGGCCTATGGATGGAGCTCCCACTGAGAGGCGAGGAATGGGGAATGGAGACTGGGATCTGGGCTTGGGCCTCCTCAGGAGGAAGAGCTCTGGGTCTGCAGGTGCTTCCTCCTCGGGTGCCCACTCGGGAGCATACCCTGGGTCAAACCACCACTGGTTACCCTCTGCCTCTGGCCCAAGAGTGCCTTCCCTTGGCACAGTGTCCAGGGATTGCTGTCACTCTCCCGCTCGGGGCTGTGGGCTGCTGGCAGGAGTGGGGAAGGTGGCCGGGCATCCCCACCTCTCAGACCTTTTAAAAGGAGACACAGGCTCACAGGGGTGACAAGGGGGCTTTGTCCTAGACATCGGCCTCCAGTTCAGGTCCCAGGAGTCTTTCAGAACATATATATGCTCATGAGGTACTGGGCCAGGCATCCCCGATTCTTCCACTGGTCTGGGGTTCTTCCCAGAAACAACTCAAAGTGAAGCCAAGAGGAACTTCAGGGACAGGGCTGCGGGTAGGTGGAGGCCTCCTGTGGTCTCACTTCTCCCTGACCCTCTGGTCTGCTGAAAGGAGCACCTGTAAAGGAGGCCACTGCCGAGGCACCTGGGTAGCTCAGTCAGTTACGCATCTGCCTTCGGTTCAGTCATGATCCTGGGGTCCTGGGATCGAGCCTTTCATCGGGCTCTCTGCTCAGTGGGGAGCCCGTTTCTCTCCTGCCCCTCCTGCTCCCCTTGCTTGTGTTCTCTCTCTCTCTCTCAAATAAATAAAATCTTTTTTTTTTAAGATATTTTATTTATGTATTTGACAGAGATCACAAGTAGGCAGAGAGGCAGGCGGGGGACGGGGGGAGCAGGCTCCCTGCTGAGCAGAGCGCGCGATGCGGGGCTCGATCCCAGGACCCTCAGACCATGACCTGAGCTGAAGGCCGAGGCTTTAACCCACTGAGCCACCCAGGCGCCCCTCAAATAAATAAAATCTTAAAAAAAAAAAATGAAAGAAAGAAAGAAAAGAAAAGAAGAGAAAAGAAAAAGGGAGGCAGCTGCCTGAACAGGAGTGGGTGGGGCAGGGAAGGGCAGTGGGAAGGGGAAGGAAAGATGAAGGACAGTCCTGCATGGGTGCAGAGGGCGCTGAGGCCCCATGGTCCCCTCTTGCCAAGGGTCACCCCGCTGAGTTGGCCATATGTAAATCAAGGGCTGTCTCTACACTCAAGTGTTTCATGTTTCTTATTTTTAATGTTAGACGTAGTTTTTTATCTAAGAAAAAAATGAATCAAATTGCTTTTTATATATATGTGGCCCTTGCTTCATCTTTTCCCCCTTTGCTCCTGACCTGGAGTTGGAAGCGAGAGGGTGCAGTCAGACCGCAAGCGTCAGTGCCTGGCATGTGCGGAGCCTTACAGAATGCAAACTGCCTCCACTCCTAGAGCTCAGGACTCAAAAGAGCTCAAAGGACAAAGGGGGAAAAGGAGCAGTACCATACATTGGAAGGAGCCCTGGGGGCGATCCTAGTCTATCACTAGCTCCCATGTGACCTTGGGCAAGCCCCTTTCACTCTCAGCCCTCAGTTCCCCCACTCCAAAAGGGAGGGGGTTGGCTACAAGCCCTAAAATCCCTTCACTGTTCCAGAAGTACATGGACATTCCTAGGAGGACAGCCCCACCTAGAATCCAGGCCACCAGCAGAAGGAGGGTGGCCCGAACACCCCTTTCCTGGGATCCCCTTACTTTCCTACCTGGTGCAGAATGTCACACTTCAGCATGATAAAAAGCCCTACAGGGGACAGAGGTGCCCTTCCCACCCCAGCCTCCACCAAGGCGCACCCCCCCAGTACCGTCTCCTACAGCAACAGTGGGCAGGACACCAACTGTTTTTCTGGAAATAGTAAAGGTGTAAGGGGCTGATACCCACCTGCCAAAACTCAGCTCAAAGCCCTCCTCCACTGGGAAGGCTTTCTAGATCACCCCATCTTCAGGGATCTCTCTCCATTTCTGATCACCTATGAAATCAACAATGGGAAGCCCTCACCGGTACCTTTATTCATCATATTAATTATGCCCATTGAACAAATAATGCCAAGTGTTTATTACCAACTGCCTGCAGGGCATGGTGGCAGGACCCAGCAACATACACCCCATCTTTGCCCTCGACAACTTCAAAGTCTACAAATGTCTTAGTTCCACAAGTTCACGGGACATTTGGTGGCTTAACTCCCAGACCACACTCTTCCCACAGAAGCCATATGAAAAGTGCTTGGGACCCAGGCTGGACCACAGTAACCTGTTAAACCATAGTGTCCCTGAAGCAGGATGCCATGCAGAAGTTTCTGGTGTCCGAGAAATGTTATTCCTCCTTACCCAGTAAAGATATAGTACTGTTCTAACACTGACATCTTCAAATAGAGGCCAGGAACCATGTCCCCTTTTAAAAGTACTCTGCTCCAAGTATAATTCAGGGAAAGGGGAGTGTCTCTTCTGAATTCCAAGGTAGATTTCACCAATTCAACATACATTTATTAAAAACTATTATATACCAACCACTGGGCCTAATGAGATAAGACCTAGTTCCCGCCCTAAGGAACTCAATCTGGTAAAGACACACCTGCACACCAGGAAATGAAACAAAGTTAGGGAAACCCTGGGGCAGAGTGTGCAGAAGGGCGGGAGAAGAGGAGAGCTAACTCACAGGACAGACTGGTGAAATCTGAGAAAGCTTCCTGGAGGAGGTGATGCTTAACAGAGTTTGTTTAATGCATGGGGTAGACAAGCAAAGATTTCTGAATTTCGGATGCCCATGAAGGTGCCAGGGGGACAGCAGGTCCGCACAGCTGGAGCCAAGAACAGGTGGCTAGAGGAGGGGAGGAGGCCAGGCAGGCCCCTGGAGGCCAGACCGCCAAGGCCAGGCTCTCAGGTTAAACCAAAATGTTCATTCATTCAACATCTCTTTACTGAGATGTTTAGTGAGATTTACTAAGTGGACTTTTAAGCCAGTGGTCCTCAAAGTTTTTGATCTCAGGACTCCTTTTAACTCTTAAAACATTTGGAGGACCCTAGTTTTTGTTTTTATGGATATCTATTAATTATTGACTACATAAGAAATTAAAACAAACATACTCTAAATATTAACTCATTGGAAATAACAATAGACTTATATGTTAACACAAATAGCATACTTTTGATAAAATATCTTCCCCCTCACAAAAAATAATGGAGTGAAAACAGTGGCATGAGGTTTACTTTTTTTTTTTAAAGATTTTATTTATTTATTTGACAGACAGGAGGTTTACATTTTTTTTTTTAAGATTTTTTTTTTTTTACTTATTTGAGACAGAGAGAGCACACGAGCAGGGGTTGTGGGGAGAGGGGGAGGGAAAAGCAGACCTCCCGCTGAGCACAGAGCCCAATGCAGGACTCAATCCCAGGACCCTGGGATCATGACCTGAGCCAAAGGCAGACGCATAATAAATGAGCCACCCAGATGCCCCTGAACTTTACAGTTTTGCAACAGCGTGTGACTGATAGGAAGACGTCTGCGCCCTCCTAGCTGCTCCTTGCTGGGTCTGCGCCATCATCTCTGCGCCATCATCACCGCCCCATGCCCCGGAATACCCCCACTGAGCACGCCAGGACGACAGTGGGGAAGGCAAGCAACATCTTGGTATCCCTATAAAAAGAGGCCTCCCAAATGGTTTTGACTTCAGGAACCCCTTGGAAGGATCCCCCCCAGGGATGGCTGGAGCACACTCTGAGAGCAGCTATTTGGGGAACAAGAGGCAGCAGGGGGGCTGGGGGGGACACAGCTATAGCAACGAACCAAATACACAAGTCCCAGCTTTGGGGGAGTTCAAATTCTAGCTGGGGAGAGACAAATAAGAAGGACACAGTATGTCACGGTTATAAGTATTATGAAAGAAATAAACAGGAAAGGAGGCTGGGAAGGCTGGGGGAGGAGACTGTCATTTTAAATGGCTTAGTCAGGGGACGCCTGGGTGGCTCAGTTGGTTAAGCAGCTGCCTTCGGCTCAGGTCATGATCCCAGCGTCCTGGGATCGAGTCCCGCATCGGGCTCCTTGCTCAGCAGGGAGCCTGCTTCTCCCTCTGCCTCTGCCTGCCATTCTGTCTGCCTGTGCTCGCTCTCTCTCCCTCTCTCTCTGACAAATAAATAAAATCTTTAAAAAAAATAAATAAATAAATAAATAAATAAATAAATGGCTTAGTCAGGGAAAGTGACATTTGAGCAAAAACTTGAAGTAGGGGAGGGCTCCCTAACATCCACATGATGTACGGACGAATGTTCAAGCAGCTTCCAAGACCCTGGAATGTGCTCCTGTGCTCACAGAAGAGCATCTGTGGGGTGGCAGAGGGGGACCGTGTAGGAGATGAGGTCAGAGGGCAGAGGCAGGGCAGAATAGGTCAGGTGGAGCCCGGGAAGCCACTGAGAGTACTGGGACTTTTGCTCTGAGTGCACGGAAGGTGGGCAGGTTTACGAAGGAACCTCTGACCGACTCTGATATTTAAAAGAGTTACTAGGACTGACTGTTGTGCTGAGAACAGACTGGGGGCGGGTGTTGGAGGCGCAGAGGGAAAGCAGTCAGGAATCTGCAGTCACCCCAATGCCAGGTGGCAGTGGCCTGGCCCAGGGTGGGCATGGGGAGGGGGAGAGAGGAGGGAAGACCCGAGCTATATTTTGAAGTAGCAATAAGGAACTACCTGAAATAATTTAAGGAGGGAGTCACATGTTCAGATTTGCTTTCAAAAGATCTTTTGTGGGGTACCTGGGTGGCTTAGTGGGTTAAGTGTCTGCCTTGGCTCAGGTTATAATCTTGGGATCCTGGGATCAAGCCCCCCCATCAGGCTGCCTGCTCCATGGGGAGTGTCCCTCTCCCTCTCCCACAGCCCCTTCCCCGGCTCATCCTCTCTCTGTCACTCTCTTTCAAATAAATAAATAAAATCTTAAAAAAAAAAAAGTCCTTTCATCAAAGAGAATATTCCCACACTTGTCATCCAGGGTCATCCCACACTTGTCATCCAGGGGAAATGCATGTTGACAATGGAGTGGGCTGGCGGGCTGGCTTGGCACAGCCAGCAGCGGGGTGGCCGGACATCATCTGCCTCTGAACGAACATGGCATCCTGGACCTCCCGCCACAGCCCCAGGTGGCGCTTGTACCAGAATCGTGTGGCTGGAGCCCAGGGATGAGGAAACCAAGAAGCAGGTCCAGAGTGCTGGCCTCTGCCGGTCACCAGCCCGGAGCTGTCAAAGGAATCACGGGCAGTGCGGATGGACTAGACTGGGGGATTCCCAAGACGCATCACGGCCAAAGCCAGTGTGTGACCCTCAAGGGCATCCTGTTGAGTAAAAGAACCACCCCCAAGGACATCTGGGAAACAACTGCATAGGAACCACATAGGAGATGAGGTTTTAGTTCACGGAGATTTTTTTTTTTCCTCAGAGAGACAATGCCAGCGCGTGGGAGAACGCCTTTTTTGGAAAGCTGAGCGCTGGAGTATCTAAGGGTGAGGTCATAGTGCCTGCAGCTTTCCTTCGGCTCAGCTGGCAGAAAAGTGTTGTATTGAGAGAGAGAGAGGAATGAGAGAGATGTTAAAATGAGATGCTAACAGTTGGTAACCAAGGCATGCAAGGTGTTCTTTAAGCTCTTCTTCCAACTTTTCTGTGGGTTAAAAAAAAAATTTTTTTTTTTCCAAGCTCATTTCCCCTCTCGCAACTTAATTTCGGAACTACTGATTTGAGGATTCTTGGCAATCAGGGTTCTCTGCCTTGCAAGAAAGAAGGGCCTCTCCCGCCCCACGCCAACCGCCCTGGGAGCATCAGAACCAGGGAACTGAAGACCGCTTCCCACATACCCGTGGGCACACTCACTTCCCCAAAACCTGCTCATACACAGGGCTGTTTGTGGAGCGTCCATGACCTAGCAATGCCTGGGCATGTGGGCAGCCAGCCCTGGCTTGTGCAGCGACCTCCAGCGCCTCCCCCACGGCCTGGCAGGTGGCCCAGCCATGTACGGATGGTGATCCGGGGTGGACACTCGGGGAGTCCCCAGTCTGGCTTCCAATGGGACGAAGGCTCCTGCGGGCCCCCACCACCCCTGGATCACATCAATATCCAGTCCCAGCCAGCCTTCCCCTATCCACTTGGTGAATTTCCCTAATAAGCAAGGAGAAGGCAAGGTCCCAGTAGAGGGATTGGTGGATCAGGCAAAGGCAGGCAGGTGACACACAACTGTCCTCCCAGGCCTTCAGGACAGATAACATTCAGAGACTCTGAGGTATTTCCACTCACGTTTCAGATGCACTGGGACCTTTTTTGTCAAAATGAGATTCAGGAATAGTGGATTGGATTCTGATTTTTTTTTTTAATGCACTGTGAAAAATATTTGGGGGACAATTGGAGAAATTTTAATATGGACTTTGTATTTCCCTAAGCATGAAAATGGTAGTTATAGTCAAGGATGTTCTTTTTGTTCTCTTTCAGAAGATGCATCCTGGGAGATTTGGAGTGAACTGTCCTAACGTCTGCACCTTTGGCACGGCCAAATGTTTTGATTCTGCTCGATGGCCATCTGAGATGTCCTTGTGTCTTTCCTTCGCCTTCTCTCTCTGTTCTAATTTTATACAATAAAAAGTTGAGAAAACCAGCAAGATCCAAGTTCCATTTTTCCCAAGAAGAAGCCTGTTTACAGGTCCGAGTTTCCCTTTGGCCTGGGAAGTCTCTGTGGCCACAGCCAGGGGCCTGCTCACCAGAGGCCGGGGGCGGGGAGCTTCCTGCGGCCTGGGATTAATGCCCTCACCAGATGTCTCGCTCACTGCTAACCGGGGCTAAATATAGGTTATAACAGGAACCTACCAATTATACATCCAAGAAAGCCTACTAGAAACAGGACCCTGTGGCTTCCGGACACGCTCCTTCCCGTGCACGGGAGAGAGGCCTGGGGGATGGCAAAAAGGGATGAATTCCATCCTCCTCTGCTTTCAGAAAATTAGCACGAAAGCACACACACACACACACCAAACCAACACGATGCCACCTTGGTGCCAAGTGTCAGCTGTGGGAGGAGGTGAAGGCCACCTGACCGCCACTCACCGAAGCTGGGCTGGTGTGACGTGGCCATGAGCTCACGCTGGCTGGAGGCCCTGAACCACTGAGGAGCTGTGTGACCTTAGATAGGCCACTTCCCTCTCTGAGCGTTGGTTGCACTGCCATTAACCAGGAACGCTAACACCTGCCCCATGGTCCCTCAGAGGACCCCGGGAAATGGGGAAACTCCTTTGTAATCTGTAAGGTACTGTAACATGGAGTGAGAATCCCCACTTTTTTCTTTCAAAGTCAACAAAGACCATGTTAAATGCCTACACATGACCAGGAGGTGCTATTTCTTAAGTGAAATAATTTATTTTAAAATAAAATATTTTGTTAGTATTTTATATTTATGTATTATATATAATATTTCATATTATATATTATATATAATATTTCATATTATATATTATATATAATAAAATAAAATAAAAATTATTTAAAATAGAATTTTAAAATTTCTTAAATTGGCTTTTTCTTAGTAAAATAAACATAATCCTGACCTAACCCATCAATATCTATGAAATCATAGATTTGAGAGAGTAATAATTTTCTTCCACACATATCACACTTCATGCATATCAGTTAAATTATAAAATGTCCCCCCAGGGATCACCTCAAAGCCTCTTGCGAACCGCCAGGAATAAGCAGATGGATGGGTCTCTGGCCCAACCCCCTTGCTTGGCAGATGGGAATATGAGACCCAGATTGAGGCTGTCACTCCCATGAGATCACACAGCATCCTAGCCATTGGATAGCAGCTGTGACCCGGGTCTCCAGACTCCCAGGCCAGTGCTCCTTGCACCACAAGCTGTCCTCCCTCATCAGGAATGAGAGTTCTCACGTCCTGGCATGCCCTCTCCTGATGGAAAAATTTAAAAGGACACTGATGGACACCGAAGGACAAGGATGCCAGCTCCATTTCTGTCTTCCTGCAGTTCCAGAAAGCCGGATGTCGATCTGGGTCCTGGCACCCTGTGCCACTCCCAGCCTGCTCCCTCCTGTCCCACACCGGGCAGCAGTCAGCCCACCTCCATGCAGGAGCCTGGGGCCCTGCCCTGGGAAGCTGATCCCCACACCCAGAGCCTTGCTCCTCTAGCAGAGCTTCGGGGAGAACGGAGGGCCCCCAAGTGCCTCAGAAACATTAGATGGCTGCCTAAGTAACCAAGCCAATGAACCAACAACCCCCGCAAACAGCCCAAGTCTCCAAAAGGGAAACTGACCCCTGAGACAGAAAGGAACCAAGGGAGAGTAACGTTGGGCTTTTCCTTTCAAGTTCCCTAACCTCTCTGGGCCTCTCTTTACTTCAGTGTAGTATGGGACAATAATAATGAGGCCTCTTTCTGTGGCTGGCCAAGTAAATGAGAGAATGTCTAGCATACAGAGGGAGGGCTCATTGATTGTTAGCTTTAAAAGGACAAAACAGGAGGATCCAGAAGGCACGAGCAGACTGGACAGAGGGCAGCATGGCAGGCTTCCCAAATGCAGAAAGTTCAGTTCTAAGAGAGGCCAGCCCCAGAGGAGTCCACAGGGGAGAAAGAAAACAGGGACAAACAGGCCCTACCGCTGTCACAGGGACTGTGGGTCCCTGAACAACTCCTGTCCTCCTCGTTTCTGCTCTAATCATGGGTCCCTCCTTCTCGGGGATGGAAAGAGTCAAGTGGCCACTGTCATCTCTATGGGGAGCCCAGAACCCAACTGTCTGTCCACTGCTCCCTCAATGTCCGCGCCAGAGCCTCCTGAGAGCCGCTGGCCCACCCTGCCCCCATCACAGAATGTCTGCAGCTTCCCTGAGCTCTCTGCCAGCACCCAGTGAGTGATAGCCTCTCGGGGGACAGGGCTGGCTCCTCTCTCCCCACAGCCCAGCCCAAGGCCAGGCAAACAGTGATCCTGGGGCAAAGGTTGGGCAGAACCAAGCCGGAGGCTGAGTTCCAAGCTGCTGCCTGAGTTCCCTGTGGCCCTACACGGGCCATCCCTCCCCACTGCACAGATAGCCACACAGCAGGCCTCTGTCCCCAGGAACAGCGGCAGTCCCATTTACAGGGTGGACCCCCGTCCCCCAGATGGAAAGGCTAACCCAGGGGGAAATCACCCAGCAGTACTCATCGTCCCCTACGAACAATGGGCGTTGTTCCACGGACCACCGAGTTTGAGAACCAGAGGCAGCTGCCCGTGGGGTCTGGCGGATTTCCTCCCCCTTGAAAGGAAGGGGTTGTGCCAGGTGCCCTCTGTGGCCCTTGAAGTTTGGCCCAGCTGGAAGTCCAAGTCACAATCTCCCCGTGCCAGGTAATAGGTGACACTCTGGTTCTGAAAGGCTGAGGGAGAACCCCCCAAAGGTTTTATGCCCCGCTTGGCAAGCAGTTTCGATGAAAGTGCTTGTAGAACCAGGAGGTCCTTCCTGAGAGCTAGCTCACATTCCCCTCCCGCGTTACACTTCTTCCATCGGGCTTTCCTCGCAGGAAACCTTGGAGAGCACAACCACCCGCCGGCTCAGCCGGCAGGGGCGGGGCCGGGTGCGGGGAAGGGGCGGGGAAGGACGGTAGGGCTCGCCCCACGCCTGCCCTGCTCCGCCCCCAAGCCCCATCCGGGTCACCGCAGCCTTCAGCGCAGCCCTGCTCAGTGGGGCCCCGCCTCCGGGAGACAGCCTCGTGGAGTACGGGGGGCTTGTGCGTGTTCCTAGAAGCTGCCTTCAGAGCCCCCGAGTTTGCTGGGGCTACCCCGGAACAGCTGGGTGCCTTCCAGCAACAGCCAGTCTGGAGGTCTGAGGCTTCTCGACCTCCAGGGGTTCTGGGGGAAATCCTTCCCTGCCTCTGCCACCTTCTGGTGCCTCACTTGCCTCCGCCTCCGTGTGGTCCTTCCCTCTGTGTCTATCCCTAAGCTTCCCCTGCCTTTTCTTACAAGGACACTTCGCCTTCGATTTAAGCCACACCTGGGTGATCAGGATGATTTCATCTCAAAGTTAAGAACCTAATTATATCTGCCAAGACCCCTTTTCCAAATAAGGTCACACTCACAAACATGAACATACCTTTTTTTTTTTTTTTTTTTTTGGTGGAAGGGTGGGCTGGGTGGGGTGAGGGACCATCAGTCCGCTGCAGAGCCTAGTGGCCAGAGTCAGAAATCGAATTCCCATCCTTCCACTAACTTGTCACTTGTTCATCACCACGACCCCACACAAACATCTCACCTATCTGGAACTGTTTTCCCAACTGGGAAATGGGGATAGGCAACTACCAGCCATGTCTCTCCTATAGGGGTCAGAACTGCAGATCAACGAAATCACAACCAGCATTTCAAACACCATGCCCATATATCAGCAGTTCTCAAACTGAAGACATAATTTAGGGGGCTGGAAATCAACATAGCTCAACTCCCAAGTGTGAATCCCTGACTCACAAAAATACCCTTCTGGTTGAATATAAACTTCTTAAGTTACAAGGTTAATACAGAGAAGTGTTACCTTTAGAACAGGTGACAGAATGTTGTAAAGATAACCAAAAGGAAAACAAAATTCTAGAACTCAGGGACCACCCCCACTCCCCAGATACAAGCCAGTCCCCTGGAGAAGCCCAGCCTCTTGAGCGATCTCCCAGATTCTCCAAGCTGACAGTGTCCCTGGCCCTTCTCACCCAGGCTGTGCCTGTGGACTCCCCTATACCCCTCCCCCGACCCCAGCTAGTCCTTCTCTCCCGTCCTGGGACCAGCACCAACAGCAAGCCTCTTCCAAACAGTGCACTAACTCTGAGTGCACAGACACTGTCCAGATTGTCCAGGAGACTGGGGAAGTTTCAGCACATCACTCAGGATTCACACGGAGAGAAAGCTGGCTTGGAAACCAGCCAGTCTGGTCAGGGTCCCCTCACAGGCACCCCACCAGAGCTGTGGCTTCCAATCCAAGCTGCACATTAGAATCATCTGGAGACGTTTAAAAAGTAGAGGTGCCAGGGCGCCTGGGTGGTTCAGTGGGTTAAGCCTCTCCCTTCCGCTCAGGTCATGATCTCAGGGTCCTGGGATTGAGCCCGCATCGCATCGCATCGGGCTCTCTGCTCAGCAGGGAGCCTGCTTCCCCCCTCTCTGCCTGCCTCTCTGCCTACTTGTGATTTCTCTCTCTGTGTCAAATAAATAGAATCTTTATTAAAAAAAAAAAAAAAGTAGAGGTGCCTAGGTCCCATCCCATACTCACTGTATCAACACCGAAGATGGGGCTTGGTAGGTATGTGCAAAATCCTCCAGGGCCAGAAGCCTCAAGCCAAGTCGAGGCCCACTGATCTAGAAGGTCCTTTCGACCTCAGGAAGTGACCCAGACTCACAATTTGGCAGCAGCCCAGGAAGCCAGCATCCCACTCCACTCCAGCTGGAGGACTTGGCCCCAGACTGTAATGGGGTGACCCTGGGGGTTGGCCTCTGCCTTCAGCCAAGCACGCAGAGCCCAGCACATGGGCTGGGTGCAGCATGCTATGGGTACACAGGAATGGAGTGTCTGGCCCCAAGCTCCACCACGGTCCCACCACGCTGCCCCCAGCACAGCCCATCCTCTGGTAAGGGACCGGAAACAGCAGAGAAAGCCTATGTGACTGGTCCAAGGCCACACACAGTATCCTGGGAGGCTCTCCCAGCAGGAAGGAGGGGGGCTCTGAGCCCCTGAGTCTTGACCAGCCCAAAGCTCTTTCCCTTCTTCCCCTCCATGTAAATGTTTACTTCCCTGCAGGCCAAGATGCAAATGCCTCCCTGGGTGAGAAAGCCGCCTTGGGAAAAAATTAAATACAACACTGCAGGCACTTGCTGCAGTGAATAGTTCTGGTCTGGAGGATGGATGCAAATGGGGGGTCCTGCCTGTCCCTTCCCTGGTGAGGGCCTCAGTCTCCTCAGCTGTAAAACACAACTAGTGCTCCTGTCTGTCTGGCCCTCATGGTTGTTCTGAGGATCCAAGAAGGTGAAAACGAAGTGTTGGTGAGGCAGGCAGCAGACTGCATCCCTTCCATGCCCTCCAGCACCCCCTGACCAGCACCCCTGGAGCACAGGGCTCCTGCCCACTGAGGCCAGCACCCAGCGCCCACACTGAATGCTTACTGCAAAGACACTCCACGAAGAGCCCCACAGGCATGGCCCCTTCTGCCTGGCCTCCATGGGATGTACAAAGTTCTCCCCTTCCCGCTGATGAGGGAACTGAGGCCCAGAGAGTGGTGGCTGACCTGTCTACGGTCAGGCAGCCCATCACTCTCATTCCTCACCCATCACCCTAGTGTGGGTGATGGGCACCAGACCCTAATCTGCTACCAGAGGAGCTGGGTCACCGTGGCCTCCAGGCCCAGCCTCCCCCGGGGGTAGGTCTGACCTCCGTGTCCAGGCCCAGCCATCTCCCCCTGCTGTGACTGCCCTCCCTCTCCTGAGGCTCGTCTGTGCTCCTCATTGTCCTCCAAGCCCCCTTTCTTCCTCCTCCAAGTCTTCCCGATGCTCCTCTATAACCCAGGCTGCCCAGGGGGACAGGAAACCAACGGTACGTGCCTTCTGGCTGCTGCTGCCCACTTCAGCTCCATCCTCCTCATGGACTGACCCTCTAGGTGGGGAAGATGACAACTTCGTCATCTCCATTTCCCCCTCCCAGCCCAGGCCTAGACTGGAGCTAGACAAATGCCCCATGTTGACTCCCAAGGGTGGTGGAGGGCACCTGGCGCAATCCCTTCCTTTCAGCAGGGAGGAAAGCCACCAGACCCCATGCGCAGCAGCTGCCTCTGGTTCTCAAACTTGGTGGCCAATGAAACAATGTCTATCGTTCAGAGAGGACAATGAGTACCACTCGGGGATTCCCGCCCCCACCCATTAGCCTTTCCATCTGGGGGATGAGGGTCCACCCTGTAAATGGGACTGCCACCGTTCCCCGGGAACAGAGGCCTGCTGTGTGGCTGTCTGTGCAGCCGGGAGGGATGGCCCCTGTAGGGCCACAGAGAACTCAGGCAGCAGCTTGGAACTCAGCCTCCGGCTTGGTTCTGCTCAACCTTTGCCCTAGGATCTGGTTACCTGGCCTTGGGCTGGGGCTTAGAGAGAGGAGCCAGCCCTGTCCCCTGAGAGGCTGTCACTCACTGGGTGCTGGCAGAGAGCTCAGGGAAGCTGCAGACATTCTGTGATGGGGGCGGGGCAGGTCAGCAGCTCCCAGGAGGCTCTAGCGGGGATACTGAGGCAACAGTGGCCAGACAGTTAGGTCTGGGCTCCCCGTAGGGATGGCAGTGGCCACTTGACTCTTTTCATCCCCAAGAAGGGGGGACCCATGATCAGAGCAGAAACAAGAGGAGGACAGGAGTTGTGGAGGGACAACTTTATTAAATCCTAGCTAGGTACTGTGGGTGATGTAGGCCTTGACCCTGAGTTCTGTCTGCCACCTGTCTGCCACTCCCTGCCATGGGGACACACTGCCCCGGGGCTCCTGGAAGTACTTCTCCTGGCCCCACTGCCCCAAGTGCTGGGACCAGTGCTCAGCCTTGTGGGATACTTCTGGGACGGCCTCTGCCCGGTCGTGCATGCCCATGACGTGATAGTTTCTGCTAGTGCCCGGCTAAAGCCCGGGAACTGAGGGGTGGGAAGGACCCACCCCCAAGAAAGGCCAGATGTGCGTCCACTGGGTCAGACTTCTCAGCCCAAGGCTAAGTCACAGACATCTGCTCTAGGCAGACAGAGCATTCCCAGTAGAAAGTAGCCTCCTCTAATAAGACAGACTCCAGAAGGTCTCCATCTTAAGCCCCAGCACCCCCCCACCCCCGTGAGCTCTGCAAGACCCCCGACAGGGTCGCAAGGCCCTACAGGGTGCCTTTGCATCTCTCCTCTTGCAGAAGCCTCCCCAAGGCCTCTAGTGTGTCCAGAGATGAGAAGTGTGGAAGGCTCAGAGAGGTGGTCCTTTACCCAGGGTCACACAGCAGAAGCAGCCCTTGGTCTATGTCTCTAAGGTCCTGACAAGGAAACTTCCAGTTTCAGTAACCCGGACCCAGACTCCTCATATGGCCAGGCCCCTGCCACCCTCTCCACCCACAACCTGGCCCTTCTTAGGCTTCCACATCTGCTTCAACCATGCTGGCCTACCCCTGGGCCTTTGTACTGACTACTCCCTCTATCTGAGATGCTCTCTACAGGCCTTTTTTATGGCTGGCTCCCTCTCATTCCGTGGACCTCCGCTGAAATATCAGCTCCTCATAAAATCCTTCCTTGACCACACCATGGAAGAAGGAAGATTCATCTCCTCCCCTTGCTCCCTAATTTCGCCTTTAGCACCGATCACAAGTTACGTTTCCTTACTGGTGTGTCTGTCTTCTAAGGTCCAGACTAAGTTTGTCTTGTTCATAGCTCTTTCCCAGGAAACATCACAGCGCCTGGCCTACACACTAGGCATCAAATAACTATTTGTGGACTGAATGAGCAAAGAACCACCTCCACCCCAGAGGGCACGGCAGGTCAGGGCTGGATTCCCCGCCTTCCATTAAGATGCAATTCAAACCCTCTCACAACCACAGGTTCTCTCTGGGCAAGAGATTAATCTCAATCTCGTGTGTTCTGGACTGACCCAGAAGACCTCCTTCCCCCTGTACGTGGAGCCAGCCGGTACAGAAATGTCATTATCAGTCTCTTATCTGATTTACTCTGAGCCCCAGCCCAGGCTGGCACTGTGAGTCACCAGAGAGGTGAGGCACCAGCCTGGGTAAGAAGGACAGGTTGTTACTCCTGCGTCCTGGGAACAAACAGTCAAAGACAGGGAGGTCCCAATCCCTTCCTACAATTTCAAACAATGCCTCTCTTGCAGGAAGAGAAGGGCCCAGGCTCAGAACCCTAATCTAAGGGCAAAGAAATGTGCTTGAGACCTTAGTCTGCTCATCTGTGAAATGAATGCACTGGAAGGTTCTCCAAGCACCTTTCAAGTCTGCCTTCTCGATTCTCTGGATTTGGAAGGCCCCTCAGGCAGGCTGGGAGAAGGGACCCTAGTCCCAGTGCTTCCAGATCCTCTCTGACAGCCCATTAGGCCTGGTGGCTGCTTCTCCAGGAGGAAGTCACTTTTTGCTTGAATTTCCTGGTTTTCTCTTTGCAATGCTTGCCTAGAACAAGAGGAAAATGGACCTACCTGAGGACTCAAGCACAATAATAATTTTTTAAATGCGGGAAATAAAGTGTGTACCTATAGGTATGAGGATATGTCCCAGGTGTGTGTTTATCAGCATGTAACAGGGGCGCTCGCCCAGGGCCAGAACAAAGGTGACATCCACTGTCTTCGATGTACTCACCTGAATTACCCGGGGGGCTTTTTAACTAAGCACACATATTATTTTCACAAAGACAATAAGGCTCTTTTTGAAAGTTAGAAATTCCTGCTAGAAACTGAATCTACTTCTTTTTTTTTGGTCTGGCTTCTTCCAGTGCTTAACTGAGAGGCCAGGGGCAGGGCTCCTTCCAGAAATGTTATCCTCCACCCACACCTTGGGCCCTCACAGCAGGGGGAAGGCCACGGGGGCAGGGGGAGGGCTGCTGAAGGCTACTGAGACCCAATGCGGTCAGGCTGTGTGGGTCCTGCTCTTGGTCTGTCCCAAACTTTCTATGGGGTCTAGAGCAACTCCCTTCCTCTTTCCAGGCCTGTTTTCCTCGGGGGGGGGGGGGGGGGGGGGGGGGATGAAAAGGTCACTCTAGAGGGAACTTTAAGGACCCTTCGAATTCTCAGTCTATGGGTCTTGAGTTCTTAAAAAAACAGAGAGGAGGGTTGGAAAAGATTGGCTAATCCTTAAGTAGCTGATGTAGTGTTTATGCTACTGGGCCAGGCGCTGCTGTGAGTTCTTTCTGCATATTCCTCCATTTCGGGGTCTCAGCGACTCTCCAGATCACCCACTTTACAGATGAGGCAATGGAGGCGCATGGAAGCTAGTGGCTAAGTCACTCAGCTGACAAAATACCAGAGCTGGGATTTGAACCCAGGCAGCCTAGCACAGGGCCCACACTCTTAAACATTAAACTACAGGAAAACATAAAGCACAGGGCACGCTGATCACGGGTCCATCCTCGGAGAAGGCAAGGAAGAGTTAACACCGCCTCTGGTACTTATGACCTCCCCCACCTACCCGTGCCCACTTCCTTCCCACTCACCTCCCCCACCCCAAGTCCTTTTCTTCCTGATTATCAACATCCCCCAGCCCTGACACTCTTTTGTACCCGACTAGAAATCCTACCCCATTGTCAAGGCAACAGGCTGATGCTTTTTAGAGGGCCAGTGCTTCCGTGATCAGCCCAGGCTGCTCTGCAAATTCAAGGCCTCAGCAAATCCGACCACGGTTGGCCACACACCCAGCTCGTGCCCTCTTCCCGGGACCCCCACCTCAGATCCTTGCTCACAAGATACAGGTTGGAACTTGACCACCCCAGCGCAGCAAGCCTTCCCCAAGACTTCACCCTGTGGCCGGCCCCAAGAGCAGCACTTGGAAGAGGATATGAACGAGCTACGCCCCTGACCTCCAGGAGCCCAAAGTCCAGCAAGGAAAAACAGTCATGTAAATGGATCTCTAGGATACCCTGTGGTCAGTGCTAAAATTAGAGGTGTGTCCCCAGTGGGCTGAGGGCACATGTGTCAGAATGATTCACGATCCATGTGGGGTTAGAGGAGGCTGCGGTGCCGCTGGGTGAGCTCATTCCTTGTGGACTTACCAGAAGGAGCTCGGAAATGGGGCTGAGGAGGGCCTGAGGAGGGCCTGAGGAGATACTCTGAAAACGAGAGGAACCCCAGGTGTGGGACAGGAGATCATGTGAAGGGCTCAAGGTCATGGTTATACTGGCTCATTGACTGAGAAGAAGTTTCCATCGCTCACGTCCCTTCCCATCCTCCCCATTGCAGCCAGGAGCAAATCTGTTTGGTGTGAGTCTGTCTCTCAGCCTCACAAACATTTGCCAGCCTGCCTTTTGAACACAGAACTCAGGTCTACTGCCTGCATCACCACAGGATCCAGCCAGGATTTGAGAACATTTTGTTTTCCCTGCACGATTTACTGTTACAGTTACACGCTCATGTCAGTGCTGCATGTTGGTTTCCCGTTGGCAGGGGTGATAGAAATCCTTTTAAAAAATAATTTAAGATTAAAAAGTGAGTCAATTTAAAGTAATGGAGCAAATAAAACTATAATTTGTATAAACTCTATGTAGGGCAATTTTTTAAAAAATCAAAATTTTCAACACGCATACAAAACCAGGCAAAGCAGTACTATGCTAGTAGACATTCTGACTGTGATCACCGCCAGAGGGGGGAGGTGACCGGAAGTGGGCACAAGGGGGGTGCTTCTGGCTTCTGCTCCATTCTAGTAGTTGACCTGGGGGCTGATTATACATGTGTGTTCACTTTGTAAAAATCCGTCAGGCTGCATACGCTTATGACAGGTGCATTTCTGTGTGTATATTGTACATTCGTGTATCCTTTAAACCCACTGGTTCTCCTTCAAGAAAGTACCCTGCAGATATACACACACATGTGCAAAATAACACATTCAAAGCTCCTTGCTGCACTGCTGTTTGAAGTCACCAGAGATTGGAAACAACCTGAGTTCCCCAGCGGGGGGCTGATTGAATGACTTCAGGCACCAACAGTGAGCTCTGTGTAGCCATTGGACAGAAGGAGGCGGCCACTGCCAGAGCTCTGAAATTCACAAGGACTTAAACGTAAGTCAAAAGGTAAGGGCAGAGCTGTGTTATCTTGTTCTCCTCTCTAAGGGGAGGGGGAGGTTATATAATGCTGGCACATGTCTGTACCTAGGGCACCCTACGGCTAGGATGCTATCTTCGAAATAAATGATAAGAAACTGATCATAGATGTTCCCTCTGGGCAGGGCTGGCCAGGGGAGAGGAGCAGGCGGGAGGTTTGTCACTGATGATGACTCTTTGGGACTTTAAAATCCTTGCATTTCCTATTTGATAAGACTGAAAGCAGGAAGTCTTACAGAAGGTATGAGGGTATGGTAAAACTTAGGACACCGTCCAAACCTGAGTCTGAGATGAAGGTGTTAGTACTTTGGGCTTATAAAGCAAGTAACCCTCAGCCCCATTCCTCACCCCCAAGGGGTGGTACCAGAGAAAATGGGCCTTCCAATAAGGGGTTTCCAATCAGGAGCCAGGCCAGTCTAGGGAACCATTACTTCCTCACACTGGGCCTCTACCCTGCAGTGAAAATCTGGCCCCAGAGCTGCCCTCACAGGGTTGGCAGGTGGCTGAGTTCTTAGCATGGGTAGGGAGGTTTTAAGCAGAAATACTTCCAGGGATGGGAAGTCCAGGATTTGGTAAGGCAAGCTCAGTTGGCTGGAGAGGAAGGATTCCAAGTTCTGAGTCCCACCCGGCCCCAAGAGAAGCAAAGCAAGGGCTAGTGAGTTGTCCCCTCCAGGCCACGGGGGACAGTGTCAGAACAAGACCTTGACAATCAAGTTCAATTGTAACTGTAGGACTCCCTTTTGTACAGCACTAGTCTCATCCACATGTCACTATCTTCCCATATCACTAACACTAAAAACAGTCCGGTGAGGTGTGCAGCAGGGTACCAGTTACCCACTTTATAGATAGGAAAATGGAGGTGCAAGGGGGTTAAGAGATGGGTCACGGATTACACATGGAGAGAAGGGGTGAAGCCAGAAACACAGCCCCTGCCTTCTGACTCTCGGTCTTCCCTTATCTTCAAGGGGCAGGCAAAGAATCCCAGAATCAACCAAGGGGCCTGGGAGATCATTAGGCCCAGCAGTTTATAATCCTGACTACAAACTAGAATCACCTGGGGAGCTTACCATACTTCTCTAGACTGGCAAGTCACTTAACAGCCCTGAGGTCCCAAACAAGGAAGTGACTTGCCTAAATTCTCCCAGTGAGTCAAAAACAGAACAAGACTAGAATATGGATCCCTTGCCCACCAGGCAAGGTTGTATCCATAGAGGGGTCAAATGGAAAGTGAAAGCTGTTATCAGACAGATCTAGCTATTCCTACTAACAGAATAGATCCAGGATGGTCTGAAGAGAATACAGTGTGCATATGTTTCAGGAGGGATGAGAGCCAGAGATCTCCCCTCCAGTCCCCGGACAAGCCTGGCCTGTGGCTAGTGGGGGCAGGAGACGATTCTAGAGTGGCAAGTCTGGAGCTGACCCATAGAAATATGTTCTCATTTCTAGGTGCGAGTCCAGCCTCGTCTGAAATCTTCATAAAGGAATCAACGTCTCGTCTCGTGACAGCTTACCAGGAGGGCTCAGCTTCCCAGTCAGTAATAATAATAATAATAATAATAATAACAACAACAACAACAACAACAACAATAATGGCTCACACTTCTTAAGCTCCTCACTGGTCGCGCCTGGTGCTGAGCACTGTACTTGGCCTACTTCATTCAATCTCCACACCCATCTTTAAAGTTGAATATAATTACTGTTTCTATTTGCAAATGAAGAAACTATGGCCTAGAGAGTTTAAATAACTTCCTCAAGATCACTCAGCTAGAAAGTGGTAGCGGCAGGATTCGAAGCCTAGTTCATGGCCAACCACCAACACCCTGCCGCCCAGCAATACACAAGAAAAGGTAAGGCTCAGCGGCGCGCAAGTTAGCTGCTGGAGATCTCCCCAGACGTGACCTGGTGGAAGTCCTCCCAGCTACTCCGCCGACAAGGTACGCCCATCCTCCTTCCACCGTGGAGGAAACCGAGGCATGGTAGGGAAACATCTCCTCCGAGACGTCCGCAAGTAGCTAGTGGGAGTCCAGGTTTCCCCGCCCAATCCGCACCACAAAGCCAGACCACTTCTTCCCCACAAGCTGACGCGGAGGCAAACTCTGTAAGACGCGGAGGCAAACTCTGTAACACCCGGCGGGCGGGTGGGCAGGCGGGCGTGCTCCCCACGGTAACCACGGCCTAGCGCACCAGCCAATACGCAAAAGACGCGGAAAACCAACGCTCTGGGCAGGTGCTCACAAGTGAGCCACGGAGCGCTCCTTCGTGGTTGTCAACGCGTAGTCCACGCTCCGAAACCCATCTGCTGCTGAAATTCCGGCTGAGCCTGGGCGCCAGAATTTCCTGCTTCCCAGGGAGAGTGGGACGAGGAACCAGGCGTGCACTCCCCGCGCCCTCTTTGGAGCAGCCAAGTCTAGACCCTACCCGGGTACGGTGTGGGGGCGGTCCAGGGAGTGTCAGCACCACACCCCCCCCATCTCAGGGTCTCCCTCGGTCACTCACCCAGAACACCGTGGAGTAGACGACCAGCGAGAACTTGAGCCAGAGGTAGGAGAGGCGCGCGCAGTAGCGCACCTGCTCGGAGTCCCCGCGGGGCATCCTGGGCACTCTCCGCGGGGCTCCAGGGCTCCCGGGCTAGGACCCTCGCCTACAGCAGCCCCACCTGCGGCTGCCAGCCGGGCCGCGCGCCCCGCCACCCGCGCGCGCTCCGGGACTGACATGGGCTTGCGGCAATCACAGCCCCGGCCGGGACCAGTCCGCCCAGCGGCCAATGGACGCGAGGCCGCGGCCCAGCCTCTGGAAGAGGGCGGGCAGGGGGCGGAGCCGTGGTCCGGGACCCGCTGTAGGCGTAGGGAGGGGAGGGGGCGAGGGTTATGCAAAAGAAGTCCTTTGAGGCTCTGGAGATGCCTGTGCTTCGGCGGCGGAGCGGGGCGTGGGATAGTGTGCACAAAGGCGCGTCGGGGAGAAAGCCGGCCCACCTAATGGGGGTACGTAGAAAACGCGTGCTTTCCACTGTTGGCAAGAGGGAAGACTGTGGGAAGGGGGCTGGAATTAACAACCGCTAAGGGGCTAAAAAGTGTGCAAATGAATGTGCAAGCCCGGAACGGAATAAAGGTGGAGCTGCTCAGCCTGAGGGGGTGGAGGACCCACTTTCTTTAGGAAGGTGTGACAAACCAGGATGGGGCTAAGGGGTCCCCTTGGAGCTGGGGCCGCGAGTTTCTTTTGTCACAGATCCCCAACTAACCTTTTTCCAAGTCTCCGGGAACCCCCTTCTCTGAGGCCGGTGGAGATCCCAACCCTACCCACCCCCCACCTCCCACCCCCCAGGGCTTCCTCCTCTGGGAAGCCCTCCCGCCACGCATCCTCAGGCCAGGTCAGTGGCCCTGGCCCTTGCTGCACACTCTCAGCCCAGGTCTGACCCAGCCTCTCCTCTCCGAGCGTTTCCTCTGCCTAGGGTCAGAGTCTGTCTTCCATTGGCCCAACTTGACTCAGCCGCTGTTTCAGGCCGAGCTCAGCCTGGGGCTTGGGAGTCCGGCAATCGTTTGTGGCATTCAGTTATTAAATGTGTGGCCCATGGGGCGCCTAGGTGGTTCAGTGGATTAAAGCCTCTGCCTTGGGCTCAGGTCATGATCTCAGGGTCTGGGGATGGAGCCCCGCATCGGGCTCTCTGCTCAGCGGGGAGGCTGCTTCCTCCCCTCTCTCTGCCTCCCTCCCTGCCTACTTGTGATCTCTCTCTCTGTGTCAAATAAATAAATGAAATCTTTTTAAAAGTAAATAAATAAATAAATGTGTGGCCCAGAGGTTGAGATCAAGGCAATGCTGGAGGTATTGGGGTCCCTGGTGGTGACTGCAGGAATGGCACCCCGGTCAAAGTCCCCTGCCCTGAACTGCCAAGCCTCCCATATACATACACACACTCCCAGAGTGAGACAGATCTCCAGACAGACCAGGCCCACTCCAGCCCCCAGGGCTCTGCCTTAGAAGAAAGTAAAGTTGGGATATGGAGTGTTGGAGAGCAAGAATGTCCTGTCCCCTTCAAGGTCCTTCTAGCCAGACTAAGAATCAAAGTGACATGAGACAGATTTACAGGAGGAAATCATATGAGGACATATGAGGACTCCAGATAGATGTGAAAATTCCAAAGACAGGCAAAATGAGGTACATGTGTCATTCTGAACTAAGGAGAAAAGGTTAGGGGTCTGGGACGTCAAAGAAGAAATACAATTCACAGGAAGATGAGAAAGAATAAATGTTTGATAAACAGATATTTGCTGGGTCCCCACCGCGGGAACGATGCAACATAGAGGACTTGGCTCAAACAGGTCTTGCTAGGTTCCTCCCTTTTTACCATACCTAATTTTATCATTATTACTATTATTATTATTATTATTTAGAGAGAGGGGAAGAGACAGAGGGAGAAGAGAAGAGTAAATCTTAAACAGGTTTCATGCCCAGCGTGGAGCCTGATGGGGGACTCGATCTCACAACCCTGAGATCATGACCCAAGCCGAAATCAAGAGCCGGGGGCTCAACCGACTGAGCCACCCAGGCGCAGCTACCTTGCCTACTTTGTATCATAATGTGATTATCTGTGTCTTCCTGGAGCAGATTCTCCATCTAAATTTTTTCCAGGCAGTTGAGAGGGGAGGTAAAGAGCTTTTCCTGAATCTGCTGGGCTTTGATGGTTCTCAGTTCAAAATAACCTTTGTGCCAAAGTGGCCCATCTTGGGGCAGCCTGCCCTTGGCCCCTGCCGCTGGAAGGCAATGCCTTGCCCAGAGAAGTAAACGGAATTCAGTCTCCTGGTACAAATGGAGCGCATCCTGCACAGGTGTTTGTGTGGGGCAGGGACGCAGAGCCAGGGACCGCTGCACACTGAAAAGGGTAGTCAAGGTCCACAAAGACATCCTACTAATGTGTTAAAAGTTGTCCTTTGAAGAGGAGGACACCAAGTCTTTACCCTTCTTTGGGGGACTAGCTTCCCTCTCCTAGCCCTGCAGAGCTCACCTTACACCCTCTCTTTGAGGTACTGGTCTCATCCCTCCACTCCCCCAGGGGCCGTCCATCTCCCTCTCCCTGGCAGACAGCCTAGCCAAGGAGGTTTTCTTTCTAGTTGCCCTTGGCCTTTGTTTTGGCATCTAGCTAGCTGCACTTCCTCCTCTATTTCAAGTTTTCCCTGGTGACAAGCCCAACTGGAGCAGCCCCTCTGGGCTCTCCCTGAGCCCCTGTAAGTAGTGCCCCAAGGGAAGAGGCTGGGACAGCCATGCGGGGAGCCTGGATTTCTTTGGGACGAGCACACCATTCCCTGGGCTCCTGGGTACCTTTGTTGCCCCCCCACCCCTAACCTGACCCCAAGTACTGTGGGCTGCCCCCAGTCACTTCTGCAAACACTGAGACCTCAGAAGAAGTGACCCCTTATTTGTAACTTTTCCTTCTTTTTGCCAGGAGCTCTGGGCTGGGGGTTAGCCGCCTAGGACCAATCCTGGTTTTGCCATGAATTTTCAGAGAAACTGTTAGAATGTGCGGTATAGATAGTGTGTCTACAGGTCTGAGTGCGACCCTGGCTGCCATCTACAACCACCTAGTGAGTTTTAAATGGATGCCAAGGGGCGCGTGGGTGGCTCAGTCGGCTGAGCGTCTGCCTCTTGGTTTCTGCTCAGGTTGTGATCGCGAGATGGAGCCCCACATCAGGCTCTACATTCAGCACAGAGTCTGCTTGTCCCTCCCCCTCCCCTGGTTTGCTTACACTTTCTCTCTCTCTCAAATAAATAAATAAGTAAAATCTTTAAAAACAAAAACGGGTGCCTGGGTTGCTCAGTGGGTTAAGCCTCTGCCTTCAGCTCATGTCATGATCCCAGGGTCCTGGGATCAAGCCCTGCATCGGGCTCTCTGCTCGGTGGGGAGCCTGCTTCCCCCACACCCTTTCTCTCTGCCTGCCTCTGCCTACTTGTGATCTCTGTCTGCCAAATAAATAAAATCTTAAAAACAAAATAAAAACAAAAATAAAATGCAAAGTAAATGGACGCTGATATCCAGACCCACCGTACCTCAGCGAAATCAGACTCACCACCAGCAGGGACTTAGGGATCAGTATTATCTTAAAGGTCCCAAGTAATTTCTAAAGGCAGCCAGGACAGAGTCTCACCCATCCAGAGGTAATCATGCGGGGGAGGGGGTCATTTCATCAGATAGGCCACACTCCAGAGGTCACCCGGCTAGCCAGTGGTGTGCTGGTGAAGGTTTAATGACTGCCTCTCTTGGTGGGGAGTGGATAGGAGGGCTCCTGCTGCTGGTCTCCAGAGTGGGAATACTTCCACCTGTGGTCCCTGGGCATTAGGAGACATAATCGCTCCCCCCTACCTCTGCACCCCTCCCTCTCTCTGTCCATCCCTACAGCTTTACTGATTACCCCAGGGAACCCTATCCATAATGACAGAATGCATCCACGAAATTCATGTCTCATCATTAGCATAACAAGTATTTTTTTTAAGCATTTTATTTATTAATTTGCAGAGAGAAGGAGAGCGCACAAGCAGGGGGAACAGCAGAGGGAGAGGGAGAAGCAGGCTCTCCACGGAGCAGAGAGCCTGATGCAGGGCTTGATCCCAGGACCCTGGTATCATATGCTTATGATATGCAGATGCTTAACCGACTAAGCCACCCAGGTGCCCCAGTATAGGCATTAGAAATGCACTCTCCTTGGGTGAAATCAGTAGTATTCAAGATATGCAGATTATCTAAAATGAGACACACACACCCGTTTCTTGTTCAGAGGAAAAGAGTTTCACTGGAAGATGATGGATAGGGCTAACTTCTTGAAGATCCCATGTTCCAAGGTACCTGGTTGCCTGATGTGGACAGCAGTCTCTAGAAGGTTGCAGCTTCCTTGGGCAGACCCTTCGGGCAAGGCGGTAGAGCACCTAAAAGCAGAGAGCTGGGCCTTCCCTGACTTTACAGAACAGATTGTCGGAGCCAGTTTTGTGGCTACTTGCCAATAAATGTTTGTTTTATAGATATTTTTATGGATGTCACAATTTGTTCTGAGATCCGTCTTCATGATAAACTGGCAGGCCGATTGTGGGAGGAGATAACTAGCTGCCGCTCTTAGCAGCCACTGCTGCTTATGAGAAAGAACCCAAGGCCATGCAGGACCTACTTGGCTTGCAGAAGTTTGCCTTCCCGCCACTGGGCAAATGACTGTGCCTCTGGTTCCCCATCTGGGAAACCGTGAGGTTCAACACTTTCTCCTCTAGCTCTAACAACCTTAGCGATCGTCCTCATGCTCAAATTGGTGAGCAAATGTAGACTGAGCTTCTCCCGTGAATCAGGCCCTGCCCCAGTTCTGGGATACGTCTGTAAGCAGGACAACCTGCTGTCTTCTATTGGGGACAGAGTTGTGGGGACACAGGAGACAAGCAAGCAGGCTCCCTGCTCAGCGGGGGACCTGCTTCTCCCTCTCCCTTTGCTGCTCTCCCTTGCCTGTGCTCTCCTGCTTTCTCTCTGTCAAACAAATAAATAAAATCTTTAAAAAAATAAATAAATAAATAGAGGGGCACCTGGGTGGCTCAGTGGGTTAAAGCCTCTGCCTTGGGCTCAGGTCATGATCTCAGGGTCCTGGGATGGAGCCCCGCATCGGGCTCTCTGCTCAGCAGGGAGCCTAGCCTGCTTCCCTTCCTCTCACTCTCTGCCTGCCTCTCTGCCTACTTGTGATCTCTGTCTGTCAAATGAATAAATAAAATCTTTAAAACTGTATATAAATAAATATATATAGAGAGAGAGCATAAGCATGAGTTGGGGGAGGGTCAGAAGGAGAGGGAGAAGCAAACTCCCCACTGAGCCCTCAGCAGGGCTCCGCCCCAGGACCTCCTGAGATCATGACCTGCGTGGAAGTCAGACCCTTAACCGAATGAGCCACCCAGGCTGCCCTGAGTCAAAAATTCTTAAAAACACAAACTCAGGGGTGCCTGGGTGGCTCAGTTGGTTAAGCAACTGCCTTCAGCTCAGGTCACGATCCCAGAATCCCGGGATCGAGTCCCACAACGGGCTCCCAGCTCCACGGGGAGTCTGCTTCTCCCTCTGACCTTCTCGCCTCTCATGCTCTCTCTGTCTCTCTCTCAAAAAAATAAATGAATTAAAAAAAAAACCCATAAACACAAATATCCATCTCTTTCCTTCTCTCTCTTCCTTCCATTCTTGTCCCAAAGTACTATACTTTCCAGTCTATATGTTTATTCTCAAGAGGGACTCAGTTGTCCTTGGGTTTTCCTTGACTGTTTTCGGTGCCACCCCCTGGCTCAGACTTTAGGCCACTTCTCCATCCCATTTGAAGTCTTGTGTCTCCACTTATCCTCTATCAATTATTTGTTTCGCCTCAGGCGCTGAGCTGTGGGCTTTCACGTACTCAGAGCTAAATCCTCAAAATCCGTGGGATTTGATCTGATAGATCCCACTTTACAAAGGAGGCTACAGTAGAAGTTCAGAGAAGCAAACTGACTTTTCTCCATTAGGAAGTTCAAGTGTTTTTTGACTCAGCAAGCAGTGCGCCTTTTACGTTAATGGAATTATACCCCAGCTATGCTAGGGTGAAATGAGTTCACTGGTTAGCTTGAAAAGCAACTGGGAACAATACACTCAGCTCAGATACTGACAGTTCGATACGGGTTAGAGTGGAAAATAGAGTTAGTGTAGGTTTCTGCAAAATAGAAGTTCCATGAGATTTCAAGCGCTTTGTAAAGAAGGATCTATCAAGGAAGTCTGGGATGCTGAAGACATCAGAGCCTTTACCGTGGGAACAGAGGAGGCTGATGCAGCCTTTCTCAGCTGTTCCTGATTGCGTGACTCAGTTTCCCCTAGACACCAGCTGTAACATCTCAGAGAACCAGGATCCTTCAGAATATACTTTGGGAAACGCTGTCCTGTGGGACTGGTTCCTAATTCTTTTAAAGTTGGAAGTGACCTCCTCAAAGTTAAGAGGAAAATCAGAAACAGATTGTTTTGTGCTTGACCTTGCGAAATTATACAACTTCCTTTGCTGTGATTGTCAGACAACCAGCTCTGTTTGTGATCAGACCACTTTAGGGCCCTGCATGGGGTTAGGGACATGTACTTGATGGCCTTGGGGACCAGGTGAATTCCAGACAAGAGCCTCCCACGAAAGCCAGATGCTCATGCTCAGAGGGGCTTGGGCCATTCCAGCCGTTTTCCCATTTTTTTAATATCCCCTGAAGAGCTGCCTCCTTCTGTCCCCCAGGAAGGCTGACTGCCCCCCAGACCCCCACTCCTTCACATCCCACAGCCTCTCTCCTGCCCTTGGCTGCTGGACACCTTCTTCCAGAAGCACTCCCAGACTGCTTCTAAGGCCTTCAAAAGCCACAGGGGACTCAGAAACCTTCTGCTGGGCAGAGGGAACCAAACCACCTATCCTCCAGGCCCCCTCCAGTCCCAAAGGCCCACTGTGTTCTGCCCCTCCCCACCCTTCCTTCTAGAGACAGGATCCTGGACCAGTTATGCAAACGTTTCCTCCTACAGAAGTCAGCCCAGGCCCCCCTTCCTGCTGTCCCCTGTTGTCCCCACTGCAGGGCTGCTCCTGACAGGCCAGCTGGAGCTGACATCCTCGGGGGCAGCTGTGGGAGGGTACACGAGAAGCAGGGGGGCTGGGAGAGAGATGTTAGCCGGTTAGGCTAGGTCATAGGGAACTCTGACTGAACGATGGCACATTCAGGGAGGCCTGTGCATACTTTGGAAGTGATGTGGAAAGTCTTAAGTGTGGTGGCACAGGTTCCTCCTCGGACTCTGAGGCTCTGTCTGTTTGGGGGTGGGGTGGGAGTGGGGCCTGGGTCAGGTTCTTCAATGTAGCTTTCCCAGCCTGTTTTTTTCCCTGTTCCCCATGACGGGAGGGGGAAGAAAGCAGTGGTGTCCCAGGAGGGCAGGGCCTATGGAGGAAGGGCTGTCGGCCTCCGGAAGGGGCATCTCTGGAGTCCTAAGGGGCGTGGCCCTGGCCCGAATGCAGAAAACCAAGTTGGAGGACCCCGGACCTGGCAAGTGGGTGGGTCCTGCAGGGAATGGTCAGTACCGGCTGGCATCCCAGGAGCCTTCTGGCGAGGAGACAGGCTCTGACCATGCACTTATGGATGGATGACCAATTGAAGGGCAGCCCAGGGGAGCATTCATTGTTGGGGTGCTGGGCTTCAGGTGGGGAGGGCCTGTGTGAACCAGAAGGCCTGTCTCATGACAGGATTTGCAAGGGGAGGTGGGAGTGGGGGTTAGGTGGAGGAAGCAAGATAACCAAAGGTAAGTTCAATATGATCATAGCTTTTCCCCAGTATGTACCACCCCTCAAGGTGCAGCGTGAGATCTCACCCTTATGAGAAGGGACCTCAGTTTTAAGAAGAGGGTTGGAGGGCTTCTCCTGAATTGCGAGACCAGCAAGGGTCCAGTCTTTTCCTATACAGCTTGGCTTCCCAGCCAGGGCCCCAGGCATGTCTGCATGGCCTTTGGGACGTCATTCCTCTGCAAGTGACAGGCTACATGTCCCCGAAGATGGTGTGAGGCTCACCGCGGGCAGCTCTCCCAGCGGCCCCAGTGGATGGCCCACGTGAGCCTTCGCTCCAGTCGTGCACCTGCAGCCAGGCCCTGGCCCTCCCATTTAGCTCCCTGGGAACCTGGGAGAGGATCCTCCCCTGGTCCAGCCCAGGACGCTGACGGAAAGAGGGCTTCCTTCCTTCCTGATCTCTCGCCCTCTGGATCCCTCAGTGGGGAAACCGAATGCCCGGGCAAGATCTGTTTCCTTTCTATGTCCCTTCTTTCTGGGATCATCAACCATCCTGAGGGGGGTTTCAGGGCCTGTGGTGGGTTCAGTCCGAAAACCAGGACAGTCCCTAGAAGCCATAACCGTTCGCCTAGAATGGAGCGGTTTCCTGGGCTGCGGAACTTCGATGCTAACACCAGAAAAGTCCTGTGCAAAAGCAGAACAAGTTGGTCCCCCTACTTCTTTCCAGCCTTCCCAGCACCTCATAGGAGTTCAGAGTGGGAAGAGCCAGCATAGGCACAGGAGGGAAGACCTGTGGGACCAGCGGAAGGAACTCCTTCAAGGGAGCCCTGGGGTGGGAGCGTAGACCTCTGGGGCATGTGGACGGTGAGCTGGGGGCCCAGAAGCGGCACAGGAGGTAGGAAATATTTGATTCAGAGTCAGACTATGGGGTAGGTCCCATGCCAGCCCAGCCATGCGTGAGCCAACTCAGAACGAAGACCTGGAAATGTGAGTTACCCTCCTGGAGACCCTCCTCATATGCCCTATTAGGAGTGAGAAAAGAGAGAGGTTAGGACATTTTCCCCAGGGAAATATATTCCCCGTTGGGGAGTGGGGTGATTAGCAACAAAGCAGAACCGCGGTTCTGGAAGTGCCAGAGCTGTGTCCAACCCTTTTGTGAACAGACAGAAATTCAGCTGCGAGAGGGTTAGCGCCCAGCTCATGGCTGTGTAGTTCATGCCTTGGGCTCTTGCCTACATGTGGGCTCTTAAAATGTCTTTTAAAAAAGACAAATGTTCTCTTATTTTAATTTGCATTTCCCTGGTAATTAGTAAGGTTGAGTGTATTTTTATATGTTGATTAGCCATTTGTGGCTCTATAAATTTCCTGTTTTTCTCCTCTGCACATTTTCCAATTAAGTAATAGCTTCTTTGAAGCGGGCGATGTGGAGGGCTGACAGGCTGAGAAAATGCCATTCCCACCCTCTCCTCCCCACAGCAAGGGCCCTTCGAGCTCAGATGACTCCAGGCTGGTCTCCCTGTGCTTGGATGGGGGAAGGGGCTTCAAGCTGGCTGCCAGCAGGGGTTGGCCCTGTTGGGGTTCAGCCAAGCATTCTGGGAAGGCGGCCTGGGAACACTGGCTGATGGGGTGTTGGGCCAAGCCTGCATGAGTCACAGGGAGTGGCCGGGTGCCCAGGCAGCTAGGCCACATAGTAGCTCCACCTGTCAGTCAAGAGGGCGGGGCAGTGGCTCCCAGAAGCCTGGGTGCTGCTGGGGGAGGGGAGCCTCCGAGGAACCCCGCTCTTGGGGCAGTCTGAGGGTGCCAAGAATGGGATCCAGGGGACACAGAAGTGGAGTCTTAGAGTTACTCCATCAGCTATTGAAGAAGATATAGAAGGTTTCAACACTCGGAAAATATCTCTATATCTGCAGGTCTGTGCCGAGGAAGGTCCTGCTGTGGGTGGTTGCTGTGGGGTCCCCAGTTTCTACTTTACAAAGTGCTTTCACCCACATGTGAGAGCCCTAGCCACTTCCAGACTTGGCCAGATGTCACCCTCCTTCCCTCCTTCCCAGGCTGTTGGCACCACGAGGCAGGGACTGTCCTACCACCAGTGCCTGGGGGAGTGCCTCGCATGGGGTGGGGTGGGGACCGATCATGGGACATGGAGGCCACCAGTCAGCTATCCCCTTGGCCACATGGGCTGACTCAGCTTGTGTCCCATTTCAGACTGCAACATCCCATCCGTCCCCAGGCTTCCACCAGAAATCCAATCACCTGGGCATTCGATGACAAACTTGTGGGGTCACCAGGACCCCTTTCTCCGACTTCCTATGTTTTTCCTCAGGTCATTTCAACTTCGTCTCCTGTTTTCTGAGCAATTCAGCTCAGCTGCCGCACCGACTGTCTGTCTGTCCTACCCACATCCCTCTCGCTGTGCGCCGAGAAAACAAAAGTCCTTCCATGTGCAACATGCGTCTTCTGTCCCAGACATGTGCTAACCGAACGGTTGGTTTCTTCTGTCCCCTGGTCGTCAGAATAGCGTGATGTGGGACACAAGGTGGGACAGCCTCATGAGAAGACCGTCTCAGAGAGCGTCCCCAAAGTCACACACACTCGCAGCCCGTGAGGAGCGGTGCAGGGACTGGAACCCGGGCTGCCTTCTGCCTCCTCCTCCATCACCGCTTCAGCTTCCTTCCCTCCAGCGAGCGGGGATGTGCTCACTCTCCACCTGAGCACAAGGCCCAGAGCATTTCACAGGGACTGTGGAGAAACCAGTCTAGTCTGGGCTTCTTGGGGGTCAGGTGAGAGGGGCTGGGGAGAGATCCCCGGCAGCTCAGATAACAGTTCACTGTTTACCCCTAGAGCATCGTAAATGCCATGGGAGCCTGGTAATTAAAGTCAGCTCCGGGTGGAGCTCTTCCCTCTTCCGTAAAGAATCTAACCCTCCTAGGTCACCTGGGTGGCTCAGTGGGTTAAGCATCTGCCTTCAACTCAGGTCATGATCCCAGGATCGTGGGATCGAGTCCCACATTGGGCTCCCTGCTCAGTGGGGATCCTGCCTCCCCCTATTCCCTCTGCTTGCTGCTCCCTCTGCTTGTGCTCTCTCTCTCTGTCTAATAAATAAATAAAAATCTTTAAAACAAAAAAGAATCTAATCCCCCTTTACATTTACCTGCTTGTGAAGTCAAATCACTACCCTGCAGAACGTCCTCCAATTCAGCAGAGCTCGCAAACCTTAAAATTCTCCCCAGAGATGTGTCTTACATGCTAGCGCAGTGTGGCTACAAAGCGCACGACTGAGCAAAAGTTACACGAAACACACCCACCCTCAGGGCAGGATGCATTCTTACATTTTCTCTGTTATCCCTTTGTTTCCACACGAATCGTAATCCACTGCTACAAATCTGTACTCTAATTCAAAGTGCACTTGATCTTGGGGTCCTGCGTTCAGGACCCGAGGGCTTCCCGGTGGGCACAGAACCTAATTAAAAAACATGAAACAAAGTACAGACAGAATGCCGTCTGAGAAACCCTACTGGGCCCGCTGTAGCAGACAGAAGAGCCACACCTGGACGGGCAACACTTGTTTGTGCAGGAAGTATCCAGGCATGAAGCAAAAGCAAAGCTTTTAGAATCCTGGCTCTAGTGAACTCAAGATCAAGGTTGCTTGACTGAGCATTGACTGCACCGATCCCTTACCACCCCTGCCAGCATACTCACTCTCTGGGTAACAACGAGGAAGCCTGGAGGGGACACTTGAAGGAGGACCTGAGGCCACAGAGAGCCCCATATCTCCAAGGGCGAGGACAGGTACGGGGCGTCCACTCCCAGTAATATCGATGTGACCTACAGGACCGAAAGCATGAAATAAGACCTAGTACTTCATTATGTAACTGAAAATCTGTGTAAAAGCTGCAAGGCATCAAATAATATACATTTACAGTATGTATAACACAGAATATATATACAATATTAAGGTAAAAATTCCTAGGCCTACAGACAGATTTAAGAAAATGTTATAGTTGGACATTAATATACTTTTTAAAGAAAACTTGGATCAAGTAAGCAAATAATTTCATAATACAGGGGATTAAGTACTACAATCGACATGCTCAATTTAATAGGTATGCTTAGAATTTTTAACATCAGAAATAAAGAACATACATCCTTTTCCTACGCCCCTGGAAAGCTTACCAAATTAGCCATGTATTTAGTCACAGTGGCAACTAATAAATTATACACAAAACTGAGATTTTGCTAATAACATATGCTGATCACAGGCCAGTGAAACTAGAAATCATTGAGACTGACCCCCCAATTTCCTCAACTATCTGAAAATTATGAAACATTTTTCTAACATAACTTGTAGATCAATGATAAAATTGCAATTAAAATAACATTTCCTAGAAAATAATGAAATAAACCCCCCAAAATCTATGCATTATAATAAATATGTACACAAAGGAAACATTGACCTCAAATTATTTTTTATATAAAACGGAGACTAAAAATGTATGAGTTCCTTCTAAATTTTAAAAAATCAGGGGAAAAAAGGATCAAACATATTCCCTCTCTCAAAAAAAGCAAGAGGGTAGGAGGCACCTGGCTGGTTCAGCCAGTATAGAGCATGGGATTCTTGATCTCAAGGTTGTGAGTTCGAGCCCAGCATTGGGCATAGAGTTTACTTAGGAAAAAAAAAGGTAAGAGTTTAATAACTTAAACTTACAAATCAAGAAATACTGTTATTATGTTATGAAGACATGGACATCAATTCCAGATCAGTCTTTCACTGTTGGTTCCCCTGACTACGTGACCTCGGACAAATTATTTAACCTTATTGAGCAACAGTCCCTTCTATGGAATGGGGATATAATAAAATAGCAACAACAAATGCTTAGTTAGTTCTATGTCCCGGGTACTATTCTACATATTTGCATGTATTAACTAGTTTAATCCTCAAAATACCTATGAGGTAGTACAACTAACCCCACTCCACAGATGAGGAAGATGAGGCATGGAGAGGTTATACAACTCATTCAATCCCTTGGCTCATGGGTGGTGCCTATCTCTGCATGGTCTATACTGAAACAGGTGAGCTGTTCGGCAGGACCCAATCTCCAGCGTGGGCCAGTGTCAGGGAGGGAATTTCACGAGACAGGAAGCGACGTTCTCCAGCAAGCATCAAGAACAATACAGGATATTTGTGGTCACATCATGATACCCCATGCTCCCTGGGACTTTCCAGATGGGACCATGCAGGCAAGGAAGGGCAAGAGCTCTTACAACTGGCTTCTTCCCACCACCTCCCTGTGAGCACCACAGTGCCAAAACCCTAAAAAGGAAGACATTCCCTCTCCCAGCTTCCCATGCAGCTAAGGGTGTCCTGTGACCTTGTTCTGACCAATAAAATATGAGGGGCATCTGCTAAGAGGGTCCTGGGAAAGGTTTTCCTTCTGGCCAAAAAAGAGAAGTCTGGAAGAAGAGTTCTCTTCCTTCCTGGGACAGGAAAGCCGTTATGCAGGGACATGATATTTGGAGCTCTTGCAGCCATCATGCAGGCATGAGACAAAGGCCAAGAAAAATAAAAATTCCCCAAGAGTGGGGCACCTGGGTGGCTCAGTTTGTTGAGTGTCCAACTCTCGATTTCAGCTCAGGTCGTGATCTCTGGATCATGGGTTCCAGCCCTGCATCGTGCTCGGCTCTCAGTGGGGAATCTGCTGGAAATGCTCTCTCCCCTTCTCCTTCTGCTTCTCCCACCTCTAAAAATAAGTTAAAAAAATATTTTTTAAAAAATTTCCAAAGAGCTTTGAAATTATTAGGCTATTTAATAAGAGATCACCTACCTCTGGACTTCTGGTCATGTGATAAAAATAAGCCCCCATTTGTTTAATCACTATTACTTACAGTAAAAAGTATTCCCAATATTTTATCCAAGTTATTTCAATGTATTCATTCACTTGTACAATCACTCATGTATTTAATCAGCAAATACCATTGAGCATATGCTATGTGCTAATTACAATAGAGGGTAGGGAGCTATGGCTATGATCAAGACAGACATAATTCCTGGCCTCATGGATTTCTCAGCTTGGCAGGGAAAATCGCACTTTGAACAAGTGTGATGGGTTGGGATGTTAACAAGAAGGAAAGTTAGGAAAGCTGTCAGAGTATAGGACAAAGAGAGCTAGCCTGGGTGAGCATCCAGGAAGTTCTTGAAGGCTAATCTATCATTTAGGGCTAAGGTCTATACTAGAGCCCAAAGGATGGTGCCTCAAATAAGAGAAGTTTTTTTGTTTTGTTTTGTTTGTCTTTTTCACATAATGGTCCTGCGCTCTGCCACCTCCAATATGGGGCTCTCCTCTCCGGATTCAGGATGGCAGCTCCTGCCCTTGTCATCCCCAGACAGCAGGAAGGGGAGAGTGGAAGCGAAGGGCAATCATCTCCTTCTTTAAAGATGGCATCCTACATGCTGAGGTTGTGGGTACATATATATGGGCCCTGCCCACATCCCATGGCCAGATCTTAATCCTGTGACCACATCTAGCTTGGAAGGGAGGCTTGGAAATGTAGTCATTTGCTGGGCAGCCAGGTGACAGCTAACACTCGGGGAGGTCCTGTTGCTGGAAGGAACAAGGGGGACGAGGTCCTGAAGGAAGGGTAGCAGTCGCACCTGGGAGAGGAGTGGGGTGATTTCCTTTTACCCTGAGAGCAATGGGGAGCCATCAAAGGGTTTCCAACAGGAGGAATATGGTCAGATTTGTATTTTTAAAAGATCACTGGGGTGGAAGATGGAGTGGAGGGGGTCAGCAGGTAAGACCATATACAATGAGGAGGCTAGTGTCGAAACTCTAATGATGACAGTGACCGGGGCCCAGTGGAGATGGACAGAGGGCATGTGGATCCAGGCACATATTTGACCAGTTGAAAATAAGTTTATAACAAAGTATGACAAAGACTGTATGGGATTCCAGTGTGAGTTGAAGACACATGACATCTGTATTCATCCCTGCTTTCCCTTGGTCGGGGATCTTCAGAATCCCTTAGCCTCGTGACGTCATTTCTGCAAAACTACATGCGAGTAACCCCAGCTGATACCCTGTGGGCCAGTCAGCTGTCATTTCTAGGAGAGCCAACGCTGTCACAGGGTCAGGCTATGCTCCCCAGTGCTGGGGTGAGTCAGGGAGAGGACATGTTGCAACACTGAGAGCCCAAACCAGGAGGGCCCAAGCCCGCCTGTCGCAGAATCAGGCATGCTGTGAATAAATGTGTTTCATGAAAAGGGTGCCTGGACCACTCAGTCGGATGAGAGTCTGACTCTTGAGTTTGAGTGAAGCCCCACATCAAGCTCTAGGCTCAGCAGGGCGTCTGCCCTTCTCCCCCCGCCATCCGCGCCCCCCTTCCCCGCTCACATGCATGCTCTCTCTCTCTCTCCAAAATAGATAAATAAATCTTTAAAACTAAACAAAACAAAAACACGGCCCTTTGGCCCCAAGAGCACATGCTGGCGTCTCTCTCCCCAACAAAGTGGCACTTGAGGGATGATTGAGGGACCAGTTGGGTGACTTCAGACAACATGTCCCAGAAAGGACATTCAAGGCTCTCCGCAGCGGCCTCCACTCTTCCTCTCCCGCCTCATCTCTGGAGCCAGAGATGGATGTTCCCACCATCTTCATAGGGAAACTTAGCCTTAGTGTCTCTTACCTTTCTCTGCCACCCTTGAAGGGTGAAATGACAATATGGTTTTCACTTCTTAGGAAGAGCTGAAGGTTAGCGTCTCCAGGCCCTTGGGGAAAGCAGGATGGTCTCTTTCAGGGCTGGTGCTCTGGGCTTTACCAAAGTTGCCGTGGAAGAGTGAGAATCATGGTGAGGTTTGGAAGGAGAGACTGTGAGCTTACAGAAGCAGAACTTCCTTAAGAGGACGAGGAGGAGGGAAGTGGGGCCAGGAGAAGTGAGCATTCCATCCCTGTCCCTGGTGGGGCCCCAGGAGGGGTGACCCAGTGTGGGGAGGTGGGGTGCAAGGATGGGTCACCGGGACCTGATCCCCAGTAAGCCCCAAACTCTCAGGTCGCAGGTATGTCTCAGAAATGACAATCCCCTCCTATCAAGGACCCTGCAGAAACAAGAAGAAACAAGAAGAGGCCTCTCCAGAGTGACGTGTGTGCATGAATGGCCAAAAATGGTTGCACCCCAGATGCCCTGGCACTATAGACAGCCCCAGGGTAGGGGGGACGGGGGCCCCAGAAGAAATAAAACTGGATTTCCCTGCCAGGGAGTTTTTAGAGAATGAGAGAATGAGGAAATGGTACCTTTCTGGCACTGTGTGAACTGTGATTTAGTTCACTGTGTGAACTGAGATTTAGGCTTAATCTATCTCCTAGTCCTTTCTGTCAGAACACTCGACTCCAGCCAGGCCAGTCTGACCTTTCTGTCCAAATGGGGGTTCATTCATGTCCCAACCTTTATTACTTCCAAGGACCATTCAAAGGGCAGCACCCCCTCACTCCCTGCACCCCCCAAAGTCCTCTCCCTTCTTTTTCTGAAGCTTGAAGTTCATGGTGTCACTCATTTAACAGACGGGTAGGGTGAGTTATCTGGTTCCTCTGGGACTTGGCTCCCCAGGTTGGCCAGGAGCTTCATGAAGGTGGAGACATGACCCTTTCTCCTAACCCTGGGCCGATCATTGGTGAGCCCCTGCCTGATCGAGAGACCTCTGCCAGCCTCTCCTCACCTCATCCCTGCTCCCACACTTGCCGCCACACGTGCCAACACCCCGTCTGTAAGACCTAGGCTCCCTCTGGGGTGATCCTGCTGTCCCACCAGCAGGTGGGTGTTGTGATGTCCCCTCCTAGGACGAGCCTTGCCTACTTCCTCCTCCGCCTGCCATAGATGGGCAGATTTTGCTGGAGCTTGACGTGGACAGATGGCCCCGTTTTGTGTTAAGAGCCTCTGAGCTCTGTGTATGCCAGGACCAAGGTAGATGTAAACACTGGCAGCCTGTCTTCCCCAGCTAGATAAACTTCAGGCTTTCAGGACAAGACACTGCCCCAGCACATTCACAGTGTTTAAAAAAAGTGTCAGCCCCAGCTCATGCTCTTGGCCCAGGCCGGCTCTCCCAGCGAAGTCCCAGATTCCAGGCCACCGATGAGCAGGCCAGGGAGCAGCAGGTACAGAGCTCCTCTCCCACAGGGGCCAGCCTGGGCCCCTCTGCTTTCTGGACAAAGGGTAGCTCTCCATGAAGAATAAGTCCTATGAAGACCCCGATGTCCTCCCAAGTCCCTACTGAGCTACGAAGACATGTTCTTTCCTTTTAAAGTTTTAGATCCTGTGCAAATAAGAACGTTACTCCCTTCACCCCCAACACAGTGATATTTTAAACTTTTTTTTGCTATTTATCCTTCATTAATTCACCTGCTGTTTGTGGAGCACCCACTTGGTGCTAACTGCTAAATGTTACACCATCCCACCCATTCCACATTGTCTCAAAGCCCACATGAGTGTTCATCCCATTGGTGTAAGGCTTTCATACCTTGTCTGTATATGCTAGATATTGATGATAGATGATAGATAGATAGATAGATAGATAGATAGGAAGAATTCCTCAGCCCTCATCCCTGAGTCATATTTTAAATGTAACTCATCATTTTCATTCAACTAACACTTATAGGGCCCCTACAACGTGCTGGCCCCTCTCCTAGACACTGGACGTAAGACACAATCCAGGCCACCCATGTGACAAGGAGCTGACCACAGGCCTTGAGAGAGAGGAGGCAGGCAGGCCAGTGGAGACTGTGTCAGACAGAGGCAATCAGGGTTGGGAACCCACCTCCCAGACAATGGGGTCTGGGGCAGTTCCTCTCCTCTCAGGGCTCCCAGCCTCTTCTCCCAATAAGGAACTAGGTTGGGGATCCTCTTTGAATTTCACGGACCAAGAAGAAGATCAGAAACTTAACTGATGGAACTGTGGAGGTCACCAAGATTTTATTCCAATGAGTAAGGAATTTTGGAGAAAAAGGAGAGCAAGCCTTATACCTGCCATCTGCTGTCACATTATTTTATACACGAAAGGATACTTTAGCCCCGAGGCAGGAAGGGTTAGTCTCGGAATGAAGGCGGCCCTTGCAAACCGGATTCACTTAGCTGAAGCAACAGCTCACTGCCTTGTCATTGCTGTCCTCCTTCTGCCTGGTCCAGGTGAACCCAGGCTGCCTCCGTGACCCGAGCACTTAGTGTCCTGAGGTGGACCAAGTGGCCAAAGCCCAGCACAGTCGCTAGGCTGAAGACATGGTCAGATGACTTCCAGTGACATCTCTCAGACACCGCTGATGGGGTCCCCAGCCCACATCGCTTCCTGGAATCCCCTTTTCTGTTCCCTCTACTTCCCTCATCCCCGCAGCTGTCCATCTCACCTTCTTCTCCTCTAGACCCCCTGGAAAGCAATTCCTTTCCCACCTCTAGCCGTCAAGCCCCCATCCTGGGGCCAGGCAGCATGAAGCCCACAGAGCACTTACGTGCACAGCCCCCATGTCATGGAAGAGGCTGCTGTTCCACCATGGGGGACATGGTCCTGTGCGTCCCAGATCCCCTGCGAGCCTCTGGCATGCTACCTATAGACTGTCAGCTGTCACTGGCTTCAGCCATTGCCGCGACTGCAGAGGGCTGCCCTGTCCAAGGTTCTGCCCCTTCTTAGGGCAGCCTACAGGCATCGATGGCTGGCTGGCCATCTTTGTGCAGCACAAGGCAAGGCTAAAGGGCCACTCTAGTTCAGAGCAACCGGACCGGTAGGATCAAATCTCATCTTAGCTCCTCCTCCACCCACTCTGGCTTTCCTCCCCTTCCTTCCCCAGGGGAGCACCCAAAGTGCTCTCTAACACCCTCTAAACCCCCTGCCTCTAAGGTCAGAATCAGCTCCGCCGATCGGCCAGAACCCATGGGCAGCCTTTCCCCCATGTGTCCTTCCCATACACAAACCTCCATGAGCAAACTGGAGGCTTCATGTATCTAGAGGAGCTAAAGGACCTTAGAGTTCTTTTCCTATGAACACAAAGCCTAACCTTCCAGACGCTTGTCTAGCGATGGACTCGGCGAGTCAGCCCTGAGAAAGCAAGGACACAGGTGCAAAGCTGCAAGATTTAGGGGCGAATGAAAACCCTTAGATTTAATAGTTCCAAAATTGAATCCCCGTCCATATCCATGGAAGGTGGCAGGCTGTCACGGGAGGGGGACCAGGTGCTATTTTGGGACTTCTGGACCTGATGATGTGCTCTCAGGGTCCCAGCCTGGCACTGCGCTTGCCCCTGAGGATCAGCAAATTCTGGCTGTCGGGGAGCAAGAGACAGAACAGCAAAGAGACAAAGGAGACAGAAACAAGTTTGCATCTGAGTGGGTGCCGCTGTCATCGCCAGAGGGAGCAAAGGCCCATCCAGAGGGGACAGATGTCTGGAGGTAGGCGGCCAGCTCCAGAGAGGGAACAGGCTTCTGCCCCCTGACCTGGCCAGGGCTGAAGCCACTTGTGTCCGGACCCAGTGCTGGGAGGGCCCCACAGTGCAGGTGCCCATGCGAGGAGCAGGGACCCTCAAGGGGCAAGGCTGGATCCCCCGAGACCACACACTCTGGGTGCAGTAGCCTCATGGGTCCGCCCCAGCTGGTAACAGAGAGCCCCCTTCTGCTGTCATAGGGGCGGCACCCTGCCCTGCTGAGACTGCCCCCCCACCGTCAGGGGCCACATCCCCACAGGTGTGCACAGGTGCGCATGTCTGGGCGTGTGCACTTCCACACGTCAGCCACCCACCGTGGCTCAGACACAGCATCACGTGGCAGCATCATGTGCCAGCATCATGTGGTCTCCTGCTCCCCCCCCACCCCAGGCACAGAGAGGATCACCAAGAGCAGAGTCCCACGCAGCCCTCTGGCCTTTCTGGGGTTCACAGAAGAAGCAGCAGGCCCCCTCCTTGTCCCAAGAACTTGCCAGAAGCACTCTGAGTTCTGTCTTCTCCTACCTGCTGAATCCTGAGCCATCTCCTGGGTCCCCTCTGGGGCTACAACTCCCTGTCATGCTTTTTCCGCACCAGCCCCCATGTTAACTAGGCTCGGTGTACGTTATCTCATTTAAAGCTCACAAACACACCGTGAGATGTGCCCTGATGTGTCCTATCTCTGTTCAGATGACAAAGCTGAAGTTCGGTAACCTTAAGAGGCTTACCTGGAATCACACAGGGAGTCTCAGCCCCAGCCCAGCTCCCAGTGTGTGCTCCTGATCACTTTCTAGATGCAGCCCCTGGCCTGGGCTGGCCAAGAGTGTAAACACGCACCCCCACACCCCAGGAGGGTGCCTCCATGCCAGCCCCCACCCCTGCCATCCCCTCTTTCCCCTGGATCTCTCCCTGCTCTGGCACCCAGTCCTAAATCTTTTCTCAAGAGTCAAGGCTGTGCCATCCAAGCAGGGGGTGGGACGAGGGGCGGGAGCTAGAGCTGAACCCCTGCCAAGGCCCTCAGCACCCCGCCGGGGAGAGCAGCAGGGAAGGCCGTGGCTCCGAGGGCTGGCAGTTAGCAGAATGGTGAGCTTGTCCCAGACCACAGGCCAGCCTGCTCCCCAAAGCCTGGAGGAAAGCCCTCCATGCTGTTGACCTGTGGAATCCAAAGGCAGCTGCCGTGTGCTCATCTGATCCAGAACGTTTCCAGAATGGAGGAGCCTGGGTTGGAGTCCTGGTTTGTCACCCACTTACTGAGTGAGCTGAGCTGGGGACATCCCCTCTTGGAATCTGTCCTTCGTTTCTGCAGGAAAGTGGTTGATTGATGATTGACAAGGATGTTCCCTGCTCTGAAACTGTGTCTTGGATTCTAGATTTCCATGGGACGTCTGAGAAGTCTGGCCAGGACATGGGAGTCTGAAGGGTGAACGGCTCTGGACCCGATGCTCTGCTCAGGCCAGCTCGTCTTCACTTGAGGCTTGGGAGTGACCCCTGTCTCCCCGAGTGCCTGGCTTTGCACTTATTCCTCTCTACCCCACATACTCCCACAGCCAAGAGGATTTCTCTTCCGTAGCACATCTGGGCAGGGCACCAGGGCTCAGGCGGAGCGAGGAGGCAAGCCACTTGTCCCAGACCCAGGAGCAGCCATGGGGGCCCATGTCATTGTGACTGACGCCAACATCTCATCCAGCCTTGAGAGCAACACCACGGGCGTCACAGCCTTCTCCATGCCCAGCTGGCAGCTGGCACTGTGGGCCACCGCCTACCTGGCCCTGGTGTTGGTGGCCATGATGGGCAATGCCACAGTCATCTGGATCATCCTGGCCCATCAGAGAATGCGCACAGTCACCAATTACTTCATTGTCAACCTGGCCCTGGCTGACCTGTGCATGGCCACCTTCAACGCCCCCTTCAATTTCATCTACGCCAGCCACAACATCTGGTACTTTGGCCGTGCCTTCTGCTACTTCCAGAACCTCTTCCCCATCATGGCCATGTTCGTCAGCATCTACTCCATGACCGCTATCGCCGCTGACAGGCAAGAGGGGGCCGTGGGGGAGCTGGGGGAAAGGGTCTCACTTGGTTGGGGCTCAGACAGGGCTGGTGACGTGCCTGCAGTCACATAGCAAATTAAGAATAGAGCTCAGGGAATTGCCTCCCAGCCACACTGTGGTCCAAGAGGATGCCTCTGGAAGACGGGAGACTGTGGAGCCAAGGCAGGCAAAGCTAAGGTTAGACATAAGAAGAACTTAGTACTGGACGGTTGTTCAAGGCCATAGGGAGAGAGTGGCTCTGTTTAGGGACCTTCTGGAATGTTCTTCTCTGGAGCTGATCTTTTTTTTGGTGTCTTTCATTACAAGGAAATTGTTTATATTGATTTCCTATTCCTAGGTAGGTGATATGGGGGAAATGAATATTGCATATAGTTACCGTATAATTATAATGGGTCCAGTTTTCTCCTAATGCTGTTCTCAGGGGGCTGAGGGATCCGTGGACCATGTACAGTCCTTCCGAAGCTGACTGGGGCCAGCAGGGCACAGTTTGGACTCAGAAGGGGACTGTGTGACCCTGGGGGAGTCCAGTTGAGACAGACAGCAAATGAAAAGGGACACAGAAAGACACCAGGTGCGTGTAGGAGATGGGACGGGCCTGGGACCCTCAGAGACACAGACCCCTTGTCAGGATGGTTTGAGGCAGCATGAGCCCCACTGTCCCCCATTACCCCCCCCCAGTCTTCACCGCATCCCTGCCACATGTGGCCCAACAACATGTAATGGCTGGCTTCTCTGCTCTGGGCTGTTTTTCTATGGAGTTTTCCTAAATTTGAGAAATGGATTTCTATCAATTAAAAATGAAAAGAGAAGTGTGAAAACCGTTTGTGTGGGCCACGCTTCTGTGTTTGTACCTGGGACATGAGGATCAAGACAAGTAGGATTGCCAGCAAGGCGGGCATAGGGCCAGGGGCCCAGAACCCAGAGCTCTCTGTTCTCAGTAAGGGCACGTCCCTCATCTGACCTCAACCCCTCCCCCCACCAGCAACACCTCAGTCCCCCTTGGACGTTTCTGCAAGTCCACTAATATTTCCTTTTCATTCACTCGACAAGTACTGGAGTGTTCCCTCTGTTTCAGGCACTGGGGGATATATACCAGTGGGAAAAATAGTCCTGGAAATCAGGCCTCATGGAACTTCCATTTTAAAGGGGTGTGGGGGGCAGCGGGGGGCACACGGACTGGAGAGGGTGGGATGGGAGCCAGGAGACCAAGCAGGAGGCTGCTGGTAATAATCCGGATGAGAGAGGACAGTGTTCAGAGATCGGGGTGGCAATAGTGAGAACGCATCCGTTCATTTCTTCATTCCCACGTTCCATGCCCACTGTGTACAGATCCTGTTCTGGGCATTGGGGAGATAAACAGATAAAGGCACCTGCCTGGTAAGGATTTAAACAATAAGTGCATGAAGAAATGGTACGCTGTATTTTGAGGTCATGAGTACTGTGGGAAGATATCAGGGAAGGGCAAGGGGGCCTGAGAGGCCAGGCTGTGTCTTAGGCTGGGGGCAGGCCGTAGGGCCAGACAGGGTATGGAATCGGCCCTTCTATGGGGTAGATTTGGAGCAAAGATGGAAGGAGGAGGGGAGAGAGAGAGTGAGCCCCATTAGCTCTGGGGAAAGAACATTCCAGGGGGCGGGCATGGGAGCAACAAAGGTCCATGGCAGGATCGTGCCCAGTGTGCATGAGGAGCCCCAAGGAGGGCTATCCTCAAAGAGACAGCGTGGAAAAGCTCAGGACGCATGGAGTCAGTGCTCCTCTTGTGCCCCAAACACCAGGATGTGAACTGCCCTGTGCAGGGCAAGGACATCCGATTGTCCAGGCCTCGTCTCAAGGTTTGGATCAATCCCAGAGAGGAAGGCCCAGGCATCATCCAGGACGAAAGCCACTTCTGGTGGATTTAAAGGGAATAAATACATGGGACTAACCATGCTTTCACACCCTAATCCCTACCAGTCTGCAAGCCTTTCTCAAACATCTCGCTGCCCTTCCACACCAACCACAGGTGCACAAATGACCATCTGCCCACTTTACAGAAGAGGAAAGAGAAGCTCGAGGGGGCTCAGGTGGTTTAAGACTCTACTGTTGGAATGTAGCTTAGTCAGGATGAATCCAAAGTCCCAGACCTGCCCCTCCACCAGCAGGGTAAGAAGAAAAGCTCTCCTCCTTCCCATCTCACCTCCTAGAACAACAAGGGAGCCCAAGTCTGAAGTTGACCTACTAGTCACCTGCCTTATCTGTGGGGAGGGGACCACTGAGGAAAATGGCCTCTCCTCTTGCCCTGCTGAGACCTTCATCCAGGGTCCAAGGCTGCCGAGGTCTGGAGCTGGCCCAAGCCCAGCCACAGTAATGGGAGAAGGTCAGTGTCTCGGGGAGAAGGTCAACAATCATCTAGCCCAGACGTGCGTTACCCATGACCACAAACTGTGCACAGAAATCCCAAGGGATAAGAGCTTCTGTGGGAGTTAAAAATCACCATTATAAATAGAGGCAGTATACCACATTTTGCTGGGACCCCAGCAGTGCCTGGGACAATGTCACCAAAAGAAATCAGAGCTACCTCTGCTGTGCAGAAATTTCCAAGTATCACCAATAACCATCACTACTTAAAAATTACCATGGGTTCCAGACCTCCTGCTAGATCTTGTTGTTTAGTGGGTTGATAAAGAAATGTGCGTTTTGCTTTGCCCCAAATCTATTTTATATATATGTTAAGATTCTATTTATTTGAGAAACAGAGAGAGAGAGGAAAGGAGAGGGAGAGAGAATCTGAAGCAAACTCCGCACTGAGCGCAGAGCCCAACATGGGGCTTGATCTCACGACCCTGAGATCATGAACTGAGCCAAAACCAGGAGTCAGATGCTTAACTGACTGAGCCACCCAGGCACCCTTATTTCATGTTTGGATAACTGTATTTTAGGACAGCTGGTTGTCTCTCTAATCTTGTGTAATTTATTCCTATAAAAACCGTAATCTGTGGAGGGCCCATGGACCTTATTGGATGGCCAACAGGTCCATGACACAAAGAGAGCCCTGATGTAATACCAAACCCTTCCTCTTCCAAGGCAGCAACTAAAGCCGTATGGGGGCACAGGTCGTGTCCTGGGTCTTTGATGGATAGAGTTCTTCGAGTGCTTTGACCTGGGAAGCAGGCGGCTACCCCAGCTCTCCACGAGACTGCAGAATATTCCCACAGTGGCTTCAGAGGTCCTGGGGGCAGAGGCAAGCCACGCAACTCAGGTCAGAGCCAGTGCTGCCTCTTCCAAGCTCGTTCTTCCTTTTCTCGAAGCCTCTGTCTCCTGGTGCGAGAAAGGGAGAGACTAACCCTTGCCTGAGATACTCAGCCACCAGGCAGCAGGGTGCCAAACAGCAGCCCAGATCCCTGCAGGTTCCCCTGGAGAGAGGCAGGGGCTGGGAAGACAAGCTGCTTCTGGCCGACTTCTTGGAAGAGGTGGCCTTTCACTTGGACTTTAATGAATCCAGAATGAAAGGATAAATTCCAGGCAGAGGGGGAAGAAATGCTGCTCCCCACCCCCGAAGGTCCCACAAGCAGGGCTATTCCCTAACCAGAGAGAGCCAGGGAAGGTGCTGGAAGCAACTAGAGGGGGCTGGAAAGTGCATTGGCCATGTGCAGAGGGCCTTGAATGCTGAGTTTGAAGAGTTGGACCTGCTCTGTCTGATATTGTAACTAGAGCCATATGTGCCTATTTACATTTAAATTAACGAACATTTAAAATTCAGTTCCTCAGTTGTATTAGTCACGCTTCTGGGGTTCATAGCCACGTGTGGTTACTGACTTCTGCACAGGACCAGGCACACAGAGAGCAGGTCCACCACCATAGAAAACCGGGTGATGCTGGTTTGGGCTTTGTCCGGGAGACTGCCTGCTTCTGCTGAGGTCTCTGAGCACAAGTGGGGCTGAGCTTCAGGCAAATGTCCTGAGAGGACTTCCAGTGTGGCCACACAACTCTCTCGTGTCAGAGGGAGGCAGTGAGGTGGGCCTGGGCTGGGGTTTCAGGGGCTAGGGCTGTGGGAGAGTCACCAGCCTGGGTAGCTCTCTGCAAGTCCCCAGCAGCGGTGGGGGGTGGAGGGGAGTAGGGGTACAGGGTTCTGGAGAAGGGGATGGGGGTTGCTCTGATGGGAGGATGCCCATAGCTCACACAGCCCTCTGCTCATAGGTACGTGGCCATTGTCCACCCCTTCCAGCCACGGCTCTCGGCCCTGGGCACCAGAGCGGTGATCGCCGGCATCTGGCTCCTGGCCCTGGCCCTCGCTTTCCCCCAGTGCTTCTACTCCACCATCACCACGGACCAAGGCGCCACCAAGTGTGTCGTGGTCTGGCCGGAGGACAACGGCCGCAAGACGCTCCTTTTGTAAGGCCTGAGGGGTGGGGAGCATGAGTGTGTGTGTGTGGTGTGTGTGTGTGTACACGTCTGTGTGCATGTGTATGTGCAGGTACATAGGCTTGAGAATGTACGTGCTTGTGCATATGCACTTGGGGGTGCTTGTGCGTTTTTGAGGGTGTTTGGGATTATGTGAGTCCATGCGTACACCAAGTGACACTTAGCCCTTCCTGAGAGTCAGGCTTTACACACACGAAGCCAATCAAATCTCCTAACACTATGGGGCACGCAGGTCTTATGATTCCCATTTTTCAGATGAGTAAAAGGAAGCACTAGAAACCAAGTAATACGCCCACGGTCCCACAGCTGAAAGGTGGTGATGCAAGGGCTTCAATCTGGGCAGAACCATTTTGGAGCCTCCCCGCCCTGCACCACCCCGCCACTCAGATAAGGACAGGGACGTCCTTAAGTGAGGGTATGCATATGGCACTACTGAGCAGCCAGGATGCACCCACGTGTGTGTGCGCGTGTGTGAGAGAGGGTCCAGGAGCATGTCCGTGGAAGTGGGTGTGCTCACAGGTGTGTGGAAATGTGTGTAGGGGGTGTGTTTGGGGGAGGGCACTGTACATGCTCGGGCCACAGAGGGTCAGCGTATTGAGGCGGAAAGGGCAGGTATTTTCTGGAAGCTGCCTGTGCCTGTCTCCCGCTGAGGACCAGGCAGAAGAGCTCAGACCTGGGCTGGCCACCGTGCGACCCTGGGTAAGTCCTTTCCTCTCCGAGCCTCGGTTTGCTACGTTCTGGCTTCCGGATGCCCAGGCGTGCGGCTAGGTCATTTAGCAGAGGGTGAAGAATTGGTTGAGGTTTGGAAGGCAGTCGTTGGGAGTCCTGTTCTGTCTCCTGCTGGCTGGAGGACCCTTCGTAGTCACTTTGGCGCCCCTCTCACGTGGGGATTCCTAAGACCACTCGCTGGGGGCTGCTGCGAGCACGAGCCAGGCCGCTGAGCCGATAGCGCCGCGCCTGGCCCCGAACGGGCACCCAGTATGCGGTAGTTTAAGCAGGGGACAAATGAGAGCGAACCTGGAGGTGCCCGATTTCGCCCAACAGAGGCCCAGCCGCCAGAGGCCGGAGGATGTGCCGGCTGTGGGCGCCATCGGCCAGGTCACCGCAACAACACAGGCCCCGCCTCCTTGAACATCCCTCCCCCAACGTCCCCCTCATCCCCCCCCCCCCCCCCCCGCCCCCGACACCGGCTCCGTCTCCCCGGAGCACCGGCCAGAAGAAGGTCCCGCTGCGTGGCCTTCAGTGCTACGGAAGAAGCCGGAGAAGCCCGTTCCTGGGGACTGATGAGTTTCGAGGGCGGGCCCTGCCGGGTCTCTGCCCTCCCTCTGCACCCCACCCTGCTCCGAAGGTCTGGTCGCTCCAAGGCTAGTGGCCTTGTAGGGAAGGCTCGGGGAGGGATGGAGAGCAGAGTATTTTATGGATGACCGCTGGGGGGCAGTGTTTCTCCACCTTATTACAGGCCTTTCTCCCTGAGAGGGGGATCAGTAATAAATAACTCTGGGGACCCCCGCACCAGCTTTGAGGGGATGGTGAGTTCCAACCCTGATTCAGGCACCAAGGGAAAACAGGAGGGCAGACGTTGAGCTAGGAAGGCGATACTTTGGTGTTCCCTAGAATTCTGCGAGGGTATGGGGAAAGCCTGGTTTTATGTGTGCAAATGTGTTTTTGGTGGAGGCGCTTCTGAGATTTGGAAGGGGGCTGCATCCTCACAATCTCCCATCCTGGGTGTGTAGGCATCTGATGAAATTACAAACTCCCTGTCCAAGAAAACGCACATAGACCCCCAAAATCAAAATACAAAAAAGCCCAGGCTCTGAGAGGAGGCAGTCCTGATTTGTGGCAGACCCCAGATGATCCCCAGGGCCCCTTGGTGCTCATTTCTGCGTAGGAACCTGGCCCAGAGTGAATTCCTATACTAAACCATGTCCCAAGGAAAGAATGTCACTCATACTTGGGAAGGATCTTAGTGATTACCTCCTTGTTTTACAAATGGGGAAACTGAGACCAAGGGACAGGTCAGACCTGCCTGAGGTCACACTTTTTTTTTTAAATAAAGATTTTTATTTATTTGACAGAGAGATAGAGAGAGAGAGGAAGAGAGCAAGCACAAGCAGGGGGAACCGTAGGCAGGGGAGACGCAACCTCCCCACTGAGCGAGAAGCCAGGACCCTGAGATCATGATCGGAGCCAAAAGTTGCCGCTTAACCGACTGAGACACCCAGGCGCACCTTGAAGTAACACTTTGAAGTGAGAGCCTGAATGAGAACTCAGTTCTGACTTCACAGAGCTGGCCTTCAGTGATAAGGAAATCCTTTGAGTGTTGATTAAATCTCGGGAGCTGTTTCATATGTCACAGACACTCTGCACCTCTCTGAGCCTCAGTTTCCCCCTCCGGACACTGAGGCAGGCGGCCCTGCTGATCCTCAAGGCCTATCTAGCTCAGACACTCTGTGACCTTACAATGAAGGTAAAGTGAGGGAGGTCTGGCATTCACTGCCCTTCCCTGCCCTTACCTGCTCCACAGCCGGACTAGATGAGGATCTGGACATCTAGGAGCACCCCTGCCCACAAGCCTTTTGTAATTAGCATACTTGCCCAAAGAGCAAGCAAACAGAATTCTCAACCCAGGCTTTAGGGAAGACATTTGCTGGAGCCCCCTGCTCCCCCCTCTCTCTGAGTGGCAGCTCCTCTGAAAAAGGGGCCCAGCAAGTCTGGCACACTGATCATGGGGCCTTAGGAACACTTCAGCCCTCCTAGTAAAAGGCCATGTGACAGGGCCGCAGGTCTCAGACTCATTCACGAGGTGTCCCTGCTGCAGCATCTCTCAGAAACCAGAATGGGCAGCACACATCTCCTTTATACTGTCTTTCCAAGAGGAAACGAAACTTCTCCACACAGCCCAAGGTGTCCTCCGCAGGGACTAGATGAGTGACTGGCAGTGTGATCTGGGCTCTTGCTCTGAGGTGGTGTGAGAGAAAGCCTGCAGCTGTGAGCTGTGTTCCCAACCAAATGCTGATGGGCAGGAAGAGAGGACCCATATCCTGTACGGCCTGGAACTCTTGCCCCTGGCCTGTTCCCTGATAAGGATATCTGTGGAGGATGGAACTGTATCAGCTCCATCTACCTATCCAGGCAGACGCAGCAATCTATGTATTGCCTATAGAATCTATCTAATGCATATGTACATAGATCCATACACACATATGACTCGGGAAGAAAATATTCCAAATTGTTAATATTGGTGAGAATGGAATTAGTAATTTTACTTCCTCCTTTGTGTTTAATGGCATTTTAAATGTTAAACAAATGTACTATTTTGTTAACTTTTTCATTCCTATTTATTTCCTTTTTCGGTAGTATTTGTCTGTCACCTGGAGGATCACACAGATAAAGCCGGTGTCCCTTTTGCAGCAGGCGAAGCCCTCTTTGGGCATATATGCTAGCCAATGTTGTCCCCCCTCCCCCCTTATGTTAAATCAAGGCCTTTGGAGATGGCCCGGGTGGCCGGCCAGAGTTGGCTCAGGGGCGCGAGCGGGGACAGGGAAACTGAGCGCTGGCGGATGCAGAAGTCTCTCCCTGGCCGTCCCGTGCCCAGGCCCTAGCCTTTCCCTCCAGGTACCACCTCACGGTGATCGTCCTTATCTACGTGCTGCCTCTCGTGGTGATGCTCCTCACCTACAGTGTCATCGGCCTCAAGCTCTGGAGACGCGAGGTTCCCAAGCACCAAATGCACGGCGCCGGCCTGCGCCACCTGCGGGCCAAGAGGAAGGTGCGCGCCGGGGGCGGGGCTCGGAGGGGGGCGGGGTCAGTCCGGGGCCCGCCTCAGGGCACCGCCCTTCGGGGCTCGGAGCCCGCCCCTCTGGCGGTGCCCTTGAGCACAGGATCCATCCCAACTTCCCCCAGTGCCAAGCCCCTGCCAGAGCCTGAGTTAGTTCTTCCCAGGAGGACACACTTTAGCCCTTGGCCAAATGCGAAATTGAAGGAACTCCCCCAGAATGTTTTGAGAATCCTAAAGCCCCACAGAATTCCAGGTACTCTCAAGAATCTTAGAATGACTGAATCTCAAAATCTTAGACAAGTTGCGTAATTGGAATGTTGAATTTAAGAAGCCCCACAGAACTCCGGGAGGCTTCCGTATAGAATCACAAGAGAATTCTCAAATGCTGGAATGCACACCTCCCATCCGTGGAGTCCAGCTGTACGCAGTCTGCCTTCGATTTCCAACCCAAGTGCCAGTGTCCTCCCTCCTCCCGGCCATTGGGGCCCTCCAAGGGTCCTGATAGAGCATTCTATGATTCAGACCTCCTCTACTCTCTTCTTGGGGAAGCTTATCTTTGCCGTGCCCTTCCTGTTAGGAGTCCAGGGAAGGTAATGGTTAATCTCAAGTATGAGGTTCCCGTCTTGGCTTCACGTCTGCTACTGGGCATTTTTCATAAGGCAATTCAGGGAAGTAGGCAGACATGGGACACTATCTGAGTGTCCCTCCTCACGATGAACTGGTCTCCACTTGCCATCACTGGCTTGCCCTCCATTCCTCACGGCGTACTGGGCCACACTCCAGAGGGCCTGCAGAGACCAGGCTTGAGTGGGGAAAGGTCAGGAAGCTGGCTCCTGGGCAGAGGCTGGGATGCCCAACTAGAGTCTTACTACCTATGGATAGAAGGGCTATGACTGATGGAGAGAGGGGCACCTGAGAACCATAGCTGGCATAGGGGATCCCCCAAGGATTGGGTTAGGATCTCACCCACTCTGCAGGGAGGGGAGCTACTCTGAGGGAAGGAGTCTGGGACACCAGCTAGATGAGGCAGCCCCAAGCTGGGCTTCAAGGAGTAAGGATGTGAAAGAAAGAACAACAGTTCAGGCAGAGGTGTAGGGCCCAGGGGTCAAGACCATGAATGCTCCAGGAGACTGAGGGCTTCCCAGGGATGAGGGGCATCCTGCCGCCACTCTTGGAGGTTGGAGGGGGTGCTGCTTCGAGGCTGAGGTGTAACCTGAGCCTCTCCCTGCCCAGTTCGCGAAGACCATGGTGCTGGTGGTGGTGACGTTTGCTATCTGCTGGCTTCCCTACCACTTCTACTTCATCCTGGGCAACTTCCAAGAGGACATCTACTACCACAAGTTCATCCAGCAGGTGTACCTGGCACTCTTCTGGCTGGCCATGAGCTCCACCATGTACAATCCCATCATTTACTGTTGCCTCAACCACAGGTGAGCCCTCATCCCAGCCCCCCTCTCCTCGGCCCTCAGGGACCCGCGGCCTGGCCCCGAGCTCCACCATGTACAATCCCATCATTTACTGTTGCCTCAACCACAGGTGAGCCCTCATCCCAGCCCCCCTCTCCTCGGCCCTCAGGGACCCGCGGCCTGGCCCCAGCTGGGCTCCCTGTCACAGCGTGAGCCTGTGCCCTCCACCCCCGCGTGGGTTGCAGTCCTCATACTGAGCCCACAGCACAATCCTCACTCCCGTTGGGGGCCCAGCTCAAGCCCCCTCCTCCTCCCCAAAGCCTTGTCCCGTTGCCCAGGCCACAGCTGTCACCATGCATCTGCTCCTGCCCTCTCTCCAGGGCCTACATCTGGGGCCAGGAGAAGAGAGAAGGGAGGGACAGAGAGATGGAGGGAGGAACAGGGTCAAAGAGAGGCCATAGGACAGACAAAGAGGGAGAAAGGAAGGAGCCTGGTAAAGGAGGGCGGGACTTCTTCTGTCCTGACATGTTTAGGACCTTCCCACAATGAGACGTTTCCTTGACCTTCAGGAGATCAGAGGGCATTTCCTGCTGCCAGGGGGATTTCTGGGACAGCTGAGGAGTGTGACCTTGGCAGAGACAGTCAGGGAAGAAGGAACCAAGCTGTGACTCCTCAGACATACCTGGTTGTCCCAGCCCCATACTTCTGGAGAATCAGCATTCCCCCAGAGGGGCTGGCATTTGCTCTGGGGCACCTGGAGAGGTGGAAGGCTTCAGGAAACCCAAAGGGGGGTCAGGTTAAGAGGAGATGAGAGGTGGACACAGTCCTGGTCTCTACAAGACAGCCATGTGGATAAGGTTGGCCGTGGGCCTCTGTGTTCAAGCCTTTTATCACCCGCCTGCCCACATGTCCAGGCCACTCATCATGCCATTAGGATCTTTGTTGCCCAGATATTCCAGCCACCTGGGCCAGGCCAGGAGGAAGTGAGAGAATTGTGATTTTTTTTTTTTTTTTAGTGTTTAATGTGTGCTAGAACCTTCCATTGTCTCCTGAGAGGTAAGAAGATGATAGGAGGAAGGGAGGTGTTCTCCCTTTTTACAATTGAGGAAACTGAGCCCCAGAAAGGAACACTCCTAAACTCATACGGCAAGCAGTGGAACCAGGATTCCATGGATCTCCAAGGCCTGTAAACTTGACCCCACATCACACCTTTCTCTTGATATAGTTTCTAGGAGAACTTGGACCCAGGAAACTGGCATAATCAAGGAGGGGCCCCCAGCACTCCCTGTCTGTGCATGGGCTCTCTCCCGTTACCCAGTGACGCAGTCCCTGAGAGTCTGAGAGTCTGTGAAATAATTCCAGAATCCACCAAGTGGATGAACCACATAGTGTATTAGGCGTAAGTTCTACGGAAAAAAAGGAACACCAGAGCTGGGGATGGGAGGACAGGAGGTGCTGGGGAAGGAGGCCGTCCCGTGTCCCGTGTCACAGGGGAAGCACTTTTATAGCATGGCCAGGGTTGGCCTTCTTGAGGATTCTTTTGAGCACAGATGAGGATTGAGTGGGCCCTGCAGCTGTGTAGGGAAAGGCATCCAGCAGAGGGAACAGCAGAGGCCATGAAGCACCCACAAGAGAGGCATTTGTTGGGCCACACCATGGAATCTTGTAGAGCTGCAAGGTGAGGAACCAAAGTCAGGGCTGCTCTTCTGGAACATGGAGCCTCTGTCCCCTAGGAACAGTCAAGTGGCTGTCACCAACGGTCCCATTGATCTCTGCTCCTCTCTGACAAGCCAGTGTTCTGTTTCTCCCAGGCCATTTCTTCCACTGCCATCTGCCTCCCCTTCTAATTTACCTTTAGTCCAGCCATGGGAAGAGCTATTTTTTAAGCAAATATACCAAAATGTAGTCGTTCCCTGTGCATGATTTCCCTCAAAGCAGCCCCCTTGGGAGAGCATCCTTACTCTGCCCAACACGGCCAAAGCTCAAACTTCTTGAGCCTCTAGAATACTCCTTTAGAAGCCAAGGAACAAGTCAAACAAGAAAATCTGTTATTTCTTTAAGTTGTATTTGGTTTCTCTCTGTCTGTGATAACAAATGGTCTAATTAGGCTTAATCACCCGCTTCACTCGTTAGATTTAGCTCCAGATTCTTTCTGGGCGTTTCCAAAACTCAAATCCACTCAGGAACAGTGAACAATGACAGACAGGGGTGAGAGGATGACTTTCCTCTGGAGGGGAGATCGGCTTCTCCAGACTGTCCCCCTCACCCCTCTGCTCAAGGTGACCCCCTGTCTCCTAGGTTTCGCTCTGGATTCCGGCTTGCTTTCCGCTGCTGCCCGTGGGTCACACCAATTAAGGAGGATAAGCTTGAGCTGACCCACACTCCATCCCTTTCTATGAGGGCCAACCGGTGTCACACTAAAGAGACTTTTTTCATGGCTGGGGATACTGCCCCCTCTTAGGCTACCAATGGCTACCAGGCCAGGGGTCCCCAACATGGGGTACCTGCTGAACCCTGAACCACTGGCACCCTTGGAGAAGTAGCCAGTGGAGAGGTCCAGATCTGAAAGCCTGACCCATCCTCCAGCCTTCAGTACACCAGCGGAAAGACAAGATGGGGTCAGGAGCGCAGCGAGTAGATTCGAACTCTAAGAGGGCCCAGCCTCCTCTCTGATGGGGCTTCACATCAGCCAGTAACAGTCCAGGAAGACAGTGTGAGCCAACAGTTATCTAATCCAGGAGCCACAAGCTCAGATGCCTTCCTGGGGCATACAACTCAAGGAGTGACTTCCAGCACTGGGGTAACAGGGAACGGTGCGAAGTGGAGGGCGTATGCATCTAAAGGGGACAGCAGCTGACCAGCTCTGGACAAAGGTTGTCATGAGGTAATGGGCACACACTGTTGCCACATCTTCCGGATCCTTTCAGACATACCAGAAATCCAAATCTGTGAGACTTCCAGACTTGTTACATTTGGCTCACATTTGTATAACTATTGGTTAAACCAAACAGAACACAGCTGTGGACAGCACCCAGCCATGATACTGATTTTTCAGGCCAAAGACACGGGGAGGGAGCGGCTTATTTTGGAAAGCTGTGAGTTGACCTGGGGCTTCTCTGCATCGGCATCTGAACTCAGACCCAGCTCAGGGTAGATGGTGGATAGAGTCAAAAGGAGTCTTGGCTGTGTTGCCTGGGGCAAGTCACTCTGACTCTCCGCCTCTTCTACTCCCAGGGGCAAAACTGCCTCACAGGGATGCTGTGAGGAAGACTGAAGTGAGGCCTGTAAACTAGCGTGGAGTGCTGAAGAACCAGCAGGCGTGTGTTTTATCCCCACCAAGTCAGCCATGCTACACAGATGCCTCCAGGGCGCAAGCAGCAGTGGTCACCCTCACTCCAGCCCCAAGAAGGTAGCGGGCAGGAAGCGACTCCAGCAGAGCTCCAGGCCTGGCGCGGTGCACCCCAAAGACACACTTCTCCCCACTTGCTGCCTCACCTCGTATGCCCCATTGCCCCTCCAGAAGAACCACGTGACACCGTCAATGCACAGCAAGAGAGTTTAATGCTAGGTGCGCCCCCCAGAGATCACGGTGCCCAATAAAGGGACTCTGGCCTTAAACTGCACAGGGCATGGGAAGTGGGCCGATGTGGGATCCACTGGCGGGCTGTGGGGTGGAATGGCAGCCTCAAGGTTAAGGTGGGAGAGGGGCAAAAGGGTCAGGGGAGGCACGGTTTCCTACAGAAGGGATTCATTCGAAGGGGAGAGGAGGACAGTGCAGACAACCTGCTCCCTGGGCTGCCTGAGACTTCATCTGCCTTAGAGCGGGGGTCTACACCCTCTGGTCCCTTGGGAGTTGGCAGAAGGTGATGAAGGGTGGGGTCTACCTGGGGATAGCCAGTGCCCACTCTCCTCTCATTAAATCCAAACACCCCTGGGAGCCCAGAGACCTCCCACCACTTTACCTTCTTAAAGGTGCAGGGGGTGGGACCCGGGGGCTACAGCAGGGAACTGGCCAGGCGGGGGCTGGAAAACAAGGGCAGACACTAGCTCGGTGACACTCTGCAGAGAACAGAGAAGTTACAGTACTCAACGAAGGCCAGGGGCTGAAGCATACCCCCTGCCCCCGCAACCTAGGATCCCCAGGGCTCAGTTTTCTTGGCATCCCTGCATGGCCTCCCCACCTCCAGCCAGCAAGCATCACTCAGGGTCTTTGAATTGGTACAAAGTTTACTAGGTCATACAACATGGCTCACAAAAGCAATGGGGAATTCCAATGAGGGCACTGTTTGTTGGTTTCGTTCCTTTTACCCAAATGGAGACAAGACACTTTCCCGCAGAACTGCCCACTTCCCCTCCCACCCCCAAGACAGACAGAAGGCAAGACTGTCACAACGTGGCTCTGACCAGTTCCACGGACATATGATTCAGTGGCATGGACACGTCTCGATGGGAACCTCGGGACGCCAGACAGCAGTGGGGGCTGGGACGGGAGGAAGCCGCTCAGATGCCCCTGGGAGGAGGAGTCCCGGCAGTGTCTGCTGGTGAGAATACATTTCACACGGGGGATGAGTCCCCAAGGACGGGCTGCGGAGGCCCAGAAGGCCTGTCAGATGGCATGACTTTTCATCTTGGGCCAATAAATAACTGTCGGACGAATGCAGAAACCGGAAATGGGCGCCACTAAACTTCACACGTGGGGAGCGGACGACCGGGCTGAAATCGGAATCATGCAGAGTGGCAGGGCGGGTGAGGAGGGGGCCGGAGTGGGGAGAGATTATCAATAGCACACGCTCTATTTTGTACCCTACGTTATGCGCCTTAGTTGGCTTGTGTCCCCTCCCCAACGTGGCGATGGCAGGCTCTGGCACCGGTGGCTCCCAGCCCAGCTTGCTGGGAGGGACAGGGGTGGCCGCCCGAAGAGAGACGTGCCGGAGGGGCAGCAGGCCAGGGGACTGGGACCCTTAGCTGCTCGTTTCTTCCCGGAGCCGGACGCCCACTGCCGTGATGAGGGCAGCCCCCTTGCCGCTCCCGTCTTCAGACAGGAGGAAGGACACGTTACATTTTGGTGACAGTTCCTTCACGGTTTGGTACATGATTCTGGAGAAGCTAAGAGAGAAAACACACAGAGGAGGGTAAGTGGAGAAGATGCGTAGACACGACGGGCCCACATGAGGATGTCTCAGGACCCTAATGACGGGACAATCGAGACGGGAGGGGCTTCTGAGAAGGGTTTGGGGGACACTGGATCTGCCCTGATCCTACAACCTCAGTTTCCAGCAGGGAGGAACAGCTGAGAATCCAAACAGTAGTGAGCAGAAGGCTCATCAGGGCCAGGCCAGGAATAACGTGCTCAGACACAGCCATCCCCCAAGCCCAAGGCATCTGGGGAACAGGATACGGAGAAGGGTGCCAGCACCTGCGTGTGGCCCAGCGCTGGGTCAGTTCAGCTGTGGCCCCTCGAGGTCCCCAGCCCATCACTGTCCATGGCCCAACACCTGGCCTCCAAGCCAAGAGCGGCAGGCCCCCAGTGACAGAGACCCTCAATGACAGGTGACTCTGGGTTCCCACACTGTTTTGGGCAGTAAGACACGGCTAGGCTGAAGCAGCATAGACCAATGGAGCTCTCAAGGGTGGGCCTGCCTGCCCGCTGTCAGAGCCCTGCGAGGGCCTCCCCCCAACACTTCTATACTACCTTCCAGCCCTGCCCGTGGCCATCGGCCATGAGGACAAGGACACTTGGCCGTGGGGCACTTGAGCATGGCTCCAAATGATGGTGCGGGGATCACAGCCAAGAGCGTATGGCTCCAAAACCTAGCTCTAAGCCCCACCGGTGTGCTGCCCCAGGGGACAAAGAGGACAGCTGTGAAGGTGGAGAGGCAGACAGAGCGGTTGGCTCTCTCCCCAGCCAAGGCCATGAGCTAAGCAGCATATGCCCACATTGGTTTGGGTGAGGCTGCTTTTAAGGAGAGTGACATTATGGCCCCAATTACCAGGGACGGTCCCAGTGTAGTTAGTAGCGGCGGTCTCTTCACTGGCAAAAACACCGCAGTTTAGACAACAGCAGGGTCACTCCATTCAGAAGAGCCAAGCTTTGGGATATGTGGTCAATCAAAGAGCAGGTGGGGCCAAGCACAGAGCGTCAGACCCTTGACCATAAGGAGGCACCTCCCCGATCCTCTTCCTGCCTTGCAAGCCTCTTGAGAAACTGATCTAGCAGGTGAACAAGACCTCCTCCCTCCACCCCCACTGCCTCTCCCCGCTTACCAAACTCAGCCTCCTGGCTGCGCTACAGCTACCCAGGCCGATGGGTAAGGCCACACCCACCCTCCCCTCTGATGCTGCCTGACCTGAGGGGGTCACAGAAGAAGTGGGGAGAGGGAAATCTATGCCACCAGTGTAAGCTGAACCAAGCAAAGCCACTCCTCTCCAAGGATCTCAGTTAAACTTTGGAGCCACTCGGGGCGCCTGGGTGGCTCAGTGGGTTAATTAAGCCTCTGCCTTCGGCTCAGGTCGTGATCCCGGGGTCCTGGGATCAAGCCCCACATCAGGCTCTCTGCTCAGCAGGGAGCCTGCTTCCCCTCCCCCTCTGCCTGCCTCGCTGCCTACTTGTGATCTCTCTCTGTCAAATACATAAAATCTTAAAAAAAAAAAACCAAAAACAAGCTTCAGAGCCGCTCGTTAGCTGCTACCAGACAGGGCCTGGTCCCTGAATGCACAGCCTTGGGTCGGCTGTGTCCTGGTGAGGAACTGTCCCCAGGGGGCGGGCGAGGACGTACATCCTAGGGGCCCATAACCCATCAAGGGACCTCAGCAGCACAGGACGCCCCGACCACCCAAGCAGAGGCCCCACTCACTGTGGATGAAGCTTGTAGAGCGTTCCGTCCACACCCACAGTCACGTTGAGGTGGTCCAGACCTCTGTTCTCACGGATCTTATCCACCACGGCAGCCATGCCCGCCCCACACAGTTGCGCGGCCCTCTTGGACACCACCCCGCACACGGTCTTGACCAGGATACTGTCGTCGCAGGTGCTGTTCAGGCCCAGCTGCTGGAGAATGGCCCGGACCTGGAGCAGTGCTAATCGGTCACTGCGGTGGACAAAAGCCAGAAGGCTGGATGACGCAGGGCCCTGCAGAGCGGCCTGGGAGCCCGCACCAGGGGACCAGCTGCAAACCACTGTACTTAGCATGAGGAGGGCTGTGGGGGCTTCCTTCCTCCAAAACATTTACTTGTTTAGTTTTATTATTTGTTTTTTAAGTTAATTTTTTTAAGTGACCTCTATACCCAGCACGGGGCTCGAACTCACAACCCTGAGATCAAGAGCTGCGTGCTGAGCCGGCCAGGTACCGCAGCTTCTGCGACCATTCTAAGAACAAGGTGGCTTTTGCTTATGCAGAGCGCCCTGCACCTGCTCTCACGGGCCACCAGGGACAAGGGCAGAGGCAGGGAGGGGGCAGTCCATGCACACAAGAACATAGGAGGAAGTGACCCACCCACCATGGGGTACACTTCCTGTGTGAGCAAGCAGCCCGGTCCCGGGCTGCCTTTCAGATGAACGCGGGCAGGACCAGACCTGTGGCTCTTGGCTCTACTGGGCTCAGCCCCCTTGACACAAGTATCTGTGAGGAGCTTCACCCTGACATGGAGTCCTACAGCTTACTCGCCTGACTTCCAACAAACATACATAATGTTCCGAGTGAAGAAAAGGAAAATCGTTATAATAAAATTATATGGTTTCAGTATGTAGCTGCTCAGGGTCTACTACTCCAGAGGGAGGAGGAAGTCCTCACATATGACAAAACGTCCTGTGAGGGGCCTCCACACTCATCACAAACCCCCACGACCCCGCCCACCCTGGGCCCGGCCATGTGGGCCTCTAACAGCGGGGACGCCCCACCCCCCCCATTGCTCACCTCTCAATCTGGGAGAGATATTTGGTCTGAAAGATGCCCCGGGTCTTGAGTGTCTCAGAGATCTGTCCTCGGAAGAGGAAGCCCTTCTTGGTGAAGTCAATCAGGATGTTGCGGACAATCTCCCCCAGGTACATACCGCTAATCATCTTCTCGTACCTGAAACACGGGCAGGGGCTGCTGTCTAGGGGCCGCCTCTGGTCTCCCAGCAGCCTCGGGTGCTTTCCTGCCCCTCCAGGAGCATCACCAGCCCACACACCCAGCCCTGTGCTCAGCGGAGGCAGAGGGAGGCCAGGAAGGGCTGAGGGGGCCTCAACCCTCCCCAGGCTCGAAACCGAAATCACCAGGGCTCCTGTCTAACTGCTGAACCATCTCCCTCCTGCCTCTGTCTGGCAGAACCCCACTCCTGCTCTCAGCTCCAAACTCTCCTCCAAGAGGCCTGTCCTCCTGCCCTCCCGACTGGGTTCTATCTGCCCCTCTCAGGCTCCCACACATCGTCCCTTCCCGTCACAAGGCACACAGGGTCACTGCCTCTCTTGGCCCTGCCGCAGAAGCCCCGAGAGGCCAGAACCCGTGTCCCGCTCAGCTTTGGGGCCCAGGGTCTAGCACAGATGCAGTGCTAGGCTCTCAGTCAAGTGCTCAATAAATTATCTGCAGAATAAGCAAACAACTGGTCTGAGTCTTAAAGGGACAAGAAGACAATGAGGGGAAAGTTCCCACTAAATTTCTGGAAGGTTTTGAAAAAGCCCAGAGTGCTGGTCAAGCCCTCAGAACAGGGAGGAAGCCACCCAGGCTGGAGGGTTGAGGCGGCTGCCATGCTCCTGAGGGCAACCTGTTCCTGTGGCTCCTGTCTCCTGCTCTCGTGTGCTCAAGTCCCAGTGTCCCCAAGCTGGGAAGAGTCCACTGGCCCTCCAGAGGATTTCAGGGGCTCCAAAGGAAAACAAACCATGAGATGGTGATATCGTCATCAGTTCCCCTCCCGTCTTTCTCACACCATCAAGGACACCAGCTCAGTGTGGTGCTGATGGGGCTCTGACCCCTCTACTGATGGGGCTCTGACCCCTCTACCGCCTGCCACTGCCCTGCCGACCCAGGGAGTCCTTGTTTAGAGCCTACAGTGGGAAACAGGAGCTAGAATCAAGTGACGCTCATCTTTGCTATATTCATTTTACGATTATCATCTGTTTACAATAATCCTGGTTTCCCCCTCGTTCTCCTTCCTTAAATTTAAGTAAAAAATAGAAGCTGACTTAAAGAAAACCATTGAGTAAATAACAGCATGGGTGTATCTGGAAAAGGCAAAGATCTTTAGAGTGGCTGGGGGACAAGTCTCGTTTGGGAGGTGCTGCCCGCCCCCACCCCCACCCCAGTGCTTCTTCCTGTTCCTGGGGACACAGCTCGGACCAACCCATCCGGGCGACAGCAGAGGATGGCCTGAGTCCTGGGAGCCCCAGATAGGGAGTCCTTGGTCTGTCCGTAGGGAGGACAGACACTGACATCTCAGGCAGGGCATCGGACCCAGGCTCCAAACTGCCAAGAGGCGATGCAGGGGGCTGGGGGACAATGAACAGAAGCCCCCACTGGCCACATCCTAACTCACTGTGCCCTGTGCAACTGCAGGTCAAGTGCATTTTACTTCCGCCAAACAAAACAAAAACCTGCTGACCAAGAGGTTTCTATTAATCTGATGGGGAAGAAACAGAGCAGTGGAAAGACCAGAATGTTCCAGAATGAACACAGTCACTGAGGGAAGCAGTGTGGCCGCTGCCACCCTGTCCTCTGGGCAGACTCCTGGGCAGAGGCAGCACCTGGCCAGGACACCCACCTGGGCCCACGTGTACCATGGTTGGGGCGGCGGGGTGGGGGGGCATCCTCCTGGTTCTGTTCTCCTTGAGCCAAAAACAAAGGTCAGGAGGGAATCTGAGGGACTAGTCTCTAAGCCTGTGTCCAGACTCCACTCCTACTAGAAGCTTCTTCTATTTCAATAGGCAGACCACAGCCTTCCACCCTCACCGTCCTGGTCCCCCATGTGTCCTCTGCCACCAAGCAGAGTTACCTTTGCTTCCCAGCGTTCAGAGAATACTCGTCCACCAGCCTGTCATAGACCGTTCTGATGTCATCCAGACACCCGTTGTCCCCAAAGGCACCCCACTCCATGTTGATACACATGCGCCCCTCATTCCCCTCCAGCATCTCAACGTTCTTCATTTCTTCCATGTAACAGGCATTGCTGCCGGTCCCTGCAACACAAGAGGGGGCAGTGAACGGCCGTGGCTCCCGGACCTGGGGTCGCTGGGAGGGCCTGGGGCCCAGGACTCCAGGGAGGGGGGGTACATTCTTGCGACAAATAAAGCAACAGCTTTGTTTTCCTACTGTTTTCCAGGAAAAGCTTGAAATAGAAGGAGAGTCAGAGTTAAACTACCCAGAGAGCATCTGATTCACTTACTTGAAACCAGGACGTGAGAATCAGGACCTCGTGGGTTTACCTGCCTAGGCAGAGCTCCGTTTATTTTAACAGAAGACGGAGTGACAACAAAGAACAAGGTCTTCAGGGTGCCTGAGTGGCTCAGAGGGTTAAGTGGGTTAAGCCTCTGCTTTCGGCTCAGGTCATGATCTCAGGGTCCTAGGATCGAGCCCTGCACCAGGCTCTCTGCTCAGCAGGGAGCCTGCTTCCCCCAACCCCCACCCCGCCTGCTGCTTTGCCTACTTGTGCTCTCTCTCCCTCTGTCAAATAAATAAATAAAATCTTAAAAAAAAAAAAAAGGACAAGGTCTTCAATGGCAAAAGTTTAGGCAGCATTCAGATTGGGAGAATATTTCTCTCCACACACGCACACACAACTGCATACACGCACGCATATCTATAAAATAAATACACTGGGGCTGTCTACCATCACAGCATGGATGTCCGCTCATCCTCACAGATTGAATGTGGTCATGGACTGCGCCGGCCTGGTCCCCTCCCCCATGTGCTTCAGAATGAAGCTCACAGCTAGCTCAGGGAACGACAGTGTCCCAGCACGTCCATAGCACCTTTCTCAAGGTGGTGGTACCTTGCCAGTCTGATGTCACAGCCCTCCTTGAAAACCTGAGGATGCTCCCGAGAAAAGGGACCTGCGTCTGAGTGTACACACCAAGTCCGACGTACAGTTCCCAGGGACCCAGGAGCCTCTGCTCTCCATCCCTGAACTGCCCAGGCTGCGGGCCCGCAAGGACTGCGGTGGGACCACCAACGGTCTGCTGCTCTCATCCCCGAGGAGCCGAGTATGGAAACTGAGAGGAAGTGTCTGAAACGGTCTCGGCAGTTTCTGCCACCACGACATCCCCGTCTCTGGGGTCCTGGGCCTTATCTCTGTGAAGGGACTAGAAAATGTAAAACCAACCAACTAACCACGGAATGCTTGCCCCCATATTTGGATCTGCATCTCGGTCACCTGGGAAGCTTGTTAAGATGCAGATTCTGAAGCGGAAGGTTGGGGGCGGGACTCTGCATTTCTAACAGAAATTCCAGCAGGTCCCCACTCCCTGTAACCAGGCCCCAGAGCACCACCAACCCGGCCTCGGTGGGATACAGATAGACTTTCAGCCCCCTTGGGGGACACAAGGCAGTCTCCACTAGCTGGACCAAAAGGGCTTGGATTGTTTTTGTTCCCTTTAAAGAAAGGTATGTAGAATTCACCAACGCTTCTCCTTGGGGTCACTGGATTATTTGGGGTTTTGTTCTCTCAGCTCCCTTTCACCCTAAAGCGTGAAAGAGAAGAGGAGCCCCAGAAATGGCCAGGGGTGCCCAGAAAGCCGAAACATATAAATCATATTTCTTGTCAATGGGCGTCAGAAGCAAAGGCATGGATGGGTGGAGGAAGGAGGAAGTGGGTGTGAATGCGGCTGGGGAGGGGGCGGGGCTGTGACAAGCTCCACCCCACCCGCCTGCTCTCACCCACTGCCAGGAACAGCTCATCAGGCAGCCCTGAACTGAGCAGGAAGGCCAGGCCCAGCCTGGCTGTGGGGAATAATGTGCTGTGTCACTCTGGATCCGCGTGTCATACCTAAGCCCATTCAGAAGCTGAGGTGCTGGGTGGGGCGGGCGAAGAAAGCTTAGCAAAAGGAAGGAAGGAACAAAACAGCCCCAGAGTCAGGCCCCCAAAACCTTACACCTGCAGCTGCTCCCCAGTTTTCAGAATTTCCTCGGGAGCCAAAATGGTTTTACAAATGAAAAGGTTTCCCGAGCACCAGAAAGGCAGCCTTCAGGGGCCTTCTCCCCATCTCCCAGACACTTAGCAAAGGGTCTGCCCAGCAGGCCTGCTGGCCCTCCTTGACCAGGTAGGGCCTGCAGAGGTTGGCCAAGAAACAGGGCCTTCACCCAACATTCGGAAACCAGGAGCAGACTCAGTGGGACAAATGGTCTTCTCACAGCCCGAACTGATGTGCTTCCGATATGACGTGCTCTTGAGTCCAGACCCCTCCTGTGTCTGGACTATAAGAGTTCCCTCAGAGCCAACCTCTCTGTGGCCCACCCAAGTGGCTGGGATTGCTCACAGGACAGTGGCTGCTAGAAGCAAAACGGTGCCCGAAGCTACTCTCTGGCCCTTGCCCACAGTCAGGGGAGAAGGAGGGCTCTGTTGCCTTCCCAGTCATGGGCTCTCACCCCTCAACTCCTGCCTGGTGGCCTTCCCTATAGGCCCAGTGGTTGCCCTGGTGGCCAGGCCGGCCCCAGATACTCCCACCCTGTCCACCCAAGCCCTGTGAGCCATCTGGGGCCTCGTTCCAGAAGAGCTCCCTTCTGGCCATCTGGTCGCGAGCCTTGTTGGGAGGAGAAAGTCCCCTGACAGCTCTGCAACCTTGTTCCAAACTCTGGAGGCAGTAAGGGGACAAAAGGGACAGATAGAGTGTCTCCCAGAGAGGACTGAGCTGCTGGCTTATGGCCCCACAGAACAGGAAAACCCAGCCTTCCCTGCCCCAAAGTGACAGACTTTCCAGGACACCCACCTACGATGAGTCCAACCTCACAGGTAGGCTCCTCATAAGCACAGGTCATCATGGTGCCCACCGTGTCGTTGACCACAGCCACCACATCCAGGTCAAATTCCTTTGGAAAGAAAGGGACACAGCTTTAGGGGAGGGACAGTGCTTCCTGGTGCCTCAACTGAAACAGCTTCCTCACCAGTCTTTAAGAGGTGACTAAATATTCCTTCACGAACTAAACACCTGCTATTTATGATGAATCGGACACTGGAGAGCAAAGAGAGGAAGCATTCCACCCATTTCACAGACACTGCCGAGTGCCACGGAGGCAGGCTGGAGGGAACAGCTGAATGGAGAAAAGAGGGACTATGGCCAAACAGCTCCCTCTCGGGAGTTCAGAGTGTTAGAGCCTTCCAGAAGGCAAAACAGAACCACCAATATCCATTCCTCAGAATCCGTCCTCCGGAAACAGCCACGCAGGTACACGAAGATATTGACCGCGTGACTTGCACAGACCAGAAATCTAGATCAAAAGGGGCTATGTGCGAACCTGTGTAAGACATGGTTCCAGCAACCACCACGCTGCTGTGTGGCCACGGGAAAGGACGTTGGTCTCTATGTGACGACACGACAAGATGCCGTCTTTACATTAAAGGAAATAAGCAAGGTGTAGGAGTGTGCACACAGTAGGGTTCCTGTTACGAAATGTGCAAACGGGGTCGGTCTCTGCACAGAATGTAGGGTGGAAGAATGCTAATGGGGACAGTGTTGATGTGGGCCAAAGCAGGTCACCAGGTTTCTTTGTGATGGGATGTAAGCTGTCTTACGTACTCTGCTGGGTGCAACCAATCCGTCTTTCAAAAACCCATTCACGTCAGCCTTCCCCATGGCTGGTGCATTGGATTACTCTTTTGAACTACAGGCATTCGGACTATTTTTTTTTTTTACTAATTCCCTCATTGATAAATCAAACAACATTTCTGGAATTTTCCATTTTATATTTTTTCAATGTCCTCCAGCCAAAGACCATCAGAAACACACCTACAGTCAAACAGAGCCGAGCACAGGGACCAGGTGCCACGCGGGTGACATAGCTTGTGGGCATTTCAGAACAGGTTAGAAAGCACCCACTCCAGGATTTGAGCCTGGGCTGGTGGTTTCCGGGAGGGCTCAGAGCGGGGCTCGCTCTGGCCTGGAGGCTGTCCGAAAGCAGGGCCACTGTCTGAGTGCGTGCTCTGTGCGGACATGAGTACTGACTCCTCTCCTTCCTGTCTAATTCCATCAGTTATGGGGTCACACTCCGTGTTCACCAGGAGCCCAGTCACCAAGGCTGACTGGGACCGGTCACCAGGGGCTGCTTTTTTCTTCTTCAAGCTGTCGGAAAGTCATGATTTTACCTTTCTTAAACCATCCTTTAACAACATAAAACCATTCACCTCCTGTTTACCTGCTGACAGTTTAGGGAATCTCCCTGCCCAGGTCACACACACTTCTGTATTGTCTGAATTCTTTACGACCCAGCAAGAACAATTTTTATAACCTCCCCCCCCAAAACAGTGAAGATTTTTAAAAATATCCTTTTAATAGTTACCTCTCTCCTTTTTATCGCTTCCCTTAGTAACGTGGCTACATCGTGCCCCACGCAGTCAGTTGCCTTAAAACCCTTCGTCCAGGTGATCAAGATTCCCTGAAAGAGGAAAGGCACCAGGAGAGTCCTGTGGCATCAGCCCTTCTGGGCAGAACGTAACATTTCACTCCCTCCCTCCTGAGTAAACATCCGCGAAAATTTACAGGGAGATGAGGTTGGAGCATCTGAGGCCCAAAGAAGCGGCCCTCCACGGGCCTGCCCCCTCCTAATGGTCCCCGTGGCCGGCTGGTCCACAATGCCCATTTCACAGATGGAGAAACCGAGGCGTAGAAGGATAATGGTGCGCCCCCTGGTATAACCAATTAGTTCCCCTAAAGAACAGTCTTCCAACAACGTAAGTGGAGAAATGCAAACTTTTAGGAACACTGTTACTGTCTAAAGCAAACTTTCAATTTGAACAAAGTTCTACATTTGCTGGGTGTGTCCTCGACTACAATGACCAAAGGTGTCAGTGAGGGCGAACTCCTTAAACAATGCAGAGCTTTAAAAACTGCAAAACACAAGTTTATATGGACCTAGCTGCTGAGATGTAAAAATGCTTCAGAGGAAAAACCCCTAAGTCAGCACAGTGAGTTGATTAACTGGCTTCCAGAAGTGCCCCGACCTCGCCTCCCTAGCACTGACTATCGTTTGCCTTAAATCCTAAGGTTCCACATGAGCACATGCCGCTCCGGGGCTCCCTCCCTGGCCACACCCCCACCTATGACATAAGGAGGCACCCGTGGCTCCTCCAGCATGATAGGCTCCGTCTTGTGTCCCAGAAGAGGTGGGTGTGGCAAATGATACAAAATCAATAGAGAAGGGTCTTAAAATGAAGCGGAGGGCATGATGTAAAGCCGGATCAACCCACTGTGACGTGGGAACCGTTCCCGACACCAAAGGGACGAGTGAGGCTGGGGGAAGCCTCAAGGCCAGCGCCGTCCGGCGCCTGCAAGAAAGAGACTTACCGCATCGAGGCTCGTCTGCTTGCAGGGGAAGGAGAAGGTGAAGCCCAGGGGCATTCTGGGGCCTTTGATCCCCATGTAGTCCAAGAAGTCCGAGATGCAGGAGACAATGTGGTCAAACAGCTGCAGGAGAAAAGAAGGGATAACCCATGCTCTCTGGCCTCACGCTTCAGGGCACGCAGCAAGGGCACATTTCCACGCGTGCACGCACGCACACATGTGCCCCGACATGTGCAGAGTGAGCGCCCCCTCAGGAACTCCGCAGCCTCCTGAGCATCAGAAGCCCAGTGCTGTTGAAGGTGCCCAGTGCTTGCAGGCCACAAGGACACGATGGCAGAGCCACATGCACCCCAAGGCAGATTGGGGGCGGACCACAGAGGACACTGGGCGTGTGACACACGTGGGCCGTTGTGGCATCAAAGCCAAACTGTCTCACCTCTTCCCCGGTGCCCTGCATGATTTCAATGGGAATGGCATAGATCTTGTTGTGCATTTCCACCGTTCTCTTCTTCCCACTGCGGATTTTCACCAGGAGGACACGGAAATTTGTTCCTCCAAGATCAAGAGCCAAGAAGTCACCGTGCTCTGTTAGTCAAGAACATAAAGAACATCAAAAACAGCTAAGCACCTTGTGGCAGCCAGGAGCCCCAAGACCCGAGCCCCCGTATTAAATACAGGGGGGAAGCCTCAGCTTCTGCTCCCTCCAGCACACAGCTCGGGCTCAGGGACGGTGGGCACGAACGCTCTGACCGCCACGACCTTCAAGCCTCACTGCAGGGACTGAGGACCCACGGATGAACCACCGGTCCCAATAAACAAAGAAACTTCTCTGGGGTTCCTAAAAAGCGTGGCAACAGTGAGCTGATTTTAGGGAAACTCACACAAAAACTGGCAGTTTATATCAATGTGTAGAGTGTTTGTAAAAATGTGCACAGTCATTCTCTTTCCCGTACTTTTCCTCTGCAAAGTGACTCTGCAGTTCTTCCCATCGGAAGATGGAGTTGGTTTCTCCTCCCCTTGGCTCCAGCCCAGCCCTATGACTCGCTCTGTCCGACAGAGTGTGGCAGAGGCAAAGCCGAGCCAGTCCCAGCTCAGGCCTCCGAGAGCCTTAGAAGTCCCTCCTCTCCTTCATGGGCCCTGATGCTGCCACGTGGACGTGCCCAGCAGCCCCTGGAGAATGGGACTCACAGCCAAGGCCAAGACTGCACCCTTGCTGAGTGCTGACGGCTGGATGCGTGAGCAAGGCCTCCCAGCCAGCAAGGCTGACCCAGCGATTGCAGACTCACAAATGCATCCAGCAGAGACCCTCTGGGCCTGGCGCAGAGGAGCAGTAAGATGTGGTTGCTGTTTGAGGCCACTAGGCTTGAGGGTGGTCTTGAATGCAAGGGTGTAACACAGTCGTAAGTCACTTACCCATGGGAACCTAATTCCCACCACACATCTGATTTCCAGGTCCACCTGAGAAGCCCCTCAAGTCCCCAGAGCGCTCAGCAAGGTCAGCAGTAAGGGCTGGATTCTGTTCTCCCACCTGCCTGGAGCCCCGGGCCCCTGTCTGCCGCCCACACACCGTGTCAGGAGCTAGGAAGTGTGCACTGGGCATCTATCCTTCCGCCAGTGAATGTGTTTGGGAGAGGACCCACGGCCATCCCAGCGCTGCGGGACCGGCCCAGGCTCACTACTGGAAGAACACCATCTGATTCTGAGCGGGACTGGTTTGAGAGTTGGTGCTTGCCTGGGAGGCCGGATCCAGGGCAGGTCGAGTGCTCTGACTCATACACGGGGCCAGCCAGTGGGAAAAACGGAAAGCAAAGGGTTTCTAGTTCCTGCCAAAAATATATATATGCATCTGCGACTTCTCTGCAGCCCTGCTTGGCCCCTGATGGGAGAAGCAGGAGGGGTGCAAGGGGTGCAGAGGCCCTCACCGGTCCCATCTGGAGTGCTCCGGACAAAGGAGGGCAGCATCTTGACCACCGCCTTGTCGTGCGTCTGCTTCCTCAGGCCCATATCCATCTCCGCCCGCATTCTCTTCTTCACCTCCAGCAGCATGTCCTTGGTGAGGCGGAAGTGGGCCAGGGTCTCCTCGATCTGCCGGTGTTGCTCGGCCAGTCGGTAGGCCACTGCGGTGACCATGGCGGCTCCCTTGCCACTGCCGCTCTCCGAGAGGAGGAAGCGCACATCGGAGTCAGGCACCAAGCGCCGCAGAGTCTTGTGGAACCGCCGGGAATACCTGGGGGCCGGAGGGGAGGGAGCAGGCCACAACAGTTAGACTGAGCAATCTGTCAGGGAGCCGTGGTTGCCCTTTCTTCTCCCACATCTGAATTCCATGTTCTAGACTTGGTTTTCTCAGCACCCAAGTCATACATGTGCATTGGAGAAAAGCTGGCAAATGCAGAAAAGTAAAAAGGAAAAATGGAGGGGCCCACAGTCACACACATTAAGACATGAGTATCAAATACAGAAAACTCAGGGTCCACAAAGGTTTCTGTCCTCCATCATGACATGGAGCTGACAACACAGAGGTCCAGAGCCCAGTGTTTGGAAGTCAGACAGATCAGAAGACAAGGACAAGCTCTGCCACCAGCATTAGGTGACCTTGGGCCTGAGACTTAACCTTGGAGTCCATGAGGACTGACAGGATCTGGCGGAGAGATGCGTGATGGGAACTAAGTGAGTTCATCAGTTGCTTATTCGATTGGTTACTGGCTCTGTGAATAACCACTCCTGTTTTCTATTTTCACTTGCCCTCTCCTTCCGCCCCCAAGAGTCAAGACATTTTTTACTAGCCAGAAGAGAACTTTAGGACTCAGTGAGAGAGAGAACCTCCCCAAAGTTTATGGTGTGTTTTAAGTGTGGAAGGCTGCCTGCCAAAGGAAACAGGGAAACCAGAACCCCAAAATATTAATAGTGACCAATAACAGGGGTAGGATGAAAAAAATCCCTTCTATTCTCTGTCATTTTTTGAACTGTCTCAAGTTTCTATACCAACACCTGTGGTTTCTGAAAGAGAACACATCTGATCAAAGTCACTGGTTGTACTTGTGACATTGGAGATGAAGAGCTCGGGAGGGCACTGGTGGGTTGCAAAACAGTGTGCACGTGCTTGACACTACTGAACTGTATACTCAAAACTGGGTACGATAGTAAATTCCATAGGTGTGTATTTCACCACAATTAAAAAAAAATGTTTAATGTGATGTTGCAAATCCCTTTCTTATCCAAACATTTGCCAAGAAACCACCTATCCCTCAGAAAGATAGCTGGTTTCGTTATAAAAAATTTTACAGTTACTGGGGCTCCTGGGTGGTTCAGTCCTTAAGCGTCTGCCTTGGGCTCAGGTTATGATCCCAGGATCCTGGGATCGAGCCCTGCATCAAGCTCCTTGCTCTTCGGGGAGCCTGCTTCTCCCTCTCCTTCTGCCTCTGCCCCCTTCTTGTGCTCATTCCTTCTCTTGAATAAATAAATAAAATCTTTTTTAAAAATTACAAATACTTTAAAAATACAGAGAGATAAAATTATGAACCTAACAGATAAGGACAAGTAACGAGCTCACGCCCTAGCTGCTCAGTACCAGAACGGTTTCCATTTAAGTCCACATTGGCTTAACTGTGTTTGGAACTGGCTGTGAAGGTCCCACAAGACCACGTCACACACACTTCGTACACAGAGTGCCGGAACATCTGAGGTCTTGTGCAAAACGATCACATCATGGGCAGCTACTGTTAATGGCACACCAAGACTCGGAATTTCATCTTTAGCTTTCGAAAACTAGACAAGCCATGTGCTCTGTACCACGGAAGGCTTCTGCAGCTAAGGGGTTCGGTACACAAGAAGGCAGCCCCTCATCACCAACAGGGACCAGCTCTCTCTCACATGCAAAGGTCTACAAGCTGCCTGTTTTCAAAAGGTATGTCTGAGAGCTGGGGGGCCTTCCACAGGAGTTTCCAAAACAAGAATGTGGGCACTGCAACATGACCCAAGCAAGCTATAGTGAGGATGAAGGTCTCTGACACAAAATGGATAAGCAAGAGAATTTAAGATACAGACACATTCCACCCAGTGTTCCCGGGAGCCACAGATGTCTCTAACAAGACGGAAGAAGTGAGGGGGAAAGGACAGTACAGACGCAACACCAGGAGAACTGACTGAGGGTCGGGTACTTCTCAAGTGGGCAATTCTGATCTTTCTGCCCAGAACTACAATTGTCTTGTGTGCCAAAAACCTTCACTGGGTGCAAAAGTCTGACCCTGGGAGGAAGTCTTCGGCCCAGATGGGCACTGAGTGCCAATGGTAGCAAAGGGCAGACTCACTGTGGGTGCGTCTTGTAAAGAGACCCGTCGACACCAACGGTGGTCCGCAGCCTGGGTGTGCCCTTGTTATCTCGGAGGCGGTTCAAGATGGCGCCCAGCGTTGCAGCCACCAGGTTGGCGGAGCGAAACGAGACAATGGTACACACATGCTGGACTGAAATACAGTCATCGTCGGATGGCTCCACTCCCAGGCGGGTCAGGATTTCTTTGGCATTGTGGAGGCCTTCCTTATTCCTGTGAGGTTAGAGGCCAATAACCGTGAGTTAAGGATCCCACTGGGGAGCACAAAGCACTAAGGGTCCAGAATCCTGGGAAGGGGAAATCCATTTGCCATGTGTGTGTTGGGGGGGGGTGGGGTATGGGATTAAGACCGTCAAATGCCTGAGAAGAACACATGAAGGAGTCTCCTCCATAAGAAATACCAGGTAATAAGAGAAAAAACTGTGCTGGGCTGGGACATGACATGCCAGGGCCATGGAGAAAAGTGGAGGTAAGATGTGGCCACCTTCGCCTGAGAGCTCGGTGCTCAGGAGATGCAGGCAAATCTGCTCTTGAGGTCTGTCTGGGAGTCGCCCTGAGATGCAGACACCCCTTTCCTTGAGGTTTTCCAGTCAAATTTGAATTTTCTGCATACCTGTTCTGTGCGTCTTTTCTTAGATTCCTTCTGAGGTACTTTAGGATTTTGTTACTATTATAGACCGTATGGTATAGATGGCATATACCAACATATATACATGTATGTATGCTCCCTTTTTTTTCACCTTCATGTACCACAGTAACGTCAGATGTTTAGGGAAAACGGAGTCAGCAATACCCGGAACACTGTGTACCATCTTTGCAATTTTCCTGTAAGTCTACAAATATTCTAAAATAAAAGCCTTATTTAAACACATGCATATTTTAACTATTGCCAATATTGCCAAACAATACAGTTTGACTTTTGTACCTTCTCTCCGGTCAACTCCCTAACCTCTTGTTATTCTATTCACTTGTCGAGGTATTTCTGGTGTCCCACACAGACAATTAACATCTGCAAATAATGATAATTTTACTTCCTTTTTAAAAAATCCTTATGCCTTTAATTTCTTTCCTTCCTTCCTTTTTTCCTTTCTTCCTTTCCACTGGCTAAGACTTCAGAGCAACGCTAAACAAACACAGGTGACACCATCTTCCTGCAGATTGTAAAGAAAATGCTTTGAACATCTGCCTTGGTGGGACACGCAGGTTCTGTTCAGACATGTTTATGACAGTCTGCCTGTCTTCTTGCACTCGTTCAAGTGGGCTTTCGTTTCTTGGTAACCAAAGAGCCAACACCAGAAGAGGCCAAAGGGAAGGCAGGCATTTCCTGACTCTGTCAGTGGCTCTGAAGACCCGCCATGGGCCTCCTGCCGCCTCCCTTCCCAGTAGCTAGCTGGGGGGCTCAAGCAGAGAGAGGGCTGGAAGCTCGGAATCTGGTGTCCTGCCGACAGTCGCTCTGCCCCAAGAGCTCCTGGGGAGAGTGATCCGAGGGTAAATGCCCGGGAATGTGAGAGAGGAGTGAGTCCACATAAACCTCTTCCAACTTCCACAGCTGCCTCCTCTGACTGCAGCCCACTGACCTGCATATGCCCCCAGGAGCCGGAGCCAGGAAGCCACCGGCTTGATGTCTCTGGCACTCAGCAGGGCAGTGGGAACGACAGCCTCAGGCGGAGATGAACGGACGTCTCTAGCACCCGGCCAGCCCTATCTTTCAGGAGGTGGCCTCGCACGGCTACCTGTCTCCAAACCAGGAACCGAGCCTGGTGGCCCACGGAGGCCAGCCCCAAGACACAAGTCCTTCAGACCTGGAGGCGCCCAACCACATCAGTCTGCCCTGGGATCAAGTTCACCCTCTTCCCTCTCTGGGTTCAGGCCCACAGGTCCCAGCTGGGGCAGAGATGCCTGGGTTTCTCATGGTACGGCAGAAAGAACGCAGTCAGGTGGCTGGCTGGACTCGGTCCTCCCTGTCTATCGGCCCCGTCTCGGCTACTAACCACATTTATCAAACTCGTGCCAGGGAACACATCGGGCTGTTAAGAGGTGAGAGAATGGGAGGCGGGCAGTGGGGAGGGTGTTTCAGGCACCAGAGAAGTTTGGGAAATTGGGGCACCTGGGTGGTTCCGTCGGTTAATCGTCCAACTCTTGATTTCTGCTCAGATCATGATCTCAGGGTGGTGGGATCAAGCCTCAAGTCAGGCTTCACACTGTGCATGGACCCTGCTTGGCTGTTTAGGATTCTCTCTCTCGTCCCCACACCCCCGTTCACATACGTGCTCTTGTGTGTTTCCCCTTTCTCTCTCTCTCTCAAAAAAAAAAAAAAAAAAAAAAGGACTTTGGGAAATTATAAGTCAACCAAAATGAACTGTTTTCTTTAATATGGTAACGAATACTACAGATCTCTCAATGGAGAATAAATATGCAGTATTTCCCAATCCTATTAGCCACAGAACCCTTTCTTCAGGAAACACACAATTATCTTGAGATCACTAGGGTTCCCTGGAACAGAGTATGGAGAAGGACCTCACATGTCCCAGGCAGCTTCCAAGCCCAGGGCCCAGGCTCAGTGAACTCCTTGTTCCCCACTGGAATCTCAGCTTCCTGGCCTCTAATCACCAGCCCTCACGTGTGTGGGTGGGCAGGGGTGCGGGGTAGAGTGAAGGGAAAGAGAAAAGCCCGAGGGGCAGCACCTACTTCTCAATGGCTGACACATCACTGGTCCTGAACTTCCCCCTGGTGAGCAGCTCCGGGGTGATCCGCCCTTCAAATAAGAGGCTCTCCTTGGCCATCTTGACCAGGATCAGTCGCACCAGCTCCCCCAGGTACATGCCACTGACCATCTTCTCAAACCTGCAGGAGAAAAGCACGTGGCACCTGTCAGGGCCTCCCTACAAGCATCCCCCCAGGGCGGCTCATGAGATGCAGGACAGACAGGCAGGAGGCAGAAGGGAGAAGGAGGAGGCACTGCCTCATCCTCCCAAGCTCACGGGCTCACTGGCAGGCAAAACCACACGTCTGCGTCACTAAATGACCACGACACAGCAGTGGAGAAGGGGGCGTTTTCCTCCAGACCCCACACCCATCGCCAGGGCAGGGCACTGGGACAGGCAGGGAAGGCTGCCCGGAGGTGAGGCTGGGGATGACGAGGAGGCCGCCCCAGAAATGCAGAATACGATCATTTCTTACAAAACACTGAACTATGCTTTTTAAAGGGCCTTCCTGCCCATCACTCCAGCAGGGAGGTCCCCGAGCCCTGTGACAGAAGGTGGCTGGAAGTATTCTCTCCATTTCCCAGCTCAGAAAGGGTAAATGCCTTCTTGGAGTGCGGGGGAAGCTGATGGGACTGAAACACAGCCACACCCCACAGGATCCCTGTCACTGGCCACCCCTCCAGCATCCACGTTCTCCTTCTCTAGCCAAAATGACCATATATTTGCTTTGGGGAGCCTACTCCTCCCTTACTGACATTACCCTAAATCCCAGGCAAGGCTTTGAACAGCTCACGGGTAGCCACAGGCCAATCCCAGAGTATAACCTCTCTCTCTCTTGCCTCCCTGGGAGGTGGCAGGTCTGGAAGCGCAGCAGCCGTTTTGAGCCCAAGGCTATAGGAGAGCGGCGACCATGGACCAGGGCTCCGTGCCACCTCCGAGCCAGATTTGGGCCCCGTGTGCTGGTGAAGCAGGGGCCAGGAGGGAGCCCTGAGCGGGACAAACCACAGCGGCAGGCCGACATCCAGGAGCCTGCCTCTCCCCCGAGGGAGCCCAGCTGGCACCTCTAGAGCTGCCTGTGACACAGCAGAACATGCTGCTCCCCCCGGAGCCAGCCTGGGTGCTGCTGGGACCTGAGCACCTGGCCCCCCTTTGCCCCAACACGGGCACAGAGAAACACGGTCCGCGTTGTTCCCGCTCCGGACAGGACCAGACACGACCGCCCCAGCCAAGGTTGTGTCGGAGATCCCTGGCAGGAGCGCGCCTCTCTGAGGCCCAGCCGCTCCACCAGCACCCCCAAGGACCTGTGGGAACTGCCTCTGTGTAGTTCCGATCAGGAATCTCAAAGCAGGCAGGAGCCAGACTGTCTGGGCTGCATCCTGGCTTTCCACTGACCGTGCTCTCTACTCCCTGCTTTCCTCACCTGGATACTGGGGAGAGGGGAGGGCCCGCTGATGAGGTCACCGTGCAGGGCTCATGGGGGGGGGACGTGCTACCATGTCTGTCATCAGGAGCGTCTCACGCTTTACTAAGCAAGTCACGTTTACTAACTTGCTCCGTGCTCAGTATAGCCCCATGAGGTGGACAACGTCACTATCTCCATTTCACAGATGAGGAAACTGAGGCCCAGAGAGGTCACATCATTTGCCCACAGTCACAGAGCCAAGGGGTAGCAAATCCACACTTGGAACCCAGTTAAGCACCAGAGGCTAGGCTCTCAGCACCATGCTGTCCTGCCTCTCTTGTGGGCAATGCCATCAAATGTGAGCTATCACTGTTACCAGCTCACTTCCTCCCTAGGCAGCTGGCCCCCTTCGGGCAATGTGACAACAGAAAAGCTTCTTCCCCTTAGCAAGAGCTAAGATCAGCCTCCTGGCACCTTCTACCCATTGCTTCTCACTGTGCCCTCCGGAGGCATACAAAATGATCTTGCTTTCCCACAGGATGTCTTTTATGTACACAGATCCTTTGAAGCCGTCAGAGCATCAGGACGAGGAAAAGGCACCTCTGATGGGCCTCACTCGGCCCGCTGGAGGCACACGGACACAGCAGGCTCCTTTTCCACCGGGACCCAGCAAGTGGCGACCTGCCTGGTGGGAGTCAGAGGCTGATGACCACAGGCTGGCAGGAGACACCGTAGTGCTGTGGCCTTCCTGCCCGCTGGCATACACAGGCAGGGCTGAGACCCAACGGGGCCTGGGGACAGGCTGGGAGGGGCGGAATGGGGGTCATGGTCAGACAAGGGAAGCAAGGACTTGTCGGCCAGTCGGGAGCTCCTCTGGCACCCAGGGTGTGCTAGGACCGGCAGCCCAGGGACAGAGAGGTGGGACAGGTCTGAGGCCATGCTAAGCGGGACTAGCAGTGTGCAGAGGTCTGCAGAGTGGGTAGAGCGATGGTAAGCATGGGTGTTTGGGGACGGACTTTGCCACCATTCAGACCGAAGAATTCTCCAGGTCGAAGCATCCTGATCACTGCTGGTGCTGTTTTGTGGGGCAAGTGTCTCCTTGCCTTTTGAAGGATGTGGTAAGGAATCACTCAGGCAATGGGATTCAAAAGTCCAGACACGACACAGAAAAAGATCAAGAAGCCCAAGGAGATAGGAGGGGAGGAGAAAGAGAATTAAAAATGAAAGAAGATGGGACTCATATCCAGAGTAGGAGATAGGTATGTGACCAGAATTTCAAAGGCCTAGAATACAAGGACAATAGGGAGGGAGCTGGGTGTCTGACCCCTTTTAGAGAGACACCGCCTAACTCTGGGGCCTGGCTGGGGTTGCTGACTACTCTGAGCGGTCCCCTGCTGTCCTGAAAGCAGCAGGTCACCAAGGAAGGCAGGACCCACAGAGCTACCATGCCAATGCCCTTCCCGGCAACCGTATACAGTTGGTATTCGGTGAGTGCAAACTTCAGACAAAATGAGTAAGCGGGTGTGTAGAGGTCCAGAGCCCATCTGGGGGTTGGCCTTCGTGCAAATCCCACATGCCTACATTTTCAACCCTGGCTACAAACTGTAATCACCTGGGGAACTCTCACGCTCCTGAGGACAGCAGCCCCAGCCCAGGCCCACTGAGAGTCAGAACTGGGAGGGAGGTGGGTAGGGTGAGGGGTGCCCAGACAGCAGTATGTTCTTAAAAGGCCTTTATGTAACTCTGATATGCAATCAGGGATGAAAAATCACTCCTCCAGACCCTTCCTGATAAACATTTGTCCGAAAATGAGAAGGGCTGACTCTTAAGACATTCTAGAAGCTCACTCGAAAAACTCAAATTTTCAAATGGGGCAGAAAACCTTAAACCTAAACCGGATCAAAGCTCAACCAGGACTCTTGGGGCAGCTTGTCCTATCCCAGTGCCTTAATTTTCCCACCAGTCAATGGAGCTAACACCCCTCCCTGACAAGGAGGACAAAATGGCTCTGAAGAACTCGGCATTACAAAGACGACCACACAGGGAATCCCCAAAAACTTAGACAAGAAACCTAGGAGAAGAGCAGAAATTTTTTTGGCAAAAAACTCTCTGACCAGTAGCCTATTTCCAGGAATACATGATGTAACTCAAGACTTTGTCCCCTGTTTAGCCTTCCTCTTAACAAGACCTGACCTCTGGGGCTCAGTTCACAGGGAAACATACTGGAGAAGGTGGACTTCACCCCACCCTTCACTCTTACACCCATTCACCTGTTTATTCACCCACCCATCTGCTAGCCATCTAGCCACGCCCCTCCACCCTCCATCCATCCTCCATCCCCACCATCCATCCATTCAACCATCCACCCATCTTCCCACACCCCCATCCTTCATCTATCCATCCCCATCCACCATCCATCTCTTCATCCCCATCCCCCCTCCGTATCGACTATCCATCCACGAATCCATCCAGCCATCGTTCCAAAAATGCTTATTCCAAGGCAACTGTGAGCCCAGTTCACCGTTCAGCCAAGGGCTATAGTTCAGCCCCTTAGAAAAATTCAGAAATAATTCAAAACGGATGGCAGTGAAATCCAGGTTTCCACCCAAGCCACAGGGGATCCCCCCACTGGGGCCAGGACAGACGGGCCTGGGTCATATCTGTCAGTTATCCCAGGTAACTGTCCTGCTCCACTGAGAAGGCAGCAGTCCCCTGCCCTTCTGATTAAGGGCATGACGGTCACTACAGCTGCAAAATGTCTTATCTAAAACCCCTGAGGTCACATATGCTTGCAAATGTGGAAGCGAGAGGGTTTTAGAGATGTAACATGCTGCATATGTACATATTACAGAATATCCCCCAGAGGTCCCTGAGACAGCAGGGCCATCGAGTAGAGCCGCAGCTCTCCCATGAACAGATGAGTAGATGAACAGATTGGGGGAAAAAAACACCTTTGGCTATCAGAGCTTTGACACTGGCATCCTTTATCCCAAGCTGGTACCCCAGTCTCTGGATACAAAGTAGATGTTCAACACTGGGTCTAAGAACTTGGCATTCTCTAACAAACCCAGGTTACTTGCCACAGCCATTCCCGGTGGAGGGGGGCTGGCCATTTACATGATGCCATTAGCTCGGGTGAAAAGCCCCATCATCCAGCCCGGGGTGAGGAGATTTTGGGGGGATGGGCTTCAAAATGACAAATGCACTCCCATGTCTCTCTGGCACAAGATAAGGACTCGTAGCCAAGAGAGTCAAAACGCTGACAGCACCTGACCCCAGGGCAAGGCAGCTGGCCGGGCCAGCAGAGAGAGCCAGCAGCCCGCTGGCATCACAGAGAAACAGGAGCACGCACTGCAGGAACCAAATAGCTCAAATCAAGAAATGCCTATGCCGCCCTGAATGACATCACTCACACCTCTGCAGCTGAGAGCTCTCCGAGGCTAAAAAGAACCGGCACAGTAAGTCTGATGCTCGGTTACCAACACTGACCCATCTGCCCATACGTAACATGGGGGAAGTTTCTCCATGCTCTGGGCTCCCTAAGGTCTGTATGACTCCAAAGGTTTGCCCCCACTCCTCTGCAGGACAGATGTTCAAATGTGGGACACTCCTCCCCCACTAGCTCTAAGTGCGGGACAGGAAGGGGGTCCTCGGTACCCTCGGAACCCAGCGCAAGGCGCTCAGGATGCTCACTCCCCTGCTCGGCGGCTGCCCTGCCTGCCGCGGGGCCTCGCTTCCCCCAGAAGCAGTGCGAGTGACTTACAGGGTGCACGAGGGGTTTGAAACCCTAGTTCTATACTAACGCTTCTGTGCTCTTCATCTTCAGAACTTTTTATCAGGACACAATTACAGCGTAATTCAACAAAGAGAAAATCATTCAAAACATGCTTTTTAAAGCTGCAGACGCTACAACCGCGTATCTAGCCAAAGGAATGAAGGATTGTGCAGATTTGATCGGCTTCGGCTTTGTGATCACCTGCCTTTCCGCCCCCTCATCTCAACCCCTAACTCTGCCTAAGTATCCCCAAGGTCACGCACGCAACTAGACAGAAAAGGTGGGACTCACAGCTGCTTCCCGGGGTTGAGAGAGCCACGGTCGATCTCCCGGTCGAACTCGGTACGGATGTCCTCCAGAGACCCGTCGTCCCCGAAGGCCCCCCACTCCGTGTTGATACACATCCTCCCCTCGTCGCCTTCTACCAGGTCGATGTGCCTCAGTTCCTCCATGTAGCAGGCATTGGTGCCAGTGCCTTGGAGAGAAAGAGGGACCAGATCAGGAGCTGCGAGAGTGGGCTGCCTGTGCCTTCGGGAAACGCTGGCTGAGGGCGGGCATGAAGAAAGGGGTGACATTACCGATGATGAGGCCGACTTCACACTGCTGGTCATCGTAGCCACAGGTCATCATGGTCCCCACCGTGTCATTCACCACGGCCACAATGTTGGCGTCGTAGTCCTGGGGACACAGAAAGGGGCTGTCACTGTCCACTCACATGGGAGCAGAGATCACTGACCTCCAAGAGGGCACGGCCAGTGAGCCCCCGTGTTCGGAGCCAGCACTGCTCCTGCAGTGGGGTGTGCTGCTGCTCGTGACTGCTGGCCCCCAGACCAACCGGATGAGAGTGCAGTGATTCCGGCATCAGAAACTGCACGGTCACCTTCATTACCCGGATTAAGACTATCTTCCAAGCAGAGCCATAGCCCTCCGCAAACCACGTCCCGTGCTGACGGCCCTTGTTCCAGCCACGCAGGCATCCCCCGCCTGTGTCAGCTGCCTCCGCACAGCCCAGCACTCCAGTCAGAAGGAGGCAGCTCCCGCCCCGGGGCTCAGGATCTCCATGCAGTGCTTCTGGGAACCCCGCTTTGAACCACCCTGACCTTCCGGGCTGTGGACTCTCCCTGTTCATCTGCCTGTGTCTTCAGGACACCTAGCGTGATGCCTCTGGCCATGGCCAACCGCCCCCAGGAAGGGCCTGGTCTGTTCTCCCCACACCGCCCCACCTCCACACAGCCAGGACAGGTGGCCCCAAGAAGAGTTACCCCGCGCTTCTTGATGGCTTTGTTAAGCAGCTTCACCACATCCATTCCCTCCACTCCGCTCGCTTTAAATTTCTTTGTCCAGGTGATCAGGATGCCCTGTGAAGGAGAGCCGGTGGGGGTTGGATGAGGGCTGGGAGTCCTGCAGAACCCCCAGGTCCCTGGGGAGGCTGCTCGAGGGCCATGAGAAAGCAGAGGCCCAGAGAGGACAGGCGGCTCCCTCCAGATCACAGCGGGTAACCACAGAGCCAGACTCCGTCCCGTCTCCTGTCCACCCACTGGCAGGACAGATTTCTCTGGGGGATGCCACGGAAAGAAACCGTGCGGCGCACGCTAGAATCCAGCGTGCAAATCTGCCTGGATGTCAATTACACAGCCAGACTTCAAGTAAAAAGAGAACAAGAGAAATCCTGTTACTACCTGATCCCCCCTCCATGCTGGCAAGCCAAAGCCCAGCTCCCACAGCCCGGAGGGAAGATAGGCAGAGCCAAATGGGGAAGAGAAACAAAATGTCAGGAGAATTCTTGGCTACTGAACTTCTAAAGCCAGGTGCTAGAGATTTAAGGATAATACCCAGCGCATATGACTTATGCCTCTTCCCCCAATTTTGGAATTTAACCCCCATTTGTAAGCAGCAACTCCACTAATGGGTCCAATAGGCCTCATTTCTGTTTGTGTATTAATGGAGACTTATCAAAAAGACTAGACAGCCAATGGTCACTCACTTGAGAATCGGGAAGGGTAGGAATTTTAGTCTTTGCTTTACATCTTTATATTATCTATATAAATAGCATTATATAATTGCTTTTGTATTTTTTTTTAATCAAAGAGTGAAAAAATTAAATGTTATACTTGACTATTTTCTCTCTGAGTGGAGAAATTTACCCACACGTGCGGCAGGGTGGGAAAGAGCTGTGGTTCAGGCCCCGTGGGCCTCCGAGGGTGCCACAGGGGTGGGTACTTGCCCACACGCAGCCCGCCCCCACTCACAGTGAAAGCCACACAGAACGGGGCAGTGCTTAGGAGACGTGGTTCTCTGTGGCTCTTTGTTCAGCAGCAGCCTGCTCCTAAGCCAGGCATTCCAGAAACCCCTAGACCCTGTCTTCTTCCCCTCAACCCCAACCCCCAAAAGCCTCAGAGAGTATGTTGTGGAAAGAATATGGAGCTGGAGGTCAGGAGACCAGTCCCATTCTCACAACTCTGCGCACATCCTTATGAGCAGCTCCCCGGATTCCTCTGAGGGTCACTTTGCTCATCTGGGGAATAAGGCAGCTGGTTTAGATCTGGAGAATCCAGAAGGTTCCAGGCAGCCCTGAAGAGTGTGCATAGCATCCGCCCCGCCTATGGATAATTAGTCTCACCGGCTTCCCAGCAGGCAGTGCAGCCCAGCCTAGGAAGCTTTCCTCGGATGGGGGTCAAGACCTGGGAGGGGGGGCCCTCTCACCCCTCTGCTCACAAAGCCCCTCTAGCAGACACATCTGCCCTGCCCTGGGGGGCTCTCCTGCCTCTGAGGATATTCTCTCCCCCTTCTGCAATGCCTTCCTCCCCAGAAGATGGCAGCTTCTGTGGGGCAGGCCCCATCTGCTCCCTGTCCTCTCCCAGGGTCTAGCCCGGCTGTACGGGGATGGCACCTAGGCAGTGTCCCTGAAGACGGAGCTAGGTCGAGCAGTCTCTGCCCCTCTTTTCCCAGGGAGATATGATTGTCATGTCTCCGCTCTCAGAAGCCAAGGAAAACTTAGTACCAAGAACAGGCCTTGAGAAAGGTTCAGGAAGACACCATGGAGGCCAAAGTGATCCGAACACCTTGGAGGTGTTGCAAGCCAGACACCAGAGAGTCTGGACAGGCCACGGCAGTCCTAATGGGGACAGGGACAGCAGTGTCCCAGAGGTCTTCAATGGGGGGAGGGGGGAAGGAACAGGTGACAGGAATGTCTGGGATTCTGGTCCTAGGTCTGCCATTAATAAGCCCTGTGACCTTGGGAGGTCTGGTTCTCCAACTGGGCACTGACTGGTTTGCCCTACTAAGCCCTCAAGCCCCCTCCTGCTCCAACATGATGTGATGACACAAATGGCACAGACAGAAGGGCTCTGAGGGCATGAAGCAGTGGCCAAGACAGGGCGCTTACCCTACCGATAAAGACATACAGGGGAGCTGCCCAAAAGCGTGGAGGGGGCCATATGCACCGACGCTACTCTCCTGCAGGGAAGCAGACTGGTTAGGAGCACTGGCCCGGGAGCCAAACCGCCCAGAGTGAGTCTGGGCTCTGCTACTTCCCGGATGGGTGATCCTGGGCAGGTTCCTGACTCCTGCCAGCCTCAGTGTCCTCATCTGTAAACTGGGAATCACAAGCATGTCATGCATGGGCGTGTTTGAAGATACCATGTTCACTGTGGGGTGCGCGTTCGAACAGAGAGCCTAGCACCTGACAGCTCTTCGGTAACGTGAACTCCCAGGGCCCCTATTATGAGAGGCTTGTTCACAGGTCGCTGCATGTGTGTTTTCTGTCTCTCATGTCGCATCTACTCATTCTGTCTCCGTGCTATCGGAGGCACAGTGGTGCCCTGGGGTTCGTCTGAGTCCCTCCCTGCTGAGCAGGTGAATGAATCAATAATGACCCACAACACCATGGGCACGAGGACCCAGATAGAGGTAACAAAGGGCCTCTCTGGGGATGGAGCTGCTCATGTGCGAAGCTTTGGACATGAGCTGCTCGGGTGCAGCCCAGGCACCCGAGACATGGGGTCCTGACCAGACTCCCCATTCCCGGGACAGCCTCAAGGTAAACTCCACATTGCACAACCCTGACAAAGGGTTTGCCCACCTCTCACCACTTTCACCAAACCTACTGTCTTTTCTTTCACTTGCTTGGATTTTATAAATGTCCCCACCTACCTCGTCTCCAGAAATATGGAAATCCCTTAAGTAATTGAAAGACAAACACAGTAACATGATCTCACGTTAATTCCTACAAATGTTTCTTGAGAAATACAAGATAGGCATGCCATGTGTCCAGTAGAGCAAAAGGAAGAAAGAGTTGGGAAAGGGGGCTCATTGACTTTTCCACTCTGGGGCTTCTGCGGGGCCCGCCAAGCCCAGAGTGTGCTTACCTCGTCTATTCTGGACTGCCGACAAGGGAAGGAAAATGTGAATCCCACAGGTAATTTCTTGTCCTTGATTTTTTTTTTCTCCATGAAGTCTCCCAGGCACTCAGCCACATGATCAAAAAGCTGGAGGAAGCACAAGAGAGCTATAAGGAGGGAGAGAGGGGAGCCCACATTTGGGGGAAAAATGTAAACAATTCCCTCTGTACACACAGAAAAGAGCACGGCCACACCGGCTGCCCATCCCCGCGGCACCCTGCAGCACCGCACAGCACCCGCAGCACCCCACAGCACCCCACAGCCCTACCAGGAAAGCCAGGCCGGGTATGAATGCTAGAAAGAGTCCCTTAGAGACTTCCCTGCAAGACGGCACAGTGTAGGAAGCCGTTCAACCCTTCCATCAGAACTAGCCACTGGGTGCTGAGGAAATTTTAAAGTAATAGAAAATCCCCCCAGCCCTCCATAACAGCGGGGCAGTGGGTCTCTATCATCCCAGGGGTGGCGTGGTGTCTGGCCCCTTCTCTGGATCTGGATCTTTATCTACCTCGGTCTGTGCAAATTCCAAAAATTCTATGGGCCGTTCAAGAGCCTCTAGCCCACTGGCATGATTTCACAATCTTCAGACTGTCCTATTTTTACTTTTTACTGAAGTCAGATATGCACGCAGAGAAAAGTGCACACAGCCAAAGCACAGCGTTCACTGGCTTCTCCCCAGCCCACCTGCCTGTGTCGTCAGCACCCGAGACGAGAAACCCAGCTCTGCCAATGCCCAGACTCCTCCCTCGCGCCCCCTGTGGTCACTGCCACCACCTAACCCCAAACGGGCGCGAGGCGGTCACTGTGACGTCTAGCGCTCTGGATTCGCTCTGCCAACTGTCTACTACGCATAAATGCAAGGAGGGTGCACTCTTCAGTGTCCGCCTTCTCTCCCTCCACATTACGTGTGGGAAAAACATCAACACTGTCGTGTGCCTGTAAACTAGTCATTCTTGTTGCATTCAGTGGATTTCAATTTAAATTCGCCTGCTCCGTGACCCATTGCCTGGGATATGCATATACATCTTAGGAGCCACTAGAAAGAGCACACAACATGATTTCCCTAGCCTCTGCACGAATACCGTCAATGATGGAAGGCTCACCACCTCTAAGGCAACCTTTTTGGATCTCTCTAATACCTCCCCTCATCTCTAAAAAGTATCCAGAATTGAATATAATGTTGCATAATGTGTTCTGAACACAGGAGAGCTTAGTTCAACTAAGACTCTCCCTTTTCCTAGGCTCTATACCTCTTAATGTAATCAAAGCATATATATGCTCTTTTGGCAATCAAGCCAGTTTAGGTAACCCTGTCTTTTTCACATGGCTGTCGTAACACTAGATCTTCCTTATGTATGGGACTGACAAAGCCACGGAGCTTCCAGAAGGCCAGAAGAAGGCAGTGTTGGCAGGGCCAATCACATGGTCACAGAAAGCAATCCTAGCCCATGTTCCCAGACAAGGCTCTCTTCCTGGAAAGCTTTCCTTGCGGGGATATCCTCAAGAGGGGGCCGGAAGTCATTGTTCCTATCCCCAACTTTCCTCAGAGGCTTCTGACCCAGCTCTACAGTCTGAATTTCCTGTGGGGGGTAAAGGAAAACCCGCCAGTTTTGATTTAAGAGCCTCTGTCCCTGAATGCACCACTACTCAGACTGTGGCTGCAGCCAGTGACTGTGACTAAAAAGACACATGACCACCTTCCCTGGAGGAGCCCGGCTAAGTCTCTGGCGACCTACATTTCTAAGTCACATAAACCCATTACTAAGTCCGTCAGCGAGCTCCAGGTCATCTGCTCTCACAAGCCCCATGCCCGGCTGTGACCCTCCCAAGAGATGGCCTCCGGGGCAGGAAGAGAGTAGAAGGAAGGCCCAGGCAGGAAGAAGCAGGGAGACGGCAGGCTGCAGAAACGGATTCCCACGGATGAGGCGCTGTAGCGCTCCCAGATCCAAGCCAAACACAGCTACCCCGCAGCACTCCGTTAAGAAGGAAATGCCCACAGCCCGGGAGCTCCCAGCCTCCCCAAAGAGACCGGAAGCCACCACCACACTAACCTAAGCCTGTGACCGGCCAGGGAGGGAAGCTAGCCCGCCTCGCTGGGCTCAAAATTCTTGTGTCTAAAAAGTACGATTTTTTTCTTTCCAAACAATGTAATCATTATTTTTAAAACCCCCAGAGAGTCAGTTTCTCCTCATTGAAAAGGATAAAAATGATGAAAACAAAAATTTAAATATTATTCAAAATTTCCCAAACTAAATAAGTGATTTTTCAGAAGGCTGCACGGATGCCTCCAAGATTATTAAAGCTGAAAGATGAACTGAACTTTTGGGGGGTAGCACGTGTGTGTGTGTGTGTGTGTGTGTGTGTGTAAGGGGGCGAGGAGAAGAAAAAGATAAAGCAAATAGTGAAGGGTTGGGGAATGTGGATGAGGGTATATATGGGAGGCTCTTGGTGCTTATCTTAATACTTTTCCATAAGTTTAATATCATTCCAAATAAAAGGTTTAAAAATCTATTTAAAATTCCTGCATGTTCCAGAAGATGAGACCACCACCCTGTGAATTCAGGGCTGTTCAGTCTGAGTCTCTGCAGCTTCACAGGCACGTGGGGCCCTTGGCCTCCTGCCAGATTCTACAGGTCCATCAGAAAAATGGCCTCTGATACTTATGTCTAACCTCAAACCAAACTTCTGAAGCAGAGTTTCCTGTCTCATCACTATTTTCAACTGCCAACCCTCTTCCTCAGCCCCTGGACTCTCCTCCACAGCCCTCACATGTCCCCACCAACCAAAAGGTTTAAAGACAAAAAGACAAGACCCAGGCTCAGAGTGGTCCACGTTGCTGAAACCCTAACAACCAGGACCAGACTACGTGGCTGCAACTCCCAGCTCCACCACGTCTGAGCCGTGTGACCCAGCAGGCGGTTGCTTAACATCTGCGCCTCCGTTTTCTCATCTGTAAAATGGGACGGACAACGAGCTGAGGGAGCACACAGAGCTCCGTGAAGTACTGCGATAATAACAACACAGTTACCCTTATCGCCATCCTCGCCTTTTCTTTGCAGACTGCTTGAAAGGGGAAGGGGCAAAAGCAGATAGCAGGAAACAGTGACCCTGGAGCTGAGAAGATGGGGACAGAGGCTGGGACAGAGGAGGTCACAGGGGTGCAGGAAGTCGTCGTCACTGTGGAAGTGAATATACAGCCAGGTGGGCCCCTGTTGGGGGCACCCCCTTAATTTACAGACCCTGCTCCTAAAAGGTGAAGCCAAAGTATATAGGACCATCTCAGCACGGGGGACAGTCCTGAGGGCAAAGGCAGCAAGGTGGCTCAACCCAAGGCCAGTGGGAACAGACAGTGACAGGTCAGTACTCGCTGTCAGATGGAAAGAGCAGGCTGCCACCTGGAGGCTGCTGGTCACTTGCAAGGACAAGGCAGCAGCCGCCGGGCTGGACTGGGAGATCCAGCAGCTGGCAGGCCTCGCGCACCATGGGACAGATGGGCCGGTTTCTGCAGCCCAGCAGTGCGGGCATAAGCAGGGGAACCTCCAGGCAGGGCTATCCAATGAGTGACACACTCATCTGTGCTGGAGACAGTGTCCTCTTCAATGCTGCCTGCGACCCAGTCGGAAAAGCTCTGAACCCAAGCCCCCAGGAGCACATGAAAGGCTAGGATTAGTTCTTTTCTCTCAGAACAGAAAAAAACAAAAAAACAAAAACCAACAAACAAACAACAACAACCAAAAAAACCCCACGGAAACGGCAGAGCCCGCAGAGCACTGGCTCCGGACCCCACCCACATTAACTTAGAAACAAAGTAGAGTCAAGAGGAGAAGGCTCCTGGGGCTCATCTCAAAGTCCAGCTCAGAACAAACGAGTTTTCTGGAGAACTTAGTCATGAACCTTTACGGGAACACACCCTTCCTAAAGCAAACAGTTGGCAAGCTCTGAATACATATCCCGGGCAGCAGCCATGACTCGGGAGGCGAGCTCCAGACCAGAGGGGCCGCAGCAGCTATGGGAGGGCGGGAGGAGCAAACCCCACGCGTGGCGGGCTAACAGCACACAGGCTAACTGGAAGCCATGATCTGGAAGCGAGGGCCCCACCGCTTACCACAGCCAGAGAGATGGGGAAGGGCAACAGGCCCTTCCGAACGTGCCCACAGCCCCTTGGCCAGCTCTGGAAGACAGCCCTCCCAGGGGTGCCCCAGCAAGGAGACGGGCCTCAGGTATCAGATGTGAGGGAAGGAGGTGGTGCCTTTCTGAACCAAGGACTCTCAGCAGGCTATTCAATCCGGTAGCCAGAAGCCCCTGACCAGCCCTGGGGCCACGAGCTCAAACTGCTGTGGCCCCACAAGGTGACATGAAGCCTGGGCCCCAAATGAGGTGGGTGAGGAAGCCAACAACCTAGAAGAGCTGCTTTCACCCAGGCGCTCTGCAAAACCTGCCCCAGGGAGCCAACCCCAGGATCCTTAGGAAATGAATACATTTACCCACAGAGCTGCCGGGCGCCCTCTTCCCGGGGCCCCCCTCCCACCTGCCAATTTTCCCAGACGGTGGGCTCTCTTTCAGTGGTCACACCCTTCCACCCAGCAGCCCCTCTCCGCATGAATCTATGAGGGACTCCTTCCAGGGGCTCAGACACCAGAGCTTGGGGGGCAGGTTCCCGGAGGCAGGAGCCCCCTGGGGCCGATCAGAAGGACGCAGGGACCCACCTGGCTTCCGCTGCCGTGCACGATGTTCTCCGGGGTGTCATAAATCTCGGACTCCATGTGAACATTCTGGTTTTGCTCATGATTCACTTGCACCCTCAGAATTCGAAAGGAAGACCCGCCAAGATCCAGGGCAATGAAATCTCCCTTTTCTGTTTAGGGAGACAACAGGGATCACATCAGGGTCACATGTGACGGGAAGGCCCCACACTCTGCCCGCCTCTTGACAGGGTCCAGCTGGCCTGCCTCCCTCATGCAAACCTCACCCAACCACTGCCTACCTGGAAAACAGGCCAGGGAAACCTCCCCAGCCTGGCACATGCAGGCCAGCTCCAAGCAGGGGAAGGTGAGGACCAAATTCCATTCAGAGGTTTTCTCTAAGGCCCAACCTCTTCCCCCAGACAGCACCATTAGCCATAAGATAAAAAGAGCATTTCAACTCCAAGAACACCCCATACCTGAGGTCAGTCCCATGCCTTGAGTTCCTAACACACCCCCACTCACTCCCCGTGAGAAGAGGGATAGGGGGTTAAATTGTGGTAAAATCTACATAACATAAAATTCACCACTGGAACCACCTTTAAGCAGTGATAAGTACAATGTTGTGCCTGCATCACCACCACAATCCATCTCCAGAACTTTTCCCTAGAAAACTCTAGAACCATTCCCTGCTCCTCCCCTAACCCCTGGTCACTGCCTCTCGCCTTGCTGTCACCACGGATGTGCCTCATCAGGATGCCTGATATCAGGAGTGGAATCACACCATACTTGGCCTTGTGTGTCTGGCTTCCCTCACTTTGCATAATGTCTCAAAGTTCATTTTGTAGCCTGTGTCAGAGTGTCCTGCTTCCTGAAGGTGGCTGGTATGAGGTACATGCGGGTACAGAACTCACTGTATGTCATTACCTCGCTGCCTATCCATCCAGACACCTGCCGGGGAACACCCATGTTGTCTCCACCCAGGGAAGGCTTGTAACAGAAGTCTCTCTTGGTCACGTAGGAGGAAATGGCTTGACATGGTTGCAGCCCTCAGATCTGATGTGGGCCCTGATGGAGGCGTGCCTCAGTGGGACACAGATGATGGCACCATACGCAACCCAGGGCCACCAGATGGCAGCAAGGAAGGCGGCCGTGGGAAGGGTCCAAACCATCAAGCCACCATCTAACATTCCTTACCTTCTTTCTCACTGGTAATTCTCACATGCTGCCAGAAGCATGGCAAAAATCTGTGACTTTTACTACTGATGTGACATCCTCAACTGACCCAGTGGGTATCGGGCCAGGGGTGACAGCACCCCCTGCCACCCAGAGCCCCAATAGTCCCCAAAGTCCCCAATCCTACAGCAGCATAGACATGTCTGCTTGGGATCTCATCTTCCTAGGGAAGCATCTTTAACACTGTTTTTCAATAACGGCATCATTGAGATCTAAAGCACCAGACAAGTCACCCCCTTGAAGTGTGCAATTCCACAGTTTGTCGCATCGTCCGTGATGCCACCAGGGCCGCAGACCAGTTTTAGAGTGCTTTCATCACCTCCAAAAAGAAGTCCTGGACTTTTTTTTTTTTTTTAAAGATTTTATTTATTTATTTGACAGAGATCACAGGTAGGCAGAGAGGAAGGCAGAGAGAGAGAGGAGGAAGCAGGCTCCCCGCCGAGCAGAGAGCCCGACGCGGGGCTCAATCCCAGGACACTGGGATCATGACCTAAGCCGAAGGCAGAGGCTTTAACCATTGAGCCACCCAGGCACCCCAGTCCTGGACTTTTTAACTGTCTCCCTCTCAAGCAAGCATCCTCTTCCCCCTGCCCTAAGCAACCATTAATCTGCTCTCCATCTCCACAGCTGTGTCCATTCTGGACCGTCCGTATGAGGGCATCACACAGCATGTGGCCGCCCGTGGCCAGCATCCTGGTGTAGCATGGGTCAGTATGTCATCTCCGTACGGCCAAATAATAGCCCACTGCATTTACGCATTTGTCTGCGGATGGAACTATCTGGGTGGTTTCTACCTCTGGCTGTCAAGAATAACACTGCAATGGGTATTTCTGCAGAAGTTGGTGTGTGCCCTGTTTCTATTTCTCTTGGGTATGTACCTAGAAATAGGACTGCTGTCCAGGGGTAACTCACACTGAACTTTCTGAGGAACCGTCATCGGTGTCTGAGCAGCCGTTCCATTGTCCATCCCACCCGTGATACGAAAAGGTTCCAATCTTCCACATCCTCAATTCTCATCACCATCTTACTTTAGTTTGGTTCGCATTTCTCTGGCTAATGACAATGAGCACCTTTTCGTGTGTCTCTTGGCCGTTTTTTTACCTTCTTGGCGAAATGTCTATTAGATTCCCAGCTTGTTTTAAAAATTGGGTTGTCTTTGGAGTGTTGAGTTGTAAGAGACCTTCATGTCCTAGACCTAAGTCCCTATCAGATATAGGACTTATAAATATTTTCTCTCGTTCTGTGGATTGGCTTTCCACTTTCTTGATGGTGACTTTTAAAGCATGAAAGTGTTCCATTTTGATGAAGTACAATGTATCCGTTGTTTTCCTTTGTTGTCTGTGCCTTTGGGGCCATATCTTAGAGGCCATTGCCAAATCCAGGGTCACAGAGATCCTCACCTACGTTTCCTGCCAGGTGTTTTATAGTTTTAGCTCTTACATGTCAGTGTTTGATCCCTTCTGAGTTGATTTTTCTTTATGGTGTGAGGTAGGGGTCCAACCTAGTTCGTTTATGTGTGGATATCCAGTTATCCCAGTACATTTGCTGCAAGACTGCTCTTTCCTTTATTGAACAGTCCTGGCACCTTTGTCAAAAATCAAGTGACCATACAGGTATGGGTTTCTGAACTCTCAATTCTCCCCACCTCCCACAATTTTGATATATCATTGATACCCTGAACTCTCAATTCTGATCTACGGCCATCCTTACGCCAGTACCGCAGTGTCTTGATTAATGTTACTTTGTAGTAAAATTTGAAACGAGGAAGTGAAAGTGTTCTAACTTTGTTCTTCTTTTTCAAGATTGTTTTGGTGTTTCTGGGTCTCTTGAGCTTTCTTCTTCTCAATTTTTAAGGTAATGGTTAGGAAGAATAAAAAAGCCTCTCTTTTGTAAATCTTGTATTTGATTCCACCACCTTGTCAGCTCTGACACACGGCTCTATTTCTGGAACTCAGAATGGTGTTTGATATACAGTGAGAGCTCAACAAATACTTCAACTCAGGAGGGTGGTAAGGAATCAATGAACAAACCAAAGAATTCTGAGTGAATTTTCCCCATTCTTAACCTCGCTCTCAAGTTCCTTGAGGGAAAAAAACACAACCTGGGCTTGTTTGCATCTTACCCATGGCACCCAGGAAAGATTAGCAAATGCTCCCCGGATGCTTGGTTATAGGGGCTGGTGACCCAATCATTTACTCACTCAAGGTAGCCCTGCTCATTGGTCATTAAGCACAGAGCAGTGACACTGCTGGACGGTTGGCTTCTTAATTTACAGCTTTGTTGAGAAATTATTCATATAGCATACAACTCATTCATCTTATTTTTTTAAGGTTCTTATTTTAATTCGTTTGTTACAATTCATCCATTTTAGTGTAGAACCCAGTGGTTTTCTAGTATATTTACAGAGTTGCACAACCATCACTACTACCTAATTGTAGGACGTTTTCGGCATACCAGATAGATACTTGGTACCCATGAGCCGTCACTCCCCACTTCCTGGCAACCCCTCTAAACCACCAACAATCACAAATCTACTATGTGTCTCTCTAGATCTTCCTACTCTGGACATTTCGTGTCAATGGACGCATACAAGAGCTAGTCTATTGTGGATGGCTTCTTTCAATTTCTATAGCTGATGTTTTCAAGCTTTGTATATGTGGTGGCGTGTGTCAGTACCGCATCCATTTCTAGGACCGAATTATATCCCATTGTATGAATATTACAACATGATGCCACTGGTTTTAAATTGCTTCTATGGTCCAAAGGAAACAGACCAAGGGAGAATGCCAAGAAGCAGGTGTCACAGATTGGTAGGACACTCTGACCCTGACATTGTGGGGTGTTCAAATCTATTTAGAGGGCTTTTTTGTTTATTTGGGTTTTTTTTTTTTTTTTTTAAGATTTTATTCTTAAGTAATCCCCACACCCGGTGTAGGGCTCAAACTCATAGCCCTGAAATCAAGAGTCGCATGCTCTACTGACTGGGCCCGCCAGGCACCATGGTTTAGAGTTTTCTTAGGGTTCCCATCAGAACCCTAATCCCCATGGTGCTCAGTTAAAAAACTGAATTTGGTACAAGGCTGCTCCTCCTCTCAGGAAAACGAATTACTAGAATATCAAAAGCCTTTATTTTACCGTCAACCAACATTCACGGAGCCTCCGTGCATTCCAGCTGCTAAGTCCTTCAGATGCATCATTTTATTTTTAACTCCCTCGACCCTATGGGGTAGGTACTACTGTGATCCCCATTTTATAGGTGAGCAAGTAAAGGCTGGGAGGGATCAGACGACTAGGCCAAGCTCACAACCTAAGTGGTAGAGCCAGAATGTGAACCCAAAGCTCTGAGTCATTACCACAATTCCAACTGCCTGCTGGACAGTCATGGACATGGGCCCCGAGAGGTTGCCGTGGACTGAGACTCCGGCACCACCAGAATGGCCGCCTTTCTGGGGTTCCTCAACATCAGCGACTCCTCGCGGCTTTTGGGTTTGTTCTGCCTCATTCTCCAGTGAAGACAACGCACACTCAGTGCGGTAAACAATTCCAACCCATTTGCACAGATGAAGGAGCACAAAGGCAAACACTGTGCTAGCATGAACTTATGGGTGCTTTTTGCTTTGTTTCAACATTTTTTATTGCTTTAATGTTTAAATAAACATTTATTTCTTTCCTGTTATACACTGACTTTACATCGTAACTTAAAAAAAAATAGCATGACCCATTTTTCAGTTGCTAGCCTGGTCCAAAGTCTCATTTCCAGTTGAATCAATGGTCTTAAGTGAAAGCAGCTTCTTATGCTCAGGGGCCAGGTGTCTGTGGGGGCGGGGGAGCTTGTGGTTGGTTAGTGGGGTCAGTGCCAAGTCAGATCAGGTGAGAGCTTTCAGATCCTGCTGCGGGAAGGAGTCAAGTTTCAGGCAGCACCTCCACGGAACCCAGACCTGAAGTTTTTCAAGCAGGAAAAGTGCAGATGACCTCAGCTGCCAATAACCAGAAGACTGTGGCCTTTAGGTACACGGGGCTGGGCCCCACTTCCACAACCCTGCAAAGACTGGTGCTCCATGCCAGCCTCCCGCTGTGGTCTGTCCGCTCCAGCTCTCCCCTGCTCTTCTCAACAAGCACAGGTCAACAGGGTCCCAAGAAGTTCCAGTCAGACATGGCAACCAGAAAAGGTGACCTTGAGATGTCAGGAAAACACTAAACACTGGACACTCCCCACACCTGGAAGTGGGAGTTGACCATTTGAGGAGGGCCTTTCCCAGAAGGCAGTTTACATGGGGTCATGGTCAAGCCCAGCACGGTTCCTGGTCCCTCCCTGAGCGGTGGCCCTGGTTCCAGGCCATGTTTGTGACTGCCCAGAGAAATGGCACCTCCTTCTATAAATCACATTTGCAGCTTGGGAGATGGGGGACAAATATCAACTCATCTTCCTGGTTTCCGGAGAAGGAAGCCCAACCAATCCAGCTGAACAACCTGCTCCTGGTCACACCTATAGTGGCGCCACAGCCCCTCCCTTTTCTTAGTCGCCCACGCCCACGTACTTGCAAATATTGTAATGCTCATTATCTTCTAGGCGTAAGTGGCTTATCTTCCTCAGTTGGATGATAAGCAACTTGAAGGTGAGGGCAATGTAACACGCTTACTTCCTCCCCCTCCACCCCACTCCCCAAGGCTCACGCAAGGCAGGGAATCAGTGTTGGCTCCTACTTTGAAAGAACTGTCTGGGTCAAATGTACACCTGTCTGGCCCTAGTGTCTGCCATGGCAAAAGATACCAAGGAATGACGTCTGGTAAGGGGAACAGGATTTCCAGTGAATTTTGGTGGCTGTCTAGCCTCTCTTTAGATAACTATCCTCCCCATTTTTCATCTGAGGTTGGGGGTAAGCTGAGCCCCTGCTCCCGCTCCAGGGGGACCAACATGTCATCCAGCAGCATCCAGTCTCCCACCTTGGCCATCATGATTGGCTCAGGATGGGCACATGACCCGAGTCAGCCAGCCAATCATCACCCTCTCCAAGACCACGGCTGGGATCACTAGCTCTGACGCAGGAGTGGGCTAGAGCTGGCAGAGCTATCTTTGTCTGCCACCCTAGGGAAGAGGCAGCCCTCAAAGGCACCCAGCACCCAGACTGCAAGAAGGGACAGGCAAGTCTCGGAATACAGAAGCCAACTTACAACTAGATTTCCCAGTTACGTGAACCTAAAATGTTGCTTTTTTTGCTCATACAAATTTGAGTTTGCTTTCTTTAAGCTACAAGGCTCCTGAGCCCGATACTCTTTATTAGGGAAGGAATCCCCTAAACGCCTACTTGCCCTCCATAACAAAGGGCATCTATTTGGATCGCAGGTTGGTTCCCCATTAGAGCTTCGGTGTCCCATCCCCCCACAGCAGAGGAGGAGAGGAGCCCCCAGATCACAGCTCTGGTGCCTCTGCCATGGGGGGACAGGAGTGAGACAGCCTGCCTCTGCTGTCCCCTTTTTTCTGCCTTCTCCCCTAACAGCCAGTGAATTCTGAGGAGAGGCCAGTGAATTCTGAAAAATTCTGAATCTTTTTTGTCCAGGGCTAGACCTACACATTTAGGCCTGATGGTGGGGCTCCTGTGACTGGCTGCATCGGCTGGGAAGGGCCCTCCCAGAAAATTACAAAGTTGGTTGTTAGATGACACTAGCATTAAGGAGGACAAGGACCCACTAGAACTCTCATGGTGGTTGACAGCTTCCAAAGCACTTTTCGTTTGATCCTTTTGCAGTCTTCTGAGTCAGGGAAGGCAGGGTCCGATAACCCATTTTACAGATGAGGAAATGGAGGCACAGGGAAGTTAAGGGACACCTCCAAGGTCAGACAGATATAAAGAGTAGAGCTGGAGATTAATCCAGTGTTCTGGGTTGGTTTGGTTTTTTCCCCCCCTTTTAATTCAAGTTTGGCCTCTTTTTAGAGCACTGGGCTTCCCTCCAACTACCTCTTCAAAACTTTGGCCTCAACCTTCCTTCCTGCCCCTGTTGCGTCCCACTTACAACTTCTTCCCACATTGCCCATCTCCACTGAAGCCAGGAGAACCGCTCTTCCAGACAAGGCTCATTAAACAAAGCATCTGAAGGGCCTCTGGCGACTTTCCACTTTATGATGACCGCCATTATTCCCAGCAAATAATGGAAAACAAACACAGGGACAGATGTCTCTCTCAAGTCCAGGTCTGCACCAGACGGAATACAGGGCAAACAGAAAGCCCGCCTTCAGGAAATGCCTACCTTTGCCCTGTTGGATGAATTGATTCTGTATGTGAGAGGCAAAGGCTCTCCCCGCATGTCTGCAACCCAGCTACTCAGATGACAGTTCTACCACCTCCATCAAAAACCCAACCAGAATCCGAGACACGCAGGTTTCACGGGTGGAGAGACAGTCCAATCATCTTCCCAGATCCGGAAACAGAGACAGAGAATGGGAAGTGACCAGCCCGACTGCCATGGCAAAAGACGGGATTTTCTTTCCCCTGACCAATCTGGGGCCCAAAAAATTAACTGAACACACTGCAAATCAAATATTTTCCAACTTATCCTTTGGGTAAAACATGTGCTTAGAACCATAAGGCAGAAACAGTGAAATATTCAACTCAATTTACCCTCAAAAACCTTGCCACCTAACTGGTATTTCCAAAATCCTTACTGAGAAATGAGAAGAAGAGAAAAAAGGGGAGGTTTCATGAATGAGACCCAGAACGAGCACTTCTGAGGGAAGCGAGACATGGAGGTGTGCTGTCCCCAGAGACTCGCAGCTCTGAAAAGGGACCTTCTGTTTAGCCAAGTCACCAAAGTAAAATGGCTTCAATATCTTCCTTCTTTTATTTATTATTCATACCTTTCCTACTCCAAAAAGGATATGCAGCAGCTAAAAGCCACTTTAGGGTTTAAAAAAAAAAAATTAACGTATAGATTACTGAAGAGCAATTTAAAGAAAAACCACTGCCCACAAAAGATGTCCAAGGGGGGGAAAATAATAAAAATGTGCTGATACATTTCCAAAAAATCAGTAGTTTTAAAACTCTGAGGCCAGTTCCCTGGGGTCAAGGTCAGCAGGAAAGGAAAGGAAAGGTTTGTTTCTCACTTTGACTCCGAAGTCACCCCGCCCTTAGCAGGTGGGGGCATCTCTCCACTGAGCTGAGTCCAATTTATCCCTCAGTGGTTTGGGATTACCACTAATTCTGTCGCTGACTAATTATACAGTTAAAGCAGTGATTAACATTTAAAAAGGGAACAGCACCATGGTTTACTATCAAGGAGGTCTGCATTCTGACTACTCCAGGGGACTTCCTGGTTGTTGGCTGATAAGCGGGTACAGGTCACAAAGGGACAGGGAGGGGACTGGGGGCAGGTATGAGAGTCAGTGTCAATGCCTGTGTGGGGTTGTAGGGTTGGTTCCAAATGGAGTGTGGGCCCCAGGGCATAGGAACTGAGCCCAACCATGAATATTAGGAGCAGCTATGGGGAGCAAGGCCATAGGGTGTGTTAGGGTTGCACTGTGACACCCCCCCACCGAAAAAGATATACTGAAGTCCTAACCCTTGGGACTCGGAAAGATGACCTTGTTTAGAAACAAGGTCTTTGCAGATATAATCAGGCTAAGATGAGCCCTGAGTGTGGGGCCTAATCTGATTAGTATCCCCATAAAAGGGAAATGCCCTGTAATGACAAGGGCAGAGACTGAAGACATGCCGCTGGCAGGCCAAGCGCCACCAAGGACTGCCTCCCACCACCGGAAGCCAGAAGGCGCGGGAGGCAGGGGTAGGGCTGGGCAGGGTGAGGCAGGGAAGGGAGCTGAGAGCCATCAGGCAGACCCAGGCTGCACAGGAGGGGGGGTCCTATTACTGCAGAGCTTTGGTTTTGTCACCTGTTAATATCACTCTGCCATCCTCAGAAGCCCTAAGTATTTGGCCCGTCCATACTGGGGAAGAGAGAGGCTCAAAAGGAGGCCTGGAGCCCAGGCTGTGGGCTTCCGTTACCACGCGTGTCTTCACACTGAGAACACGGCTGACGGTCAGACACGTTCTTTTACACAACACGAAGAAAGAGCAAACACCAGCCGTTATCATTTTACGGTGCAATGACAGCACAGTGCACTACAGATTCCAGAGCCATTCAAACTATAAAGTGCCTCAAAATAGACTGAATGTGTAAGAAAAGAGCAAAGGTTACGGGAAAAGGCAGGTAGGCCAGGTTCAACAGATTTCTTTTCTGCAGGACAGCTCAAGGCCTACCGTGTCTTGGCATGTGTTATGAAAGTCTGAGGGAGGGCTGCAGAGGGTTTTTCCCCGGGGAGTCTGAATGCTGGGCCTTATTTTGAAAAATAGCCAATGGGGGTAAATGGCTAGATGACTCGTATAGCTGGATCACACTTAGAGACCCTCAGCTCTGCAAATGGTTTCTGGAAGGGGAAAGGAAAGCACCCCCAGCTGACATACGGTCCTGACATAGACATATGGTCCTTGGACACATTAGCCCTGGACCAGTCCCACAGGATCAGGTGCCCCGCGGGCATCAGGTATCCCTCTGCGCTCCCCCCAGCCAAGCCAGAGCGGGGGGGCCCTCCAGGGGCTGCCCACACCATTACTTCCCCTCTCCCCCTTCTATTAGCCGGAAGCATGCAAAGCCATGCATCTTCCAACAGGACTCCGCTCACCCTGGAAAGGCTCACTGTTCCTCGATGCGGGACCACCCAGAGCAGGGAAAAAACAGGAGTGAACCACAAAGCCAGAGACATCAGGACAAAACCCCAGGCACGCCACAGCCCCATCACTCCAGGGACCAGAATTTCTTGGGTGATTACAAAGTTAAAACTGCTGGTAACCACGACCTCAAGGAACACAAGAGGAGGGATGTGGAACAGATTTCCAACAGTCAAGAAGCAGGGAGATATGAACACCAAACCCCACCTGCGCCACAGAGCCAACAGAGCACACGGCCTCCATCGGCGTCTAGATCTCATCCAGGGCTTCTAGAGAGCCCCGCACCCAGGGCAGGACCTTCCCACCGCGCCCGGTCCGCTCCAGCAAGTGTGCGCTTGCCTATCCTTGGTGGACGCCAGCAATGGCGGTTTTCCTGACACCCGTTCTGCAGGCTGTGTTCCAGAGGCTCCAAATGAAGGCTTGAAACGAATCCTCCAGAACAGGGAAGAAACCGCAGGGGGGTGTGAGGACCAGGCTCTCAGGGAATGGACTCCCAACCTGAGAGAAACAGGACCTCCCCATCATCTCCCTCCCTCTCATGTGCAGCAGGTGGACCCCAGTCCAGAGCACAAAACACCCCTCTGAGCGGGGTTCCTGGGAGGGTGCCTCGCTGGGGCCACCAGAGGACTCCCCACCACCCGCCCCCCACACACCCCCCACCCCACCACAAACTACTGGCTGCAGGTCAGTTGGACAGAACGGCTCCATCGAGCCTGCTGAGCTGTGCCCTCTCAGCCTCCACTCTGCCAAGAGCAGGAGCTAAGCCCGCTCCTTTGCGGAAGGGGTACTGACGATCCACGGGGAGCCCCCAACTCCCCTTTGTGGGGCACTGACCTTACTTACACAGATGCACACTGTGCATCTAGTTCTACCTCCCTTTGCCATTTGCTCTAGAGGCTACGTTCACATCCCATCTATAACATTTTGTTAGATGGGAACTTGACTCTCCCCTCTGAGTCCAATACCCAGCTGGCCCCTGGGATTGCTACTTATCTGAAGGGAGGTCTTGGTGCCCTGATGAAGAGATTTTCCTAAAATGAACTCATTTGTTCTGGAGCTTTTCATGTTCTACAGACATAAGAGCAACGCACACAGCATCTGTAAGGTCGGGACAGACGATCCTTCCCTATCATTAGCCATTAGACAGTCGGTCCAATGAGGGCAGTATCAGCCTTATCCAACCGTGGTAGCTCCGATGCCTGGCACATGGTAGATACTGAGCAGGCATATGTTGGATGGATGGATGGATGGACGGACGGATGGATGGATGGATGGACAGACGGATGGACAGCTGGGAGAACAGATGGATGAATGAATGGGTGGAAGAGTGAGGAAATAAATAAACAAATGAAAAGACAATAGACAGGATGTTTTCACAGAGAATTCAGCTCTCGGAACCCAATCTCTGGGTGAGAGACTCACCTGAACCATCGGGAATGGACCTTACAAACGTTGGCAACATCTTGACTGTGGCTGTTGGATTAAAATCCCGAGAGAGGCCATTCTTCATCTCCTTCTTGAAACGAGTCATGATATCTATCAGAGTTTCATCGGAGAGCCGCATGGCATAGAGATATTTGTCAATCTGGGGGAAGGATAAGAAGGAAGACAAGTGAGGTGAAGCCTGAAGGAGATCATTTCAGCTTGAGCCTGGCTGGGGAGGGACAGGGCAAGGGCGAGGTGCCCGCCTGTGTAGGGCCATCCAGCTCCCACAAGTTCTGACACACCACATGACGGGATGGGCAGTCACACAAATGCCATCAGCCATGTCCCTCAGAGCAGTCTTGCAAATGGTCCGAGCCCCATTTCATCCTGCAAAATGAACCAGGTAGCTCCAGTCCATTCCAATCCTTGAATGCTCCACGGAAGTTGCCCTTTGACCCCCAAGCACGCACCAGAGGTGCCCTAAGCCTACCCAGGACTCCCTTCTGCTGTGAGAAGTGGCCGGCTCACCTGCAGAAGGATGGCAGTGTCACAGAGGCTAAGAACAAGGGTGCCAGAGCCAGCCACGTGAGCTTCCACTCCCCACACCATCACTTCACAGCTGTGTGAATTTCAGCTTCCTCAACTGAGAAACAGACTGGATAAACAGGATCTAACTCACAGAGTTGGGAGTTTTAAGATCAGTTGAGACGGAGAAGCACTTAGAACACAGGAAGTGCTTAAGAAACTTGAGCCATCGGTGTTAACGTGAGACAGTGGTGCTGGGGGGATTCCTTGGGCACGATTTCTTGGTAGGCAGAAATAGTGGCCAAAGGGCTGGAATCCTTCAGAACATGGAGTGGCAGGCCCAAGAGCAGGGAGACCTGAACCCCACCATCCCCAGAAGGTATGGGGACAGCCCCCAGGATCCCCCACACAGGGGCTGGGGCTGACATGCCCACACTCCCAAGTCATCCCAAGTACTGACCCAATCTGCTGCTCTTCCTGGGCTCCCCATTCTCCTCGGGGTTCCAAGGCTTCTAACTGCCAGACCACTCGGACTGTCGCTGGCTAATCTTCATTCATAGTATGTTCCCATTTACTCTCTCCGAAAGTATTTATTGGGCACCTCCTGTGTACCCGGGCTCTAAGCCTTCTTGTCTCACCACTCATTCTTTTTGCTTCTCTTCAGCTCAGGAAGCCCCGACAGCCATGTGCCTGGACTTCTCATTCCTCTTTCCTGAGGCTCCTCAGTCACTCACTGGAATGGTTTTCCATCTTCAACCTCATCCCCTTCTATCCCATCTGGTACCCCACTGCCATGGTCTCCTTGGTAAAGTCAACCCCGCTCATTCTTTCCCTTGCTCAAAGCCTTGCATGTCTTCCATGTCCGAGGCGCTAACCCTCTCCAGGTGTGGCTTCGAGCTCTCTGAACTCCAGCCCAAACACCTCAACTATTCCTGGTGGGTCCCCGGGCTTTCGCACCGAAAAGCTCTTCCTTCTCCTCCCAGCTCTCCAGATCTCCCCTCCCCTTCCAGGTTCAGATCAAACCTCCCCTTCTCCTGCGGGTGTCAGAGCTCCTCAGGCTGGAGAGGACCCCTCCCTCAGCACTGATCTCTCTGCAAGGGAGAGCCTGGATCACAGCTTCCTACCCCGGGTCCCCTATTCCAGTGTTTGCTCCATTCACCTTGACCCCCCTCCCCCACCCAGTGCCCTGCACGCAGTCTTGTACACGGAAGGCTCCCGGTGGATGGAGAGAGAGATTTATGACCCGATGAGGTTGCAAAGACCTTGATGCTTATTTGCTTCTGAGAATGGCATCTCGGGCTCACTTTGCAGGGTGGCTGGAAATGTCCTGACTCAAGGACACAGAGTCCCCAGCCCTAGGTCTTTTCTGCATATTTTGAGCTGGGGCATCCTTCTTCTCACTCTGGCCTCCGTGCCTCGTGCTCCCCCAAACCCTGCCTGTCTCCTGTCTCACAAACCATCAGCCCATTGGCAGGAGTCCCCCAGTGTCCTCTGTGGCCGGAGACAAGCCTGCCCCACCCCCAAGCTCTCCTTCCACAATCACCTTTCCCCTTACCCCCCGTAATAAAGCCCTGCAGAGAAGAGCAATCAGAAACCACCAAGAGCTCAAGTAGAAATTGCCAGAATCACGGCCCCAGGAGAAGACACGCTCCGCTCTATTCTACCCCCAAGGCTGGCACCAGACGAGCAGAACTTGCTGCCATGGTGCCCACAGTCTGGCGGGGGGGAGGCAGTCACGAAACAAGGGTGTGTGAGCAGTGCCAGGAGCGGGAGTCTACTGAGAAGGCTTCCCGGAGGCGTGATGTCAGAGTGTGCATCCAGGCACAGTCAAAAGCATGTGTGAAGGCCAATGGTGAGGTGGGGGGGGCAGTTTGTGCAAGGAATAGAAAGAAATTCAATATGGATCGAGCACAGTGTAAAAAGTGAGGCTATTAAAAAGACCAAAAGGAGCTAAATTGTGTAGGATCTTGTAATGCACGTTAACAAATTTAGACTTGATCCCAAGCACAGCGGGCCTTGGGATGACTTTCAGGAGTATTCAACAATGGGATCTGTGTTTCCGCAAGATCGAGCCGGCTGTTGGGGAAAGAATGGGTAGGCAGAGGCAAGACCAGGTACTAATCGATAATCGTCGCGTTGTTACTCCCGCATTTGGGGCATGCTTCCGCGATCACATTCCCCACCCTCCATGCTGCATTTACGGACGGGTCTATCTCCTCTGATAAAACATGTGAGTTCCCTAGGGAAAGGAACTCACCCGGATGCCTGGTACAAAAGAAGAATTTAACTGATACTAAGTGCTAAATTACTACTCTATATTTATCCTATGGCTCACAGCAGATCGAGAGCTTCCATATCCAGTAAGTCCTTTAACCTTCAAAACAGCCCCACCAGGGACACATTCTTGATCCCATTTTACAGATGCAGAAACTGAGGCTCCACAAAGCAAAGTGATTAGTTCAAAGACCTATCAAGAGAGTCAGGCCTCATACCTGCAAGTCTGACGTTGCTCCCTACAATCGTTCCCATCCCTCAGGGAAGACAAGTTCCCCTATTCTGTGGAAGCCAAGCCCAAGTAAAGCTGCTGAGGTTTTCTAGCTGGACAGGAAGAAGCATCTAGAAAAGCCAAGGCTCCCTGCAGCTCCACAGCCATCCTGCTCCCTGACTCAAGGTGCAAGTTAGTACAGGGACCCTGATCCGAGACCCGAAAAGAGCCTAGAAGCTCAAAGGAGGAAGCAGGCCGGGGACACAGAAGACAAGCCAGCCCCCAGGCATCTATGGAAAGGAGGCTTTCCTCCTCTGGTTCAAGCTCATGAATCATTATGTGGGACAACCCTTCTCTGGAGAGATGTGGAAACAGGATCCAAAAAGAAGGTTTAAGTTGGGGCAGAGCGGGAACTGGGCCTGAGGCCTCCTGGACGTCATGTGAATGAGAGTAAACAAGGGGAGCCCTTTCCACTGGTCCTCAGGAGCTCAGGAGGGGCCTCTGAACCAGCAGATGCTGGGCCAGGAGTGGGCTGGACAGCCAGGAAGTGCCCGGTGCAGGCCTCAGCGGGTCCACGGCACACAGACCAGGCCCCTTTAAGCAGCACAGGAGACACTGGAGCAAAGCCCACATCAGGGGACACTTGTGGAACAGTCCCCAGGGGCCCAGAGTGCCCAGCGCCTCACCGAACCAGGGGCCTCACTCCCTTCGTTCAGACTGGCCCTGCCTGGCAGCAGGCTACACTGCCCCATCCACCTGGGAAGGACGACTGGGTCATGAGTGGCAGGAAGGACAGGTGTCGGGCCAATACCGCTTGTCCACGTGCTCCGGATCTCGCTGGGGCTGTGCCCCACAAGAAATGCAGCAAGAGAGCGGCCATTCCTTGGGTGGGGCCAGGAGCCCAGGAGCAGAGGACAGCAGAGGGAGGCAGACCTGAGAAAGGCCAACTTCTGGTCTTCAGGGGCTTGGCCAGAGTCTATGGTCTTTCCAACTTCTCTGTCTCTATTCCCACTCCACGGCATCTCCAGATCCGGCCCCTTCTCCCCACGTCCCTCCCGCTCCGGCCACGTGCACACACTGCTGCTGCTCGGTGGCTCTGGCCACATGCTGGTGCCCAAAGAACCCCTCCTATGCCTCCAACCCTCTCCCCTCTATGTTTTGGCGACAGAAGGCCATGGCACAGCACCTCCAAAGGCTGCAAGCCGCCAGCCTCAGCGTTTGGATGGTCTGTCACAGGCCAGAGGCTCCCAGGAAGCCGTGACAGGAACCCTCAGGGTCCTAGCGTGCTCCCTCTTGCCCGTGGTGTCTGACACGTGCATGCAGGACTCCGGTCAAACTATGAAGGAAATTGGGAGATGCCAGGCTCCTGGACACCGCACGGAGGCCGGGTCCTGCAGACTCTTGCCCGAGACTGAGAAAGACCCTAGTCACGGCTCCAGGCACCTTTCACCATCCCCTGAAGGGAACGGGCCCTAATACTGTGCAAATCCTTGTCCTGGATGGTCCCTCTTGTGGACCAAGGAGGCCTGGAAGCTCTGAGCCGCTCGAGAAGCTGGACCATGGCAGAGACAGGAGGAGATGTGGGAAGAGAGAGCACGGCCCCCCACCAAGCTTCTCTGCTCAGAGCTGTCCAGCTAACGAGAGAACCCAGGGGCCCCGCACCGGGCTGCACACAGACATCTCTGCATCTGACCTCGGCCCCACCTCCTGCTCCCAACAGAGCATGCACTAAATACCAATTCAAGACAGGACAGGCCCAAGGGAACACGCCCTTGTGGCCAGGAGGCACAGTCACCCCTGGTGACCCGGGCATTTTGACCCCCTCCGTGGATGGGGACATGGCCGGGGACATTTTTCACTCCTTCCGTCCTCTGCTCTCCCCTGAGGACCAAGAACAAGGCAGGGCAGCTGGGGTGACTGTAGGTGTCTGGCACCTGCCTCCGGAGTGAACCTTCCATGGGAGACGCTCCACAGTGCGGGGCGGGCAGTGCAGGGTTAAGAAAACTCTTGCCTCAGGTCAGGACAGAGATTTCAACATCAGATTCACTTCTCTTTCTTAGCGAGGTTGACTCAGGAGAGAACGTGGCCGGGTGATGAGTGTCACTTGGATAATAGTTTGAATCTGCTGAGGGCTCTGCCCTTTTTACACAGGACTGTCACACACGTTGTCCCGCGTGGATGTTGCAGAAAGAGATGACAGGAGCTCATGGACGCCATGGCCGGGTATGAGGTAGGCATGAGTAACATTAGCTTCCACCACCATGACCTGGGGACAGAGGCAGGAAGGACAGCCTCATCCCCATTTCAGAGTCGAGGAAACACAGACCCACAACTCACACTAGCTCTCATAGTTTGGAAGCAACAGCAGGGTCTAGAGTCCAAGTCTTCTAGACCCTCATCTTGGGCTTCGCCATAGACCTTGAAAAGAACATGGAACGGGGTGGAAGAGAACAGGGTTTGAACCTCGGATCTGCCATTCAGTAGCTGTGTGACTTTGGACAAGTTACTTAACCTGGCTGAGTCTTGCCTTCCTCACCATTAAAGGGGATAATAATGCCTTCACCTCAGGAAGCTACTGGGAGAATTTTAAGAATGTGCCAAGAACAAGGTAAACATCAAATAACATTTCCCATCCTCGCATCTAAAGGACCAAAAGGGAGGTCATCTCCCTCCATGCCCTGGCTTACCAACAGTCATGGGTCCTTGACTCCTTTCATCTAGATACCTAGGAGAAATGCACTGATTACCAAATATTACTGCCCCATTCTACAGAAAAGACCACTGAAGGTAGTGCAGCCATATGCCCAAAACCATGCAAATTAAAGACTGGTAAAATTCCTCTGAAACACTGTACTGTTTTATTAGTTGTTGTTGTTTTTAATTATCAGTTAAGTTATAGTGACAACAAGCATTAGACACTTATCATTAAAAAAATTCACACAACACAAAAATGCATTAAAGTAAAAAATATAAGTTCTTCCCCTAGTCTTCCCAGAGAAGAGCTAAGAGTTTTATGGACTAAGACGGTTTTTCTACCTAAACACTCATACATATAGACCTTGCCTTTTTTATTTCATTTTTCCTTTTTCATTTTCCAAAAAGGAATCATACCTGGGCAGGGGGGGTGGAATTATAAACACTTGCTCCTTCAAAGCTTAAGCCCACCTTCCTATTCCTCCAGAACCTGCCTTTAAGACTCGCACTAAGAGCCACCCTTGGATTTCTTCAGGACCCTGCCTGGCTCAATGATGAGACATGGACAGGGTAACGTGGACACCCGTGTCTGCCTCTGGCTTTGCTATCCTGTAGGCACCTCAGTTTTGTCATCTGTAATGTGGGTGGGTGTGTTCACATGGCTTCAATTTTATAAAGGCCTCTCTACTATGCCCAGCACTTTCATAGTGGTCCTCAAACTACCCTGTTGAAAAACTCAGGGCAGGTACCATCGCTTCCAATGCCCTAAGGAAAAATCAGAGGCCCAGGAGGTTCCTCAAATGGCCAAGGTGACCACTGGCCAGCAAGAGAACTGGGGTAGACACCAAGTTCCCTGTCCTGCTCCTGTGCTGCTTCCTCTGTAAGCTTTCTTGCTCAGGCCAAGGAGGACGCAGGCCTCCTAACAGCGCCCCTCACCCACCCCACCCCCACCTCCTGCCCCTCAGCAAGATCCTAGCCCCTCCTCCCGCATGCCCAGGCTCCTCAGTGCCCAGCCCCACCTCAAGCTATGGATGGCGGCCTAGGGAACCTGTGTTTCTGTCCTGTTCTTGGCAACTGGGCAGGCAGCTCCTGCTCAGCTCCTCATGGCCACAAGAAGAGACGTTCTTGCCCTGCGGAGTCCCCCAGGGGACCCATCACCCCACCAGCAGCCTGCCTTCCCTCAGGCAGCCTGGGGTCCTACGGTGGTTCTTCACCCCCAGAGGCCCTTCCTCACAGACCACCATCCACTCTGCTGGTTCAGTCTGCAAAGGGCCTCTCCATGCCTCTCTCCTCCTTTCTCCCAAAGTCCACCTCCACACTCACCTCCTCCGAGCGGCATGCCATGATCCACCCCGCCCAACACCGGCCGCTCCTCTCCTCCACATCCCCTCCGCCATCAGTGGTCACTCTGTAGGTATGAATTTGCTCCGGGGGACACATGGCAGCATGAGGCCTTTCCCAGGAGCTGCAGCAACAAACACATATCTGTGCCTCCCGCTAGTCTGTGGGGGCCCAGGGGACAGGGGCCATGCCTTCCAGGCCCTCTGCGTCCTCTACAAAGCCCTCCGGGTGTCTTTGCCACTGGACTGGGCACCTGCTCCGCTGGGCGCTGGGCGGGAAGGCCTCCGGTGACGCCTAGCCAGGGAGGTCTCAGAAGGGTTTGCTGGCTCAGATAAGGACAGAGACTCCTCTTCCCTGAATGGCCCAGCCCTTCTCCCAGAACAGCCCCTCACTTCAGCCTCCTGGGGACCTGCGTGGGGCCAACAGCCTCTCCCAGAGGGAGAGTCTTCTGGGAGTTCTCTGGTTCTCTAAGCGCCCCCCCCCGGCCCCCCCTTCTGTGTCTCAGGGCTGAGGCCCAGAAGGACACAGAGCCCTGGGGGTAACCGAGATTCTCACTCCGCTCTCCAGGCCTGCCGGAGACTGTTAATACCTGAGAGCCTCCAGAGGAAATGTGTTTGGGAAAATAAATTCCACTTTAGAGGCTCCCGAGTGAAAGATGGGAGCGCGAACCCCGCCAGAGCAAACAGGACCTCTCGGCATGTTAAAACCCAGCGAGGCGAGGTTCCCTCTCCCCAGGCTCTTTATGGAGGTTCATCCCCTCAGGCAGCCCAGGGACAGCACAGGGCTCTACACCCTTACCGACCATCTTATTTATGCTTCTGAACTGCTAGTTCCCTTTCAACCAGCATGGGCTGGGCACCACAGATGAGTCATACACACTTCTGTGTACTCACAACAAACCAGGAGGAAAATGGGATCCCTGTTCGAGATGAGAAACTGAGATCTGGGGAAGGGAGATGTTAAGCAGGGACAGGGCCCACGCTGGGTACGTCAAACAGCACATCTGGGGGCGGGGGGTTGCGTAGGGACCCCATCTTACACAGGAAGAAGCTGGGGCCACGAAATCAAGGGAGGGGCCCCAAGCACCCAGCAACTGGTGTGACTCCAGCTTGAGCCTCCAAACTCGACGCTCCTCCCCTGACTGCCCAGAATCCTCTTGCTAGGAGAACCATGTAAGGCCTTGAAGTCATGCCCAAGGGCTTCCTGACGACCTTAGCACCCACTAATACCCAACAGTAGACACTTTCTCCTTGGCGAGAGAGAGACCAAGCTACCAAGCTACGGCCCAGGATGAGAACAAAGCTGTCACAATGAACTAGCTAAAAATAAAGGAGGTACCCACAGGCCTCAAGAGGAACAGAGCCGCCCTGGAATGTGGCAGGGCAAGAACAACAGGCTTAATTCCCAGCCTGCCTGAGTCCATGGCTTGGGCTGGGGCCAGCCTCCAGACTCACCCTTCCCAAAGTCCCGGGCACCTCCAGACAAGAGAGAAGAGAGGCTCCAAAGGCCAGTTCTGCTTTCACTCTGAAACAATCAGGCCCTAATGCCCCGGGGTGCAAACAGCGCAGTAGTGTGAGTAGACTGGGCTGGAACCCCAAGGCCCTCAGGCCTCCTCCAGCTATCCCGCCCCAACCCATCACTGGGGGCAAGTCACTTCCATCAGCAAAACAGCAACAAAGAAAACTGCCCACTGGCCCTCATAAGGGCTGCAGGAGCTCCAGGCATGGGGGATTACTCTTCCTCCTCTCCGGAGATTACTCCCCGCCCTACCCCCCCCACCCCCCCACCCCCGCCATCCCCGCAGTGCCTCTCCGGTGCCTACAAGTGTGTCCCAGCATTCCTACAGCTCGGTGTACTCTCCAAGTGGTTCCACATCCCTTCTCTAGCTGGATAAACGGGAAGAGGGCAAGGTAGGATCATTCATCCCATCTGACAAATAAGGAAACTGAGGCCCAGACAGCTCGCCGGCCACCACCATATTGCTCAAGCTAGAAGAATCTTTTAGATAGAATGGATTCTAGCCTCCCAGCCTTCCGGATGATGACACTGAGGCCCAAGGACCCCTACGAACCCACCACTTTGAATGCCAGAGTGCCTCTGCCCAAACTTCAGCCATAAAATGCACTGTCTAGCAGAGCTCTGTCCAACAGAAATATAATGAAAGCCACGTATGTAATTTTAAACTTTCTAGTGGCCACATTTTTTTTAAAAAAGGCAAAATTAATTTTAATAACATTGTACTTAACCCAATATAGCCAAAATATTATTATTATGCTTTTTAAATTGCTAATGAGATACTTTATATATCTTCTTGTCATACAAAGTCTTTGAAATCTTGTGCATACCTGACACCTACTAGCACATCTCCAATCAGACTCGCCACATTTCAAGTGCCCAGTAGCCATGTGTGGCCAGTGGCTACTGTTCTGGACAGCACAGCTCAGCACCCCCATTTTGGGAGCCCTGGGTGATGGTTTCTAATGCGGGCTGTGGCCACGTGCGCAGCCCTGGACCACGGTCCGGGTTCCGCAGGTGCAGCCAGATCTGCCCACCAGTGTCAGACAGGCCTGCAATCCCCAAGCTCATCCTACTGCTTTGCGGCCACCCAGCTCAGGTCACTTTCACTTCCTGAGGTTCGCCGGCCGCACGTGTAAGAGGCAGGAAGAAATGCCTACATCCAAGCTGCCTGGAAGGACTCGACTAAACCAAGCCCGTTAGAGTATGTCGCAAACAGAACAGATCCCTGCAAAGGTGAGGACAGTGGCCTGGGTCTCCTACTCCACTCGTCCCACCCACCCAGAGAGACATCAGAGAAGGCACCGGGAGATACCAGAGAAATGAGGTCAGATCGAATAACAGGGCTGAAGGCAAACCCCAATCAAGGAGACAAGCTGCTCAAGGTGCGGCTGGGCAGATGCTGCAGTGCCAACAATCTTCAGGACTGTGCATTATAAAAGCATTAGGGGTTCTTCTGGAAGGTTAGGCATGGCCCTTGGTGGGGGTCCTCTTCTTTTAAATGCAAACAAGGATGGGGGAGGAAGACAGGGTACAGGGTGAAATTTGAAAAATGGGACATTTCTAACATTTCACTGTAAATGACTTTATTGGGCCAATTTCCTTCCCAAGGAGAGGGAGTTCAGTCAACACTGAGCAAGAGAAGAAGGGCATGGGGGGAGGAGGCAAGCAAAGCCAAGGTGCCAGTGTTGGGGAGGATGGGGAAGGACAGAAAGAGGCCTGAGGAACCTGCAGCTGGGGGGAGGTCCCAGCTCTGCCTCAACTTTCAAGCTCCCTGGCTGTTTCCCTAAACAACGAAAAGGGAGGGTTGGGTGCAGTATGGTGGGAAGAACATGGGTTTCTGAGTTCGGGGACCAGGGAGTGTTCCTGTCCCTATTACTGATGAACTGTGAGGTCTTTGGCAAGTCACTTCACCCCTGGGGGGGGGGGTGTCTCTGTTTCCTCTCTTCTAAATGGAGGCAGTGCCTTTCTCGGTGGATAAAGACAAGGGTTCCCCCAGCAACGCCAGTCCTACACATATGCCCAAGAGGAATAAAAGTCCACACAGGAAAAACACGCACACACACGTTCACAGCAACATTATTCCGAAGTGGGAATAACCCAATGTCCATCAACTGACAAATATATAAACACACTGTGGAATCCGGATACAACTGCATTTTATTCAGCTGCAAAGGACCGATCGATGCTACGGCATGGACAAACCCTGAAAACACAATCCTCAGTGACAGACCAGACACAAAGGCTACATACTGCGTGATTCCATTTATGTGAAATGTCCGGAAGAGGTAAATCCATTTTTATAGAAAATAGATTAATAGACACCAGGGGCTGGGAGGGGGGTGGGATGGGGACCGTCTGCTTAATGGGTACAGGGTTTCTTTTGGGAGTGATGAAAATGTTCTGGAATCAGATAGTGGTCAGGGCTGCACAACCTCATGACTGTACTTGAAGTCACTCCATACACTTTAAAATGGTGAGTTTTACACTATGAGTATTATACCTCAACTAAAAAAATAACGGGGGCTCTGCCATCACTTTTGATGGGTCTGAATGCTGGTTCTTCTGCTGTTTTCTAGCTGAGCCTCAGGGTCTTTATCCAAAAGTAGAGATCCTAACAGCACCCCTGCACAGGGGCGATGTGGGGATGTGATGTTTTCTGCACAGTACCCGGCAGTGAACGCGACAGGCGTTCCATGATGAAATCCTGATGATGAAATAAGACCTGTGTGAGGAAAGACAGGCCCCTAGTCGGCATTCAGTGTCCCTCCAAGGTCCCCTCCCAGTGTCAGTGTCTGTGGCCTGTAACCAAGCCTGTAATCAATCAGATGAACATGATCCAACACTTTCAGCCCAGAAGCGGAGACCGCGGTTTGTAGACGGCTGGGCTGCCCACTTCGCGGTTCAGTCATCCTGCTGTGGGGCACGGCCACCCTCTCCTTTTAGGGATGATAGTCAGAGAGGCTGCAGGCCTAAGCGTCCTCTAACAGGGCCAGCCACATTTAGGCGGCTGATAAGACAGCCAGGCCTGGCTCGGCTCCACCCAGGAAGGGAGAGGGTGTGTGGGCAAAAGCCCACGTGCATGCTTTAATTCCCGGAAAAGTGCAACGGATTCCCACACTGGAGCACGGGGGGCAGAGGGGGGCTCAGAGAGCCCTCCCCGCCTTTCCCTGCACCCACTCCCCCCCTTCTCGGAGTGTATTCACGTCCCAGCAGCAGTCAATGGGGCTGGCGCCACTCATGAGAACTGTCAACCTCACCAGGGCTCTGCTCCATACAGTAAACTAGGAAATGGCTAATTTTAAACTAAGGTCCAGTGCTGTAATGTGAATGGAAACAACTGGGAAGAAAGAAGACTCTTTAAAAATTATCTACTTGGGACACCTGGACGGCTCAGTCCATTGAGCAGCTGCCCTCAGCTCAGGTCATGATCCCAGGGTCCTACGATCAAGTCCCTCATCAGGCTCCCTGCTCAGCGGGGAGCCTGCTTCTCCCTTTCCTTCTGCCTGCTGCTCCCTATGCTTATGCTCTCTTTCTCTCTCTTTGTCAAATAAATACATAATATCTTTTTAGAAATTATCTACTAAAACATGTTACAGGTTTGACTGTACCGAGGGTTGGTGTGGGATGACAGGAACCTGTACAAACTTCTGGTGGGGGTATGAAGTGGCAGGACCCCCGGGGACAGCAATTTGACAAAACCTGGAAAATGGGAAGATGTACACACTCTTCGACCCAGCAGTTCCAGCCCAGATCGACAGCCCCGAGCCCAGAGCGACGCGCGTGTGTCCTAGAGACGTGCGTGAGGAGAATCACAGTGGCGCTGTTTCTAATGTCAAACATCAGAAACCCAAATTCCCATCAGAAGAATAGATAAATCCTAAATTGTGGTGTTTTGCACAATGTGAGAGCATGCAGCAGTCCATATTGATGAAACACAGGTGTGTGCATCGACGTGGAGCAATCCTGAGGACAGATTGCTGAGGCAGAAAAGCAAGCTGCAAAAGGATACATCATTTACAAAAGCTTACAACTACATAAGGTAACTATAAACTATGCACTGTTTATAGACACATGCTCTGTAATAAAGGCATTAAAAACATGCACGGAAATAATAAACATCTACATCAGGACTGAGGCGCTCTCTGGAGGGAGACACAGAATGGGACAGAAGACAGGAAGGCCAAGCTTTCAGTCTGTCTCTAATGTAATTGTAACCGTGTCTGTAACTTCTCAGGCTGAGTGGTAGGTACACAGGTGTTTGTTATGCTGATCTCAAATCTCATTTTTATGCACCTCAAATATTTCATAATAAAATGTGTCTCCTACATATTGACTTGTGGGGGAGAGAATTAAAATACAGATTCCACATTAAATCAGTAAAATCAACAAGGATGGATTTTTCTCCTAGAGGAAAGAAGCAGAGGGAGTAAGAAGAGCCCACTGGAGCCCATTCCAAATTGTCTTAAGACCTTGAGAAAGTCATGTCTCTCTCCATGGGACCTCCAGTGCCTGTTTCTAAATGAGGAATAAAATCCCTGCTTTCCGTCTGAACATAAAGGGCATATGGGGGTGGTGGGGTGGGGTGGGGCTGCCCAGGGGAGGCGCTGCAAGGGGGGGAGCGCTGCTCTGGGACACTCAGGAATACTACTACTTCCTGTCCTCACAACCTCACCGGAGGTTTTTGAAAGCATACATACACACAAGCTTGTTAATATACGCGTGTGTATGGTTTGACAGGTGGGGGGGCGCGCGCGCACGCACACACACACACACAATTGATACCTGCTAAGACAGCCATAACTGTTCCGGGATGCTCAGAGATAACAAGCCATTCAAGAGAAAGCAAAACTACATTTTGAGAACTATCCATCTGACTCTCCCTCACCAAGTTTCTAAGTCTCTAAGACCCATTTGCCCACCTAGGGCCTGGCTTTAAGCCCCTCCTAAGTTAGCACTTTCCCACCCATGATCCGACCACTGGCCCTATATGCTCTCACAGCCTTCTGTGCTCTGCACTTCTCCCAAGACAGCAAATCATTAGTGATGCTCCAGGGGAGTAAGGAGCATTTCACACCGAGTTTATACCCGTCACCCCAGCCTAGCACAGCCCTCCGTACGTGATAAAGGACTCAACCGTTTCCAAAGAAACTACCGAGTCCCCATGAGCGGACTTGATTCTAAAGGTCCACAAATCAACAAACAGGTGCCCAAGTCTGGCCACGGCTGCCTCCCGGCCTCGGAGCTGCCTGGCTGCCTCTCTGTCGACAGAGGCAGGGGCGCCCTCAGGCACGCTCAGAGCTGACTCCGGGGGTTAATTCCATCCCGCAGGAGTCCCTGACTGCAGGCACACGCGGAGAGACAGTACCAAATCTGTCTTTCCTGGAGAAGGCTGCCCATGCCATTTCCAGAAAACAGCAGGAGCGTGGGAGGACGGCGCAGCATGGCCAGATGTGAAAGTCCCTCGTACCCACCCGGTTTCCCAGTTTATTCCCTCACGACAGTCCCAAATTATCAAACCAAACGAAACGTTGGGGCTTCTCGGGGTAGGGGGGGCCTCCGAGAACATCCCCGGTATTAGGGACAAGGATAATGAGATAAAGAATCACCAAGGAGTGAGGATCTAACCAGACATCTGTGTAACAGCAGATCAAAAGGTATCTGAGGTATTTTTCGTAACTTTCTAGCTCTCCTCTCCCTCACCTCTGGGCAATAAGGAAAGGGCATTTTATTAATGCTTGGTGTTGCAGCTGGGATACATGGACTGGGAGAAAATAAACCGTGGGTAGCTCTTTAACTGCCAAGCATAGTCTCCCCCACCTTCCTGGGGCAAGCACTCCTGAGTTCTGTTGTTGGACAAATCACACCTGTTTGTTCACCTGCTGGTGGGGATTACTCAGGGTCACGGGGATCCCACTCAGAGAGAACCCACTGGTTGCCATTCTTACAAACTTGAAGGAAAGGAAGCTAGTCCTTACTTACTTTTTTTTTAAGATTTTAGTTTCTTATTTTTATTCTTTTTTTTTTTTTAAGATTTTATTTATTTATTTGACACAGAGAGAGAGACAGCAAGAGAGGGAACACAAGCAGGGGGAGTGGGAGAGGGAGAAGCAGGTTTCCTGCCAAGCAGGGAGCCTGATGTGGGGCTCGATCCCAGGACCCTGGGATCATGACTGGAACCTAGGGCAGACACTTAACGACTGAGCCACCCAGGTGCCCCAAGATTTCATTTCTAAGTAATCTTCACACACAACATGGGGCTCGAACTCACAACCCTGAGATGGAGCGAAGCATGGTTTACCGACTGGGCCAGTTGGTCGCCCCAGGGAAGCTAGTCCTTAACAGGCCACGTTCTCACCGTGCTGGACTCATCCTCCTCTCCCAAACAAAGGGCTATGCGCACCATCACCCTCCACCAGGCTCTTCATGGCGAAGCCAAGTGGAAGAAGCAGGCAAGAGGACTGGCCTGTTAAAAGTTACTTGGAGGTCAAAGGACCCAGCCTCTAGCTACAGAACTAGCAGATGTCTGGGATTCTGATGAATGGAATCTTTCACAAGCACACACGTGCCTTCCTTTTCCTGCTAAAAGCACCAGGAGAGTAAAAGGAGACTATGTCTTGTACTTACTTCAGTCTAACACCAAGACACGCTTTTCTCAGCACCCCATTAACCAACAGCACGCAGATGCAGTCTGGTAAATGTGGCTCCACTTGGGGCAGCCAGGCCCTTGGCCTGTTTCAACCCCAGATATATTTACAAGACTGAATTAGTGACATGTCTCACCGGCAATGGAGAGAGAAATGAGAACTCTCTTCATGATCGCGTCTGTATCCTGAGCAATCCCGGAAAAACCTTCCCTGACACCATCCCCGTCTTCCTTCCTCCTACCCCCAGGCCAGAAGGCAAGAAAATGAATGAAGGCTAGTGGGAGAGGCCAGGGCTGTCTTCAGAGCCCCAGAGGCTGCCTAGGGCTGAAGGGCTGAATCATCATGGCTACCCACGGGGGCTAGCCTCGCCGGGTCCCTACTGGGTCCCCACTGGGTCGCAGGTAGAGCCTGATTTAGGCAAGAAGAGCAGGGCTTGGAGTCCTACAGCCCCACCCAGCCTTTTCACAGTAAGTGGTGGGTAGGAAGGGGCTGCCCTCTACCAAGTCTGGAGTCCCAAGAGAGAAGATGCAGTCCCCCAGCCTCTGGACAGGTGGAAGTGGGGAAACCTGACCAGGCCATTGTTAAGAGTGTCCACTGGGCTCTCAGGAGGCGCTGGAAGCTTCCTGGGGCCCACACCCACGGAGGGCAATGCCACATAGCCCATCATGCAGACCAAGGTGATCCTCTGGCAGGCACACACACACACACACCCTATAGAAAGCAGTTTAAGATGGTCCCCGGTGGGGTGCAAGAAAGCCATCTCGTTCCTAAAACTCTCCTTGGCCAATAGTATTACATGATGGAAGCTTTGGCCTCAAGACCCTCCTCCAGCAATGTTCTGAGGCCAGGAAGAGGTGGGGAGGGAAGGCCAGGATCTCAGTCTCAGAGCAGAAGGGATTTGAGGAGGACCAATCCATTCAGAAGTCACACACCCAGATGCCTCCAGGAGCCTGGTCGATGGAATTCGAGGGAGGCCACAGTCAACACTGAGTGCCTGACGAAACAATTTTTACTGAGTACAGTTCAAACCTCAACCCAGCGTAGGCCCCGTAGGCCACACAGGTGATGCAGGTATGGATGGTGGAAGCTTAGAAGAGTCTTCTGGGTCCCCCACTCCAGTGGTCTGCTATCTGGAGCTACAGTGTGCGCCACGTGCAGGGGAAGGACTGTGAACTCATCCACACGGTACATTCCCCACTGGAAATGGGAAGAACAACAGCGGCACACAACACCCCTGGAGAGAGCCTGAAGAATACATGGGGGCAGGCACAGCTCCCTGAGCTCCATGGCCAGGGGAAGCTCCACCACACTGCCCAGCAGGGAGCAAGGAGTCCCACAGCCAGTCAACTCTAGAGTCACTGTTGCTTCTAGCTGTGAGGGATGGTGGCAGATTTCCAGGCCTGTCTCCTAACTGCCCTGCTTTGGTTCCCCACACAGCACAGGACCCAGGATCCAAGCAGCATCCCCAGGGCCTTGGTCTCAGCACCTCCCCTTCAGCTAACTTCCAGGAGGTCCAAGTTCCCGGTGGAGGGAGGGAGAGACCCGCCTGAGCTCTGCCTCTAACTCACCAGGTGACCTTGATGAGGTCACGGCCCTCAGCAGGCCTACTTCCTATTGGGCCAGAGGGGGCTGTCCTACATAGATGGGAAGAGAACTGAGTGACTCCAAAGCTTTAGGCTCCCGCCTCTCACCTGTAGGTACTTCCCTTGTCTGAACACCAGTCAGGCTCACTTTGTTTGTCCATCCCAGCTTACTCCAGCAGTCCTGTCACCCATGCTGGATGTGGGGGGGTCAGGAGCCTCTGCCAGGCCTCGGACTGATAAAACGGTTGCTTTTCCCCACAGCCTAGGCTGTTCCTTAAAAACACGGTGGCAAGGCTGGCATTAGGGGAGAGATACACCTTTAAGACCTGCCAGTGGACAGTGTTTTCTGCTAGACGGATGTCAAAGGCAGCAACCCTTCAGGGTAGGGAGACGCGTCCCAGTGCGAGTACACACATGTCACAGGCATACATGTCAAGGCCTCTATCTGACTCAAAAGACCAGTCTCTTATTTAAGCTCCCTGACCTGGCTGGAAATTACAGTTTAAGAGAGCAGTCACGTAGAGGAATAAAAAATTCCATTTAGACATGCCGCTCCCGACCTGAGGCCTATGAGCAAAGTTTCCGGTGGCCTCCGCACCCCTCCCCGTTCCGGGAAGCCGGGCGGGTCACCCTGTCCCCAGACTGAGGAGCAGCCGCAACAGCTAGCAGAACAGGGGTGAGAGCCTCTCCGGGCACCCGGCGCCCTCCGCGAGGAACCCCGACTATGGGATGCCCGGCCTCCAGCCGGCACCCCCGCCTGCTGCGAGCTCAGCTCCCCACCATCCCTGTAATCACTTCTCCGCCCACGGCGCTCAGAACCTTCCGAAGAGGCCTTGAGGACCGACCCACCGGTCCCCCCCTCCCAGCTCAGGCGCCTCCCCGCGTGGCCCGGGGGCCCATCTGACATCCACAGCCCAGCTCAAGGACACTGCAGCAAGCAGCCCCGTCTCAGGGGTCGTCCCCCCAACACACACACAATCCCGGGCAGAATCGAAGAGCGAAGGCTTCCCCCCTCCCCTCCGCCCTGCAGTCCGAGCGGTGCCGGCCTGGGGAAGGCTGGGCGCGGGAGGATGGAGGCGGCGGCGGCGAGCGGATGCCGGAATGCAACGCTGGGGGCAGAGCGCCGGGCGGCGGCGCGGGCGGGGGCGCACCTTTTTGACTTGGTCATCCTTTAGCTCGGTGAAGTAATAGGCCAGGAGCTGCGCGGCGATCATGCTGACGGTCTCGGACGCGAGGCGGCGGGCGTGGGGCCGGCGTCGGAGCTCCGCAGCCCGGGCGAGCCGTGGTCCTCCGGCGGCTGCTTGGCGGCTCCTCCTCCTCCTCCTCCAGCCGCGGCTCCACCCCCAAGGCCCGGGAGGCGGTGGCTCGCGCGCGCCCCGGCTCCGCGCTCCCGTCCCCGGCCGGGTGACAGCCGCCAGCCGGCCCACCTCCTCGGCGCCCATTGGCTGCCGCCAGTCTCTGCAGCGCGGGGCGGCGGCGTCCGGGCCCGGGAGGGGGGGCGCGGCGGCCGCTCCCTCCCGCGCCGGAAAGGGGGCGGCGGCGGCGGCGGCGGCGGGGCCGTGGAGTCCCCCGCGGTCCGGCATCTGCCGGCACGTCCCCCACGTAGGGACCCGGCGCGAGGGCGGGAGGCTGGTTCGGGCGCGCAGGGTCGCGCGTGGCGGCGCCCGGCCCGACGGGCGCGCGCGGGGCGCGGGAGGAGGCGCCGCCCGACTTGGACGGGACGAGCGGTCCCCGAGGAGGGCCCGCGGCCGGCCGGGGCGGCCCCCTTCCCGGGAAAACGAGGGCTCGCCCCCGGAGGCTCCGCGGATGGGGAGACGCCGGAGGCGCACGCAGAAGTGGGTGTGCGGAGCGAGCTGGGCCTGGGCCGGCGGAAGCGAGCGCCCGAGGCCGCGCGGTCCTCTCCGCCGACCCCCGCTCCGGCCGGCGCCTGCGACTCCGCGGGGCAGAGCGCCGAGCCCCAGCTGCGTCCTCCCGGCGGTGCATCACCCCGAGCGCGGCTCGCCCGGCCTAATCTCCGGCAGGCGGATTTGTGTTGCTAAATCGAGAGCGACGCCCCACAGCGCCCGCCCCGGAGTCCTGGAGCGCGCGGCTCTGCGGAGGGCTCACGGCCCGGCCTGGCCGCAGCACCACCACCACCACCCCGGCTTCCTCTTCCCCTCGCGCCCCGAGGCTCGCGGCCATCCGGCCCCTCCGAGGTGCCACCTTTTTCACTTCCCCAACGGAAGTGAGCCGGGCTGGGAGGAATCCTTGGAGAAACGTTCAGCCCTGACGAGGGGGAGGGGAGGTGCGGAATCGGGCGGTTAGGCTGCTGCTGGGACTGTTCTTAGATCGTCGCGTCTGTGTGCGGGAGCTTTACTGCCTCACCAAGGGACGTGTAAGAAGCTCAAAGTACAGCGAAGAGGTTACTATCCTGATTCAACAGGTCATCAAGCTGAGGCTCCCAGAGGCCGCGTCTCTGGCCGAACTTCATACAACCAGGAAGCTGTAGATCCCAGGATTAGGTCCCTGTGTTCTTTTCAAAGCCCGTGCTCACCCCTGCAGTTGGCTGTCCTTCCTTTGTATGCAGCCTCTCTGCCTCAACAGGCCGGGCTCTCGGAACCAAGGCTGCACCACGTGGGGCCCTGAGAGATGGTCACAGTCCAACTCTCCCCAACACCACCACCACCTCTACCCTAGACCTGGATCCGGGGGAGCCCTGGCCAGGCCTCCGTAAAGGTACAGTGGTCTCCGGGGAGAGAAGGCTTAGGTCCAGGACATTCCTTCTCAGGAGCATCAGGGGTCTGACCGCTGTGGTCACCAAGCAAAGAGGACCTCAGATGTGACCCTTGAGGCCTGAGCCTTCAGTCCAGAGCTCAGCACCCAGGGCTGGCTTTCTGAGTCACCCTTCTGAGCTTGCTTCCTCATCTCTAACATGGAGATCCTAAGGCCCACCCACCCGATACAAATAAAATACCTGCTTATTATACACGATAAATGATGGGTATTATAAGATTGGGTAGCAACGAGGGCTTCTCACTGTGTTCCTCCCCGTTCTAGGCCCTGAGATTGCACAGCAATTTTATATTTGTAATTTTGAATTGTTTAACCAAAGAGGCTCCCTGAAATTATTTAGGCCTCCAACCCCACAAAGTCTGCATCTGCCTTCAGGATAGTATCGTCATAAACTAGGAACAGAAGTTCTCTGGCATCCATCGAACACTTACACTGCCTACATGGCCATAAAGCAAAATTGGGAGAAAGAGAACAGTTTGGTTGTTCGCCGCTGCCTTTTGAGCCCTCCAGTGGTGATGCTGGAAGTTCCTAGAGGATCAAGAACCGTGCTTTGCAAATTACCCTGGCTCCCACATCCAGCCCTTGGTGGTGGAAGGAGCCCCATGCAGTGGTAAGGAGCATTCCGAGTATACATACCCCTCAACCTGGGCCCCCGCCATCACTGCACCCCCGTTCTATCCATGATCTCTTGGATCACTGAGCTGGAACCAGGGAGCCCCTGAATCTCCCAGTTTTCCAGGCTACCCTGACATGTTCTTTTTTCAGGCAAGGAAGCTGCCAATACTTTCTCTTCCCTGGCCACGGAGAGAGAAACTGCTTCTCAAGATGACTCCTTCCTCCCCACCCCTTGAATGCACACAGTCCCCAAGGTCCATCAGTATTTCCTGAGAAATATCTCTAGGCCTGCCCCACTGCTTCCCTTCAACCCTTAGGCCTCATGGTCCCATGCCAGAAATATTACAAGAGTCTCCTAGCTGCCCTCCCTGGTTTCTGGCTTTCTACCATCCCAGTCATTCTGAAGTCCAGGCCACATTATTCCTGCTTTAAAAAAAAAAAAAAGGCAGCCTAATCACATCATAGCTCTGCCCCAAATCCCTTGATGACCCCCTCCTTCCTGACAGAGCCAAATGAAACACTTCAGCCTGATGTCTGAGGCCTTCTGCAATCTGACTCAACTCTTCCCCAATTACCTCTTTTTCCCCCCACTCTCCCTCACCCACCAGGTCCCTTCCAGCAGGGCTCTGTATGTCCTTGCTCGCCCCGCCTTCTCCACTCACCACCCCCCAACCAAGTGTCCGGGTCACCCTTTCACCGAGGCCCATCTCTCCCACCCGCCACAGAAAGCCTTTCCTGAGCATGCTACTCACCCCCGTCTCCCAGGCCTCAGCACTTCCACACGGCCAACTCGGACTGTGCTCAGAGTCCATCTAGATCTGGACCAAGACTCTTCTTTACAGACGAGGAACCTGCGACGCAGCAAGTAGGCCATCTTGTCCAGTGTCAGGCCGTGGTGGCACTCGGGGCTGGGACACAAACCCGGTTCTGATGCCCAGCCAGTTCTCTGTCCATCCTCCCCCACCCCCACCTCACTGCAGCCTGGGCCTCAGATAAGTGAGGCTGAGCCCTAACAGTCAGCCTGATACTGTTGACTGTCTTCTTGGGGGGCTGGCCTTCTCTGCCCCAATCACACAGCTTCCTGAGACCAGAGCCCGTTCTGCATTGCTGTGTCCCCTCCTGGGCTCAGAGCTGGGCCTGTGTCCCCTGATCACCTCAAGCACTTCTTTATCATCCCGCCTCTTTCTGCTGTCAGGTAGCTCTTAGATCCCAGCTGAGCCTGATGAGGGATCAGAAGGGCAGCTGAGGATGAAGCACAGGGGACACCCCATAATCTCCCTTCCGCACACACTCCCAGGTGGGCTCTGTATGACATTCCTTTAGGAAACTTCCCACTGTCTGTGTTGATGCTTTGCTAGAGGGAAAAACAGCTTTCACTTGACCATAGCCAGGCCTCCAGTATCCTGAGAGTCTTCTTTAGCATATGAAAGCCCTTTTGGACATCTCCCTTTTTCCTTACTTCCCCTAACTCCCAAATATATAATCAGCGTTCCTCACAACCCCAGTGCATCAGCTTTCTGCCCACAGGTCCTGTCCCGGTGCTTGAATAAAATCACATTTTTGCACCAAAGAGGTCTCAAGAATTCTTTCTTGGCCGTCGGCTCCGGACCTCACCAGTATTCCAGAACTACATCAAGCCCCTTGCTGATTACTCTGTGGACCCCAAGAAAGAACAGCAATGACCTTGACCATTGGAAATCTAGTTCCAGAGGTCTCCCCTCACCCTCCAGGTGCCCTCCCCTCTCACCAAAGTCCCCCGGATTTCCCTGTTCATTGACTGTGCTGGATTACCCTGTTCATTGACTGTGCTCCCTCTTGTACAGGCGTTGGGATGGGGGTGGGGGTCAGGCCATGCCGGGCTGCCAGCCACAAAACCCACTTGCCAGTAAGAGAAGGCAAGCCACAGCCACGTCAGAATGGGACAACTGCCATTGGACCCAGGGCACTGGGAATGGCACTCCAGAAATCCTCTCCCATGGATCAGAGCTGTACTCCAGCACCTGCGCGCACACTTCTACCAGCAGTGTTTGCATAATACTGACAGTGTACAGAGCATTTATTTTCTCGAATAATGCCTCGTGTCTCCTGATAACAGGCTGGTGAGGTTACCAGGGCAAATATCATTATCCCCACTTAATCAGTCAGGAAGGGCTATGGAGGTTTTGGGCGCGTAGAAGGTCTCAGGGGCAGAGAAAGGGAAGAAAGAAAAAGCAAGCCCAGCGCACGAGCCACTGCCGTGTGTTGGAATCCTGAGGCGAGGGGGTGCAGGCAAAAATGCGTTCTGAGAGGAAGCACCTGGAAGGGGGCCTGACCCCACATTTCTATTACTGAGATCTGTGGGTTTCAACCTGGCTATACTGAAGAACCCCCGGGAGAGATTTTACAAATGCTAAGGCCCGGGCCTCAGCCCCAGAGGGCAGCAGAACTGACCTGGAGCGCAGGCCAAACAGCACCTGTCGAGGCTCTGCGGTATGTCCGAGGCGCAGCTAGGAAGGCGAACCACTGCTTTAGATGATAACTCTCCATGGTGACAGGCCCCTCTTGGACAAACCTGAAGGCCGGTCCTCCAGGGCCCTGGAGGCTCTGCAGATGCCAAGACCCCGGGATGAAAGTGCACGGTGACTTTCTCATCAACTTGGCAACTGGTTTTGCTCCCTGGAGGGGGCTGGGGCTCTAAAATCTCATGGCGGGGGGAGGGAAACTGGGGGATGGACATTAAGGAGGGCACGTGATGGAATGAGCCCTGGGTTTACATAAGACTGATGTATCACTGACCTCTACCTCTGAAGCCAATAATACATTATATGTTAATTAACTGAATTTAAATTTTTTTAAAAATCACATTCTTGGCCTGCCTCCTGTCCTTTTTTATTGCCCACAGTTCTGCCCGCTGACAACATCGTCACAGAGTTACAAATTGGCAACCTCCAGGCGCATCTCTTATTCAGCCCGTGGAATATGTTACAAGTATGATGAAACACTGAAAAAGGAGATTTCCCTTGAAAATCCAGGTTCCCAGCATCTCAGGTCTAGTTATGCTGGGCCTCTAGTATTCCCGGGGCCCCACTCAGCTAGCTCTGAGCAGCCTCTGCCCCCTTCAGACACTGCGGGGTGCTGCAGCTTGCCCCAGGCGCCCCCCCCTTCAGGTGGCCCCCCCACCCCCGCACTGAGGCACACTCAGGTCTGGTCCCTGTAGGCCTTTAAGATCCCAATATTTGGAATTAACAGACAGAAGGCCTCAGGTATGAGGACCGGGATTAGGATGAGGCAAGAGAGGCAGTGCCTAGGTGTGCGAGATTTCAGGGTTGCGTTCAAATCCTGCACTGTGCGCCCCTCTCTCGCGTCCCCAAGTCCCACCCCTTTCAGGTATCCTAAAGCACATCCTTTCTTCCACTGCCTCTAAACCTGATAAGCCTCTTAGGCAGAAAGAATAACCTCCTGGAAGAAGGGTTAACTAGATGGCTGAGGTCAGCCCGGCTCCTTATCTCAAGTCTGCTCCCTCCCCAAAGGAAGCCAGTATCTTGTGCACACAGAGCAATCTCAAAAATCACCCTGTTGATTCCTCTGAGTTTCCTGGGATAGTTCTCTCCAATGCCACATTCAACCACCTCCCGGGGCCAATGATTCCCTTTAGAATTAGCTCCAAAGTATAAAAGGAAATGTTCATGCAGGAGAGCCCATGTCAACACCCAGGCAGGATTCCCAGGTTGCGGGGTCTCCTAGGTCAGCAAGTTAAACACGCATACAAATAAAAACTAGGTGCTGACTTTTTCATTTTGCTAAGAAAAAATAAACCGTAGTCACAATTTCCATCTCCTATCACCATCATTGCCTAAAGGAAAGAGATGTTCTAAGCCAGAGAGAGAGAAAAACAAGGGCTACTTTTTAAACTAAATACCTCTGACTTTATAATATATAATAGCTATTTCTCAGGGAGAACTCACTGGGGAACAAGTATGGGTCTAAATTCTTATATTAACTTCTTGGACCCTCAGAACAACCCAATGCAGTAAATACCAGTTATATCCCCATTTTATAGATGAGAATACTGAGTCACAGGGAGGTCAGGGAACTTCTCCAAGGTCATACAGCTACTGCAAAGAGCTGGAATGTGTGCCCAGAGAGTCTGACTCGAGACCCACCCCCACCCCCTCGGCTCTAACAAGGTGAAATGCTCATTTCACCATACTGTCCTTATTTCTCTCATTCTAAGCAGGCCCAGCAACGCCTCAGTTGCAGATCAGTCCAAAAACCCGTCTTGGGGAGCTTCTCCCGTTGGATACTGAGTCACGCCTGGTTAGTTTGTAAAGTGAGGAGCCTGGCTGTGCAGAGCCCTCTTATAAAGGAAATTCTCAAACCACACGGGGAGGCAGATTTTCGTGATCCACAGCAGGGCTTGTAAGGGAGATGCAGAAGCAGCTGCCTTTCCCAGTGGGGTGGTGGTGGGGGCATCCGGTTTGGTGGATTCAGCTGAGCTGGCTGAGTGTGCCCTCCTGCCTCGCTGTCTTCTGTGGCTCCATCCCAACGTGCCCTACCCAAGGAATCGCTCTTGTCAAGAGCTCCAGCCCCCACTTCTCTCCTGAGCTCCAGACCCGGGTCCCAACTGCCCGTGAATATCAACCCCTAGACCCCACGGACACCTGAAACTCAGGAGGGCTCCCATTGTAGTCATTTCTTCTCGATTCCCCACTTGTCATTTATTCACTCAACAGACATTTGGGAAGCCCCTAGTCTGCCTCTACTTCCTGGTCACTAGAAATGGGCTGGTGAGCAGGACGGAGTCCCTGGCCGCATTCTGGTGGGGTGAGACAGGCAGCAAATAAGTCACAAATTAAAATACACATTAGGTCAGGTGCTAGGAGGAAAAGTAAAGCAGAAGGTAGGCGACACAGCTACCTGCTACAAGATCCATTTCCCCTTTGTTCTGGCTAACGAATCTCCAATTTTTAGCTGAATCCAGCACCCCCCGCCCCCATTAAAGACTATATTTCTAGCCTTCCCTACGGCTACATGTGGCCATGGGAGCAAGTTCTGGCCAAGGAGATTAAAGTGAGAGCATCTCGGGTTGGCTTCCAGGAGCCTTCCTTAAGACACAGAGATTAAACAGCTTTTCTTCTTTGCATTCTTCCTTCCTGCTGGCTGAAATACAGATGCTAGAGAATGGGCTAGAGAACCAGGAACATCTTGGATGTTGAAATAAACTTGGAAATGGCAGCCACACAAACAAAGCAACAAAATAAAATAGAAGGAGTTTGTGTCCCTGTCACCAAGGTGCCCCATAACAGCCCCCCACTTACTGCCTCTAGATTTCTAGAACTTCAGAGGAAAATAAAATTTCAATGTGTTAATTCAACCGCTGTTTTGGAGTTTCCTGTTAATATCAGCCAAATCTGATCGTCACTGATAGCTAGGTTGAACAACAGAGAGTGAGAGTATCCTTTCGGATAGCATGAATAGGGGAGGCCTCTCTAAGGATCTGATATTTGAGCAGAAATCAGAATAAAATGGAGAACACCATGCCTGTGCTTCCTCCTCCCTCTGGAAAAAGTGTCCCAGGTAGAACCATCTTCCCAGCAGCCAAGCTGGAAACCTGAGCATTATCCTTGAGATTTCCCCTCCCAAATGTCCTGCATCTAATCTGCCACCAAACTCTATGGAGTCAACCTATGTGCCTCAGGAACAAAACAAAACCCATCTCACCTAGAGCTATCCAGAATCCATCCTCTTCTCCCCTTTCCCTCTGCTAGAACAGACCTATAGTGGGTTGCACGGTGCCCCCTAAAAGATATACCTTAACTCACAACCTGTGCATGTGATCTTATTTGAAAAAAAAAGGGTCTTTGTGTATTGTCGCTAGGGATCTCGAGATAGGGATCTAGAGATAGGATCTTCCGGGATGGGATCTCCCTAGTGGACCCTAAACCCAGCGACCTTCCTGATTACGAGGCGGAAGAGAAGACAGTAGGGGGGAAAGGAGAATGGCCCTTGAAGGTGGCTCAGAGATGAGAGAGGGTTCTGCAGCCACAGCCAGGGGGTGCCTGGAGACATCGAAAGTGAAAGCAGCCAGGAAGAATCCTCCCCGAGAGCCTGCGGAGGGAGCCCCACCCTGCTGACACCTTGATTTCGGACTTCTGGCCTGCAGAACTATGTGATAATAAATTTCTGTTATTTTAAACCACCAACTTTGTGCCAATTTGCTATTGCAGCCCTACAAAACCGATACAAAGCCCTTAGCAAGATGGACTCTCTCCTAGTCCCGGGCTGCGGAACTGGTCAGTTCAGAATCCCCTGTAGCAAAAACATTTTGACCTCATACCTCAACAATCTATATATTTACTTATAACTATCGATGCATATAATAATGCTGCACTATTATTTATGTTATAAAACATACCTAAAACATAGACATGTAAACAGATGAGACAGATGGGAGTGTAAATTGACACTATTTTGGAATCGTTTGACTATTCCTAATGGAGTTTATCATAGGGACGCCTGGGTGGTTCAGTTGGCCAGGCATCCAACTCTTGGTTTTGGCTCAGGTCATGAGGCCCACGTAGGGTTCCACGCTCAGGATGGAGTCTGCTTGAGATTCTCTCTCTTCCTTTCCCTCTGCCCCTCTCCCTGCTCACATGCTCCCTCCTCTCTCTCTCTCTCTCAAATAAATAAATATATCTTTAAAAAAATTAATATATACTTAACCCATGACCCAGTGATTCCATTTCTGGGTATCTACCCAAGAGAAATGAAAGCATGTGTCCATATAAGGATTTGTATGCAGGTGTTCACAGCACTTTATCAGTCATAGCCAAAACTAGAAACAACTCAAATGTCCATGAGCACATAAGCAGATTAAAAAATTGTACTACATCCATACATACTTCATATGTTTCAACTATAAAGATGGAATGCTTCCCCCCCCTTTGGTAACAATTTTACTGAGATATAATTCACATACCATATAATTTACCTATTTAAAGTGTACAGTTCCATGATTTTTTTTTAAGATTTTATTTATTTGATAGAGAAAGATCACAAGCAGACAGAGAGGCAGGCAGAGAGAGAGGGAGGGAAGCAGGCTCCCTGCTGAGCAGAGAGCCCGACGCGGGACTCGATTCCAGGACCCTGAGATCACGACCGGAGCCGAAGGCAGCGGCTCAACCCACTGAGCCACCCAGGCGCCCCCAGTTCCATGATTTTTAATGATTGTCGAGTTATGACATCATCACTACAATCATTTTTAGAGTATTTTCATTATCCCGAAAAGAAACATTGTATCTTAGCTGTCACCTCCCAAACTCCCGTGCTCCCCAGACATAGGCAACCACAAATCTACTTTCCATCTCTACAGGTGTGCCTGTTCTGGACATTTCATGCAAATGGAATCATACAGATTGTGAACTTTGGTGAATGGCTTCTTGCGTTTAGCATGTAAACGTACTTCATTTACATTCGTTCACGTTGTAGTACATGTCTGAACTTCGGTCCTTTTTCATTTCTGAATAAGTTCCCATTGTGTGGCTATACCACACTTTCTTTATCCCTTCATCATGGATAGATAAAATATTACAGACTGGGTGACTTAAACAACAGAAATGTGTTTTCTCACAATTCTGGAGGCTAGGTGCCCAAGATCAAGGTGTTGGCAGGTTTAGCTTCTTCTAAGGACTCTTTCTTTAGCTTGCAGATGGCCCCTTCTTCACACGGCCCTCTCCCTGTGTGCAGGCATCCCTGATGTCTCTTTGTGGGTCCAAATTTCCTCTTCTTGAAAAGATGTCAGTCAGACTGGAATAGGGTGCTCTCTAAAGACCTCAATTTAAATTAATTAACTCTTTAAAGACCTCCCCATCTCTAAATGTGATGATATTCTGAGGTGCTGGGGGTTAAAACTTCAACTCGTGAATTTGGTAGTAGAGGGACACAATTCAGCCCATAACAGGTATCATAGTAAGAAACAATTGCCAAATCCAAGATCAAAAACATTCATACCTATGTTTTCTTCTAAGAGTTTTATAATTTTAGCTACTACGTATTTCGAATTAATTTTTGTATATGGTTTGAGGTAGGGATTCAATTTCATTCTTTTGCATGTGGATATCCAATTGTCACAACATTGTTTGTTGAGGAGATTATTCTCACCCCACTGAATTGTTTTCATATCCCTATGAAAACTGAATGATTAGAAATGTAAGAGTTTACCTCTGGACTCTCAATTCTATTCCATTGATCTATAGGTCTATCCTTATGCCAGTACCATGTTGTCTTGAGTACTGTAGATTTATACATTGTAAAAACAGGAAATGCAAGTTCCTTGAGTTTCTTCTTATTATTTGAGATGTTTCTTCTTATTATTCAAGATATTCTGAGTAACTTTCATCTCCATATGAATTTTAGAATTAATTTGTCCATTTCTGCCAAGATGCCAGCTGGAATTTTGATAGGGATTGTGTTGAATCTGTAGGTCAGCTTGAGGAGTATTGCCATCTTAATATTAAGTTTTCCAATCCATGAACATGGAATGTCTTTCCATTTTTTTTAGATCTTCTTCAATTTCTTTCAACAATGTTTTATAGTTTTCAGAGTATAAGGGTTGGACTTCTTTTAAGTTTATTCCTAAGTGTTTTGTTCTTTTGGTGCTATTATAAATGAAATTGTTTTCTTAATTTCTTTTTGGGTTGTTCATTGCAAATGTATAGAAGTACAACTGATTTTTCACATATCAACTTTGTATCCTGAAACCTCACTGAATGTGTTTATTCTAATAGTGTGTGGGCCTGTGTGTGTGTGTGTGTGTGTATCTTAGGATTGTTTATATACAAGATCACATATGAATGAACTCGGCACATGCAGCAATATGAAAATAGTAAAGCCAGGTACAAAAGAGTACACATGTATGATTCCATTTACATGAGGTTCAAGAACAGGAAAACTAACCTATGGTGATAGAAGTCAGAACAATGATTCCCTCAGGACAGGGTATGGGGAAAGTAGTGACTGGATAGGGACATGAGATTTGGGGGCTGATGGAAATATTTTATATCTTTTTTTTAAGAGATTTTATTTGCTTATTTGACAGAGATCACAAGTAGTCAGAGAGGCAGGCAGAGAGAGAGGAAGGGAAGAAGGCTCCCCAGTGAGCAGGGAGCCTGATGCGGGGCTCGATCCCAGGACCCCGAAATCATGACCTGAGCTGAAGGAGAGGCTTAATTCACTGAGCCAGCCAGGTGTCCGGAAATATTTTATAACTTGAACTGGGTTCTATAGGTATAGACATGTGTTCAAATTTCTTGACCTGACCCTTAGGATGTATGCTTTTGACTGTTAATAAATTATACTTCAATAAAAAAAGGCACATAGATGAGATAAACTGTTTTTAAATGTGGTGGCCTAATGAGACCATTAGCTAATGATCTCAAGGCCCTCTATATACAAAAAGATTAGCTTATCATTAGTGATATAAGAATAAAGCCAGAATTCAAAAAGGCTTTCCTGGTTTTTCTCTACTTATTATATCTGATCAGATCTTTTCTTTCTTTTAACCCCAAGATGTGGCTGATGAGTAGCTGGTACCAGGGATAGGAAACAAGTCAGTGCTCTTATTTTCTCTTTGTTCATTAGTGGTTTTTTGTTTTGTTTTGTTTTGTTTTAGCTTCTTATTTTTTAGTAATCTCTACACCCAACATGGGAGTCCAACCCAAGACCTCAGGATCAAGAGTCACTCTCTCTTCCGACAGCCCCATTGTTCATTAGCTTTAATCTATAGTTCCTAGGCAGAAATCTTCCTAAGCCACTTGCTTAGGGTCAACTGAGTTAAAGACAGAGAATATGATGTATAAAACTACTTCAACCAGGCAGTCAGAAGACGGTAATGCCTCATGATACGCTAAAAATGGTCCTGGAAACAAAGGAAGGGACCATGATGTGCCCCTTCTCATGAAGAGAGACCCTGAGCACAAAATGAAACAAGTAACCCACTGCAAAGCTCACCAAGCAAGGCTACCACTGCCGACTGAACTTTAAAAAATTGTTAGCAATGGAACTTGTAAAACTTTCTTCCCATTCCAAGGAGTATCATCTTGCATACACACGGCTTCTGGGGAGCTTTCTACACTCATCCCCACTACTTCCTGGCTGGTTCCCTGGAGGCTCAAGGCTCATGCTCCTTGCTGCTGTCAGACAGAACACAATTTAATCACATGACTCTTCAACCTAAAGGTCTTTTGGGACCCCTCCATAGAGTTCCTTAACTGGACTTAATATCCAGTGCCAGCCCAACCCAAATTCATCAGCCTCCCCTCCCGCCTTCCCCACCGTCAACACACTAGTTAGCCTCCCAGCTTCTTTCCATCCTTCACAGGCTCCGTGTTTGCCCTAACTGCTGTCTCTGCCCTGAATGTTCTTCCTGGCCTGCAGATTCCTTCTTCTGCCTCAAGACCTTCTGCCAATCTCACCTCCTCTGTCCAACCTTCCTTCTCTTCCCAAGACAGGATGGATCCCTCCCCATCGCCTGGCTCTTAAGGTACAAGTTACTCTATGTTGTAACTTTTTCCTTTTTTGCATGTTGAGCTTTACTTCTCAGCCATAAATCCTCAAATGCTGGAGTCTCTGATTCATTTTGGAAAGAACAAGAATAGGGCTATTTGATCAGTGGAATAAGAAGCAGAACAGAGGTGGCTACGAATCGGGACCCATACTTGGACCTCACCTGAGACTAGAAAGGGAGGCAGATGTAGCAGAAATCAAAAGTTACTGTACTTTTCTCCCAGCAAGCTGGTTCTCTAAAGCCTCCACCTCACCCTCTTCACATGAAGCAACCCACCTCAGATTCACTCTACTGCAATGTGATAAGCACAGTAAAGCACCTACTTGGGAAATGAGAGGGAAGGTGAGGGCTATCACAGATAGCACAGAAAATTCTGATTTACAACCACATGGGATATGCCAATAGGGAAGATCTGAAACTTTTTTGGCCCATGTTCCAGCGCAGAGGGGATGGGTACCAAGTTCCTGGCATGCTGGATTCCACACACTGGAAAAGACGAGAGGGAAGAGACCCTTCCATTCCCTCTCCCAGAGCCTCTCCCACAGTCAGGAAGCCATACAGCTCCAAGGCAGGAAGGTCCTGCGTTTAGCTCAGACTCTTGGCATTTTGCTCCCAAGAAAGGGTTAAGAGAAGAGCCTCATAACAAAGCCCCCTCCCGCTCCCCCCCCCCAGTAAAAGATCTGCCCTGTGGGGTGGGCTGGGCCCAGAGAGGAGCAGTTGAGAAGTAAATGTTCTTCCTCCCCTGGGAATCCATAGTAGGGCTGCCTGGCTCCCTGAAAGCAAGATCAGAATCCCCAAAGGGAATTGCCACACACTATCCCTCTTGTCTAGAAAATGTTACAGAAGGATATGGAGAGAACATTTAGGTGTCTTACCTTAGTTTCAGTAAGCGGGGGTTTGATGGACCTTTCAGGTGCGTCACTCTTAAAGAAAGAAAGGACAAAATGAGGTGTGACAAGGGCATCTTAGCAACTTGTATTCACAACATGTTGCTGCTCATACCTAATCAATTGGGCTCAGAAGCAACAGTAACTACAAGTAAGCCCGAAATCGCTGACGACGTCCTGACTTGATTAACCATCCTCTGGATGGAGTGCAGCAGAGCTCAGAAATGTCCTATTCGTGAGATCAATCACATCAGCATGGATTAGGTGCTTACAATTGCACAGGTACAGTCTGGGAGGCGGGGTTCAACGATGACAGACAAGAGTGGCTCTGCCTACAGGGAGCCCACGTTCCACAAGAGCAGACAGACGTGCCCATCCATAATGAAAGCATGGCGCTGGCTGCGCCGCCAGAGAGGCACGTAGCAGGGCTGGGGGAACACAGGGGTCTGTCCCTGCTAAGCCCCTGGCCACACCATGTCCCCATGATTGTAGGACACGATACTTCCCACGTGAACATGGAAGGAACATGGCCACCAAGCAGCAACCGGCTGGATGAGTCAGTATCCTTGATGAATGAGCATCCTGCCCTCTGTATCCCTCTTAGGACTTTCCACACCTCACGGATTTTGGAAGCTGCTCCCAGTCAAAGAGGGGCCCATGCAGATCTCTCCATGATGGTGGCTGACAGGATAAGGAGGACGTGGTACCTTGTTTGTGGAAAACAGTCATAACGCTTCTCCTCCTTGTACCCATGCTCTGTCATCTCCTCCCACAGTGACTCTGGATTTGGCTGTGTGACTGGCTTTAGTCAGTAGGACAATAATACCTTCAAACACACCTGTGCTAGGGCCTACCCTCTCTTGCGGCTCTGGGACTCTTGGAACCACCACTCTTCGAGAGTGAGGAGGGAGGGAGCCCCGAGAGACAGAGCACCACAGGTAACCCCACTTTCTAGAAGGGCTGCATGGTAGCCCACAGGCGTGTAGCCAGTCTGGATAAGAATCAAGGTAATGGGTGGCTCAGTGGGTTGAGCCGCTGCCTTCGGCTCAGGTCATGATCTCAGAGTCCTGGGATCAAGCCCTGCATCGGGCTCTCTGCTCGGAAGGGAGCCTGCTTCCTCCTCTCTCTCTGCCTGCCTCTCTGCCTGCTTGTGATCTCTGTCAAATAAATAAATAAAATCTTTAAAAAAAGAAAAAGAAAAAAGAACCAGGGTAATGCACACATCTTCCCTGAAGGGCAGGGACCATCTTTTCAACCCTTAATGCCCTGCATCACATAGGGTAGGAGCCCTATAAATGTTTGTTGTTCGTGAACAGAGACAATGTAACCTCTTCGTAGACCGCTATTCAAAGAAGCTCTACAAAAATCATGGTCCTACAGAAGCAAGAAAAGGCATTTTCCATAGACAACCCAAGTGACCAGGGCCATCTCAGCAAGTTTTCACGTGGCCAAAAACCGAACGGTCTGGGCTTTATGCCAATCCCCCATGAGAGCAAACTTGCTGCTAAAAGGCACTCTCGTGAAGCCTGACAGGTGTCTATAAGCCTTTTGGAGAATTAAGAGTAAGGAAACGATGCAAAATACTGCCTGGGGCTTGGAACAGCCAAGGCGCCAAGGACAAAGAAACAGAACAGACCATATAATTTGGGGCCCTTCCTTAGATTAACAGTGGGAAGTCAATATCCAGAGCACAACCGTTCTAAGCTCGGAACCACTCAAAGTACCAATGTCCCCAGGCAGTTACTGGTGGCGTCCCAATCCTCAACCCCAGCCCTGGGTTTGTCCTGGAGGTAGAAAGAGCACATGGGCTCAGGGTCATAGGGACCTGAGTTTACGTCCTAGATTTGTCACTGATGAACCATGTAAAATTAAACAAGTACCTTAAGCTCTCTATGCCTCAGCTTTCCCATCTGTAAGAGGAGAATGATACCTACTTTGTTGGAACTTTGTGAAAAATGCAAGGAGACCGTGTGAAGGGCCGGGCGCAGGGCAGTTGCTCCTTGAATGACAGCAGCTACAGTGAAGATCACGGGCTCACGCAGACCCAAGGGCAATAATCAGAACTCACCCCGGGGCCCCGTGAGAAGACAAACCCATTTCCAACTCCTGGGTTTCCTGCTTGTGTCTGAGATCCTGGAGCCTGGCTTCCTGTGTCCGGACCCCCCAGGACCCCCGAGGACCAGCCAGAGACGCAGAGGCCGACGGGGAACTAAGTCCAAGGGCCAGCGCCTGAGCCTGCTGACTGCCACGTGGCGCCGGGGACACTGGCTGCTTTGTGCCACCTCTCCAAAGCTGGCCTGGCCTGCTGGAAGCTCTCACTGGCATTCTGCCTGAGGCTCACGAGGCCGGGTAGGGGCACAGAAGGGGGCAGTGGGGACCGTGAGAGGTGGCAAAGACATCCCAAGCAGACCTCCTGGTTTGGAGGTGTTCCCCCTTTCCTAGAGCAGGCAAAACTTTTTTCACCTTGAGCGTAGAGTAAAGGAGAAGGAAGAAGCCCTGGGGGCCTGTGACCCAAGGGGCTTTCAGGTGTATGTGTCAAGTGAGCTCCTGCTCACTGTAGCCCAGGCAGGCACCTCGGAGTGCCGAGAGGAGACTGAGAGGGGACCCCGAGGCTCCACATGGGTGTGAGAGTGGGGTCCAGCTCAGTTCTCTCAGAGGATATATCTGGCCTAGAAAGCATGTCTCCTCAGAGATGACAAAGGGGGTGTTTTCAAGCCAGCTCTGTGACAGGACTGGGGGAAGGTGCCAGTCCTCCTCACACAGAGGCGAAAGCCACTCCCGGAGCTTGTGTTCCCTCTTCCCCACTCCCACATGCGGTCTGGGAATGAATTTCCCACCCACAGACTGACCAGGGAAGTCTTCACAAAGCAGGCAGGCCAGGCCACAGCAGTGACCAACAGGCTTGCTCTGAGAGAACCCTGTCCCCAGGGTACTGCTTCAGTCCCAGCCCTGTGTGTGTCACTGGGCTGACACCTCATTGTGCCTCCATTTCCCAAACTGGAAGAGGGGGGCCTCATAGCCCTTGCCCCAGCAGGACCGTCTGCAGCACAGGCTGACTGAAAATGAACCAGCTACTCAGAAGAACGTCATTTGAACCATAAACACTTTCCCGGGCTTGTTTCCACACCCGGGGTTGGGGTGGGGGAGAGTAAAGCTCTCTGTCAGGGGCAAGAGTGGGTTTCTGCTTTGACACGGTCATATACAATCTGGCAGAGGAAGGCTTCTCTTAGAAAAGGTCACACTCCTGTTTTCAACACCCATTCATGACTTTGCAGTATAACGACCTATGAAGTGATTAACCAAAGGTGACATTTATGACCCTTTGGGTGCCCTTCGCTCAGGACCTATCTGACCCAGTAAAAATTAAACTGCACAGAGAGGGACGCCTGGGTGGCTCAGTCGGTTAAGTGGCTGCCTTCGGCTCAGGTCATGATCCCAGGGTCCTGGGATCAAGTCCCACATCTGGGCTTCTTGCTCAGCAGGGAGCCTGCTTCTCTCTCACTCCCTCTGCCTGCTTGTGGTCTCTTTCTCTCTGTCAAATAAATACATAAAATCTTAAAAAAAAAAAAAGAAAGAAAGAAAGAAAGAAAGAAAGAAAGAAAGAAAGAAAGATTAAACTGCACAGAGAGAGCTAGAGGCTGGATGTGAGTGCCTCCTACCCTACCCCATGACACATCTCTGCTGTGCTCCGGGTCTGGGTTTCCCTCCTAGAAAATGGACCTAGAGGAACACCCAGTGGGAGAGTGCCCTGGGCAGGCCGTGGTGTGTGTGACCCCATGACCTTAGAGGAAAGCAAGGGGACAACTCACACATCCTCCCTGGCAGGCCTGTCCCATGGTGGGGAGGACCCCTGCTGTGCCCGACTTCCTTCTTCTCTGCTGGTTCTCTCTTCTCTTCTGCTCTCAGCAGTCACTCTCAGCAGTTGGGGCTGGGAGGCCTGGAGAAAAGCAAAACCCAAAGGAGGAAGAGTGAGGGGATCATCAACCTCACTCCCCTCCTCACCAGCTGGGAAGCAAAACACCCCAATACTGAGGACCAGGGGCAGAGAAGTGGCCCCTGTGTCCAGAAGGATCCATAATCCTAAGTAAAGTGTAATAAGTGTTCTGGCAGGGTATTCTTCTAGAAGACAGTCCCTGGAATCTGGTCCCCATCACCAACAGCCTCCTCTGCTTACAAAGAAGTCCAAAAACAGGGTCTTACTTTAGGGAAGAAATCCAATAGAAATGGACATTAGCCAAGACAACTTCAAAAAGCCCAAATTTTAAGTCTGATCTTCACCACAGTGTCACGCTTTCCTCCTAATTTAAACAGGGTCGGGTGTAACCCTGGGTAAAAATCACTTCTCTAATCACAAAAGCAAAACACACTCATCACACACACAAAAAAGTCAGAACATACAGGCAAGTAGTGTAAAAATTAAAATTAAAATTAAAATTAAAAATTAAAAAATCAAAATCACCCTTACTCCTTACAGAAATAAGTTCTCTTAACATTTTGGTCTGTATCCTCCCTTCTATTTTTCTCCAGATAACCACACACCAGTAACAACACAAAAATGGAACCATGCTCTTCTACTTTTTTTAAATCTACTTTTTTTCGTGTCTGTTAATAAAGATCTTGTCATTTTTTTTAAATTTGTTACACTGGGTAGAGATCTTACAGTTCATATTCAGAAAGGCTAACTTAAGAATGATATAATAATAATTCAATAAGCATCAGATATCCTAAGTCAAAATTCATAGCAATTTTTTTTTAAGATTTTATTTATTTATTTGACAGAGAGAGATCACATGTAGGCAGAGAGGCAGGCAGAGAGAGAGGGGGAAGCAGGATCCCTGCTGAGCAGAGAGAACCCCATGCGGGGCTCAATCCCAGGACCCTGAGACCATGACCTGAGCTGAAGGCAGAGGCTTTAACCCACTGAGCTACCCAGGTGCCCCTCATAGCAACTTTTTTTAAAAAGATTTTATTTATTTATTTGACAGAGAGAGAGAGAAAGTGAGAGAGGAAACAAAAGCAGGGGGAGTAGGAGAGGGAGAAACAGGTTTCCTGCTAGGCAGGGACCCCGATGATATGGGGCTCGATCCCAGGACTCTGGGATCATGACCTGAGCCGAAGGCAGATGCTCAACAACTGAGCCACCCAGGCACCCCTGAAATCCATAGCAATTTTATTAAGTCTCTGCCATATCCTGAGCGGTTTAGAAGTATTATGTGATTTGCCTGCCAATTAGTGTGCTGCAGCGAATCCAAAACCTTCCCTACTATTTAAGGCCTTTTCAGTTTGGAGAGAGTCAGCCAAGAGCCCAGGCTTCTAAACAGTGATGTAACACTGGGCCTCCAGCCACCAAACCCCAGTGGCTCAGGGCTGGGGAATTCTGCCAGAGCTGGTCTTTTTGGGATTCCTAGTTCCCTTGACATCCCGATCCCTCCCTGGCCCAGCTCAGAGCATAAACAGAATTTTGGGGGGTGTCCTTGTTATTTGTTTACATTAACAAAATGTGATTTAAAGCTCATACTTCATTCCTTCATCCCGAGCATTTCTGGGGGAGAAGACACACAGAACTAGGCTGTGACGTGTTCTTCAGGGAACTTGAAAATATCGGTACTTGTCTAATATTTACCCCCCACCCCCATAAGAGGATAAACTTCCAGGATGCAGAGACTTTGAGTGTCCCCCAGGGCTTGGCACATGTCAAGAGTGAAACACAGTGTTGAGGTCAAGCTGCTTGGTTTGAAGCCTTACACAGCCATGTAATAGCTTTGACTCTGGAAACATTACTTAATCTACCTGAACCTCAGTTTGCTCAACTGTAAAATGGGGACATTAACAGTAATAATAGAGCCACATGGGAACAGGAGGTCTGTGTATGTAAATAGAGCACTTAGAATCATGCTTTGCATCTCGCAAATACTCGATATGTATCTATTTATTATTATTGTTGATTGATTGGCAACGTTACTGAAATTCACAACAGTGGTGAAAGCAATAAGGGGTCATAAATGGCTTATAATTGAGACATAGACTACCCAGGGGATTGGTTTAAAGAATTCAGTCCATAGGGAGAGCAAAAGACAATTTGTTGGGGTGATAGAAGATGATATCAGAACTTTTATTTATGACTTTTAAAATTTCACCCTCTAACTTTTTAGGCTATTCTTTGTAACATACACATTATTTTAGTACATTATTAAATGTACATAATTTTCTTAAATTGAGATATAATTCCTATACCAAAATATTCACCTTTTAGAATACATATAATACGTTTCTTAGTATATTCATAAGGTTGTGCAATTATCACCACTATCTAATCCCAGAACATTTCTATTACCCCAAAAAGGAACCCGTGTCCTCCTCAGCAGTCACTTCCCAGTCTCTCCTCCCCCCAGGCCCCAGCAATAGCTTATCTACTTTCTTTCTCTATGGATTTGCCTATTTTGGACATTTCACTATGCGGGATTATAAATGTATAAATCCGAAAAAAAATTAAGATACGTGTATTGGGGAATGCATCTGCAGAAATATTTTACTGATAGAGTACATGACCAAACAGGTTTGGAGAGCCCTGGCTGAGAGGGGGTAACCTTCTGGGTTTTGTCTCTAGCTCCTCTGAGTTTCCTGTACAGACACTGACACACTGACAGGGGGAGGTCCATCAACCTGTGCTAATTAAAACCCAACATCTAACACAGGCCGAAGCAGAATGTGATCTAAAGACAATATGCGGGGCGCCTGGGTGGCTCAGTGGGTTAAGCCGCTGCCTTCGGCTCAGGTCATGATCTCGGAGTCCTGGGATCCAGCCCCGCATCGGGCTCTCTGCTCAGCGGGGAGCCTGCTTCCTCCTCTCTCTCTGCCTGCCTCTCTGCCTGCTTGTGATCTCTCTGTCAAATAAATAAATAAAATCTTTAAAAAAAAATAAAGACAATATGCATTTTGCTTTGTAATTTATCATTTAACTTTGTTTTTATAAAAAGATCTTCTCCTACTTGTGCTTGCGTCAGTCTAACAGTCAAAACAGGAACACAGCCTGGGACCTGGGTTCTAGTCCTCGCTCTGCCACTTACTAAAACTTCTCTGAGCCTAGTTTTCCTTGTTGTAAAATGAGGGAGGTAAGAGGTGAGAAGTAATAACCTTTTTGCCTTTTGCATTAGAACCGAGCATTAGGTTAACCCTCTGGTTCCATTCCCCCAGCTACCTGGTAATGTGTTTTGTTTTGTTTGTTTTTTAAGATTTTATTTATTTATTTGACAGAGACAGAGATCACAAGTAGGCAGAGAGGCAGGCAGAGAGAGAGGGAGAAGCAGGCTCCCTGATGAGCAGAGAGCCCGACGCGGGGCTCGATCCCAGGACCCTGAGACCATGACCTGAGCGGAAGGCAGAGGCTTAACCCACTGAGTCACCCAGGCGCCCCTACCTGGTAACCTCAAGATCTGACCTTCACTGCTCACCGGCTTGTACTCACCAAATTTGTCCCACATTTTTCCTTAAAGCTCCTCTCTCCAGCTTATCTTTAAATTCAGGCGAAAGACCCTGCAGGCAGATCATCCCCGTGAGAAACTGAAACTACTTCTCACACAGTAATGAACACCCTGACAGAGCTCAGGCCAGTTTGGACTCACACCTGCATGGCTGGGCCAAATATGTTAGGAGTGACATTTCTTTTTCTCTTATGATGTATTTATTTATTTATTTATTTGGGCTGTTGGTGGGGGCAGAGGGAGAGGAAGAGAGAATCCTCAATCAAACTCCACACCGGGCATGGAGCCCCATGTGGGGCTTGATCCCATGACCCTGAGATCATGACCTGAGCCAAAATCAAGAGTCAGTGGCTCAACCAACTGAGCCACCTGGGTGCCCCTGTTACTAGGTAACATTTCTGATGATAAAGCTGACCCCTTGTTGTTAGATTACTCCTGGGTTGGAAACATTATGAATATGAGATGGGATGCCACAGCTCTAGGTTTTTCTGAGTGAGATGACTCTTGTTTTGTCCCCTACAGAGACCCTAGAAATTGTTCCTATGGAGTTGTTAGAGGAGAATTTGGCTCCTGCTGGGCAGGAGGCTTCTCCAGCCAGGAGGAATCCTGCATCTACCCAGTGAGAGCTTCTCCCACCATGGACTGCTGCACAGACGCCCTCAGAAAAGAGACGGTTGGCATTGTCCTGCTCTAGTGGCTGTCTCAGAGCCCTACAGGCAGCACGGAGCCAAGTGCGGTGGGTAGCTGTCTATGAATCTGAACGTTTAGATCTGAAGGTCTAGAACACTCCTGAAGGGGTTACGGATAAAGTTGTGCAGAGAGCCTGACATACAGTAAGTATTGAATCAATGGCTAAATGTGCTAAATAAATGCTGATTATTATTGTTTTTGGTATTTTGTTTTATCTACATTCACCTACTCATAGTGGGCAAGAGATTATTCTAACTCCAAGAAGCCCAGGTGGGCTATCAGACTGCCAGATTCAGGCCCATTATGAAACAGGAGAAAACACCTCTCTGTGATTCTGAAAGGCAAAATTATACAAATGTCCATTCCACACAAGTATTTATTGAGCACCAACGGCATGCCAATCTCAGTGCTAGACGAGAAGACGGAAAAGATAGACATGGTCCCGGCCTTGCAGAGCTTATAACAGCATAATGACAGTGCATGTGATGCGGGGGGAAGAGTGGGGTAGTTTATTCTGAATTACATATATTTGGGAATCCAAGACTTTTCAGACTAAGAAACCAGCCTTTGGCCATGGCACAGAATCCTAGGTTGGATGAAGATTGGAGCCTCAGTGCTTACCTTCTTCCCCTGCTCACTGTACACAAGGTAGCTTGTTACAACCATTGGCCTGCCTCTCTCTATCCGGGCCTCTGGGTAGTTCTCAACCACAAAGACCTGACCTTGGCCAGTGACTTGCTTTGGCCAATTGGACAATGCATCACAAGAAAAGATTTGAAAAATATTTTTCAAGATTACTCTCTTGAGTACTCAAGTACAAGCTTACTCTCTCTTGTCGCTCTTGGGAACGCTGCTACTGCTGTCATGGGAAGAAGCCCCAGTGAGCTGACTGGATGACAAGAGGCCACATGAGGTAGAAACAGCCGTCCTAGCCCCAGTGGAGTATCTTAGCCCAGCCAGCCAGGAGGCTAAGATGCAGGAGTAAGCCCAACCCAAACCAGCCACCCCCTGCTCAGCTCTGCCAAACCACTGTGATATTGTGATTTATAATAAGAAATATATATTTGGTCTTTGTCCCCATTCGTGGCACACTGCTCCTAAAGTCTTTGTAATTTCCTAAGTTTTAGAAGAATGGGAGAATCTCATCTTTAAATAGTTGGTCTTTTGTCTTCAAATAGCTCTAGTTCCTGAAATAGCTCTGGTGATAAAGGTGGTATGCAAGTCTAGTTACTCAAAACAAGCCCCTTTCAACGACTCTGAGTTTGAGCTAAGGAGGATGGGGCTGGTTGCCTGGGAAACCAACCTTGTAATTTAAGGGTGGGAACTTTCTTCAAGGCAGGGGCAGGGGCTGGAGGATACATCAGTCACCGATGGGCAGTGATTTAATCACTCAAGCCTAAGTACTGGAACCTCCATAAAAATGTAAAAGGACAAGGTTCAGAGAGTTTCTAGGTTGGGGAACACGAGGAGGTGGGGGCGGGTGACCACCCGGCGAGGGCATGGTGGCCGTGCACCCTTTCCCACGTCTTTCTTTATGTGTCTTTATGACACCCTTTCTTTATGTGTCTTTTCCATCTGGCTGTTCCTCAGTTACATTCTTTTATGATTATGGAGTAATCCAGCAAGTAAACTGTTTTCCTGAACTCTGAGTTGCTCTAGCAAATTAAGCGAACCTGGGGAGGGGGGACTGAGACTCTACAGCCAATGGGTCGGAAGCACAGGTGACAACCTGGCCTTGGGATTGGCATCAGAAAGGGGGGGAGGGAGAAGGCCTGTGGGACTGAGCCCCTAACCTGTGGGATCTGACACTATCTCTATAACTGGGGTGAAAGGGGGGGAGGGAGAAGGCCTGTGGGACTGAGCCCCTAACCTGTGGGATCTGACACTATCTCTATTACTGGGGTGCAGTGTCTGAAAGCACCTGCTCCGCGGGTTCCAAACAGACCAGGTTTGGCCACTTGCCCCTGACAAAATCCCAAGGCGGAGACCAGGTGCTGGCCAAAGAAGAAAGGAATTTATTTCAGCGAGACCGTCACCCAGGAGACAGTGGACTAATGTCTCAAAGACGGTCGCTAAAAGGCTGAATACATGCAGGTTTATATAAGGAAAACGTGGGACCAAGGTCAGTGGGTACAAGCAGGTGGGCAGTAAAGGTTAGTTAGGTCGATCACCATCTTGGGGCCGGTCCCGCCAGGTCTTGCTGGCTCAGGGCAGCCCCTACCGCTTGAAGGGGTAGTTTTGGCTCCCATCACGGGATGCTCTGCCCACTCAGTCTTTTGCCTGCGTTAAGAGATAAGCTAGGAAGAACTTAATCAATTAGCAAGTACAGACTGAGGTCAAAATGGAGGTCACTGGAGTCCTCTTTAATCCCCAAGTAGAAGTGAGTTAGATCATAAGACATTCCTCATTTGGGGTAACCAGAATGGTTCAGTGAGGCTCGAGCAGGAGACACACAAGCGGAGGGCTTCTTTGTTTGGAACACCCAACTGAGCACAACCCAAACGGCTGAAACGGCATCTTGAGCTTGATCTTGGAGGTCACTCGAGTTTTTTTATGGGGTGCTTTGTATGTAGTAGCAGGTAACTGAGCTCCACGGAGCTGGTCCCCGCCCCTCAGGAGTAGGCTCCAGTGGAGCGGCCCTGAACTGGAGCCAGAAGCCGGCTCTGGCCCGGGGTCCACCACCTGCTGCCCAGTGGTCTCAGGGACAGTGCTAAACCTTGCCAAGCCTCTGTGTGCCACCAGATGGCAACTGCTCTCCTGTCAGCCTCCTGGCTGTGGTGAGGCTGTGGTGAGGGTCACATACAGTTCTGTGGCTCCCTCAAGGGGACCATCAGCTTGGCCTGAATGGAAGCTGGAAGAAACCTTGTTGCCCGATAGCCGTTAATAATGCTGCAAGGAGAAACGAGTTGCATTCAGGGAGCATTAACTGCCTCGTGCTTCTCACACATCTTCTCATGTGATCCTGTCACACCATTACAAGCGGGTAGCAAGACTCTATGTAGGGCTGAAAATGTTGACATGCAGAAGAGGGTTGTGATTTTCTCAAAATCACCCAGCAGGACCCGGAGGAGAAGAGCAGGGTGCAGATCTTACAGATTCCAAAGCCCTCTTTCTCCCCACTCCACACGCAGCCTCTCCTCCAGAGTCTGGGCCACATCACCCACCCCTCCTCACACCTCAGCCTCCTGAATGCTGGGGTGCAAGGGACTGTGTGCTCCCCAGCCCCAGGCCCTGGGCAAGGAGAGCCCGCGGGAGCTGCGCTGCCCACCAGCACTCAAAGAGGCACGTCAGCAGATCCCACATGCGCTCTTGCCTTCCATTCTGATACCCGCGTAACTTCCCAAAGCTGGTTCACACACTGCTGCATCACCAAAGCAACCTTGCCGAGAATAAACGCTACACCTTCCCTATCGGCATTAATTTCTTGAGTTCCCAGGGGTCTGTCGAAAGAAACATAACGAAATTATGTTATCGTCCTCTTCTTCCGTGGCTTCCTATTCCACAGTTCCATTCTGCATACACAGCCTGCTTCGTGCTGGGGGTTGGCATTCCCCTATTGCTCCATTACCCTTGGAGCCCTTCACTCTCCTCCCTGAGACTTGCACAGATCCCTCCAGAATTCCCTCCTCAGATTCTAAAGCATCTGTGTAAACCAAGTGTTGCCTTTTCCACAACAACCGGCTCAGGCAGCATCATAATATGCTTTCAAAGTAGATGCTTCATTTCTTGAATCATTTACCTAAATTTAGGGATCTGGATATGCCAGCATTTTAGTAACAGAAAAATCAGTAACTCGTTTGTGTCTCCTGATGGCCGGATTTCTTGCTCGTTTCCAGCTTTGCTTTCTTTTTATCACTTACCCTTGTTTTCAGACACCCTGAGCCCCCTCATCGATGGACTTTCCATCTTTCTCTTCAGCAACTCATTCACAGGTCATTCTAACTAGCGTTTTTGAGTGTTTGGTATCTATCAGGCACTGCTACAAATGATTCAAGGTATTAAAGGGCAAGAACCCCTCCTAAGTCACATTGTCCTATTTTACAGATGAAGAAATGGAGGCTCAACAAGAGGAAGGGACTTCCTGGCCTCAGACAGCGGGGGAGGAGCAGAGCCAAGCTTTGTCTTCAGGCAGGCTTCAGCTTCCACGCACCCCAGCATTCTATGACGCTCTCCCGCCACTGCACCCAGCATCAATTTGGATGCAGAGGTTAGTTCAGAAGAGCAAGTGAATACTCAGGAGAGGAAGGCCTTTTACAGTGTATCAAGCTGTGATGAACACAGCGTTTGCCTTAAAAAAAAAAAAAAATCACACTGTAGAAAGCATTAGCCCCAACACTGCGAATCAAAAGACCTAGCTGCAGAATGTTCTGGTCTAGTTACAAATCACCATGTAAGCTTGGGAAAGTGTTTGTCCCTCCCGGGGCCTCATCAATAAAATCAGTAAAATAAGTGGGTTTAAACCCTAGCAGCTACACTTTGAGATCATGAGACTCGAGTATTTATTTACAGAGAAGGACAGGAAGCTACGTACTACAAAAGGCCCCGGGGCAGGGGAGTCTAGCCCAGGGAGGAGGGAGACCCCATGGTTTGGCCACTTGCCTTGGGATGGCTTGAGACCCCTCTGCTGCCTCTTCACTTGGTCTCACTCTCATTTTTCCAAAAGGACATCATGTGCTGACTTGCAACCCAACTGTAGATTCTTGGCACAAAGCAGTTGTGGGTGGGTGTTTAGCTCTTTTCTTCCTCGGGAACAATGCTCTGGGTACAGTTCTTTAGTTGGTTAGTTGAGAGTCCTGAGAACAGAAAGAGACAAAAGGTGCATTTGTCATAACATCAAGAGTCACCAGGGGCGCCTGGGTGGCTCGGTGGGTTGAGCCGCTGCCTTCGGCTCAGGTCGTGATCTCAGGGTCCTGGGATCGAGCCCCGCGTTGGGCTCTCTGCTCAGCAGGGAGCCTGCTTCCCTTCCTCTCTCTCTGCCTGCCTCTCTGCCTGCTTGTGATCTCTGTCTGTCAAATAAATAAATAAAATCTTTAAAAAAAAAAAAAGAGTCACCAGAGGACTGGCGCGGGGACGGTGTGCACTGGCATCCTATGGAAAGAAGAGCACAGGCCTTGTTTCTAATGAAGATGATGGTACGGTGGCCTCGTGGGTAGGGGCTGGGACACTTGGTGTCCTAGACATTCAGAAGGTGCTTTATGGTTATGAAGTTCTTTATCCTACTCATAGAAACCTCATAAAAACCTTGGGTGAGGGGCAGGAATCATGGCGATGTTGAAGAGGTGGGGACGGTGATGAAAGGTGGCCCACGGGCACTGAACCCTCATGACAGTCACCAGAAACTGTGCATTGATTCTAGAAGTTTCCCCCAAATGCCAGGGAGCAGAAGCCACTTCCTTGTGCCTAGGGAAATGGAAGCTTATAGAAGCGAAGTCAGGTGCTCATGGAAATGCAATGGTAATGTACATGAAATGTAGCAGAACTGGGGTTTGAACTCAGATCTCTCCCACCTTGGGGCTTTAACTCTATTTTATGGATGCAGTAGGTGAGGCTTAGAGCAAGCAAAACCAACTCGGGTTTTACAATATGGACAGAGAAGAAATACTCTGGCTGATGGAGAAATTTGAGACGACAAATGTCTGGTTGGTGCCAGCCAGAACTGGGGTGGATCTGAGCCAAAAATCCTGGAGAATGCCACCTCCTTCCTTCCTCTTCCATTCATGAGGACTTCTTTGGGGGACAAAAGCCCCTGTTCTTCCACTCTCTTCCATAATTCTGGGGATGACCCACCACCCTTACACGTACCCCCACCCCCGGCCACTTTGCCTCTTTCCTACGGTTCTTAAGTCTTACTTTCAAAGACCTTTCCTGATAGTCTCTTGGGGAGAGAGATGTTAATTAAGAAATCGCATGAATTACCGTTATAAATTGTGATTTGTGTCTGGTAGCAATCATAAGGAAGTATAGGAAGCCACAGCTTCTAATCCTGGGGATTCATGGAAGGCTTCCCGGAGGAAGTGACTTTGAATCTGGGACACATTGGTCTAGGTCAGAGTTTTCCTTGAAACCGCTGAGACAGGGACAAGGGAGCCTTAATAAAAGAGGAGGAGAAAATGATAGAGGAGGAGGACGTGCCCTAAAATTTATTAATTCACCACCTGCAGTGGTGGTGAATTAATTTGGGCCTTGCTGAGAGGAGGCTGGTCTGGGTCTCTGGGTCTCTGCCCTCTAGGCAGTGGTTCTCTAAGTATGGTCCCTGGACCAGTGGGAGCAGCATTACCTGGGACCTTGCTAAAAATGCACAATTCTCAGGTCCTGCCACAGACTTATCTAATTGAAAACTTCGGCGAAGAAGCCAACGGTCTGTGTTTAAGAAGCCCTCTTGGCCATTCAGCCACCTGTTCAAGTTGAGAGCCACTTTCTCTATGTCTACACTCAAACGCATTCACTCATCAAAGGTAGGATGATCCGGTTCTCTCCCCCTCTCTCATGCTCTCCACGTGAAAGAGGAATTTGCAGATGACATTCTGAGAGAACAGCCAATAAGGAATCTGTAGCCAGAGAGAGAAATGGGACCAGTTGTTCAATGGGATTAGAGGTGGGGACAAAATACAAGGATTTTAGCAAATTGGAGGTTAATTTCCCAGGAGATGAGACTCCAGGAGGTAAAAGCATATTGTTTGAGAGCAGGAAAGAACCTAGCCCATCATGTCCCACCCCCTGCCCCATCCCAGAATAGACCCGATAGGCAATATCTCACCCTTAAAAGCAGCTTTTTCCACTGTTGGCAAGTTGTGTCTGAGATGAAATACGCCTCCCTCTGACTTCCTTCCGTTGGCCTTAGTTCTCTGGACTCTCGCGGAAAACCCTTTCCTCCTTCCCCACAACCTCCCAAGGATGAGAGTCATGCTGATCGGTGGTTCTTAGCAAAGATACAATCACTGGCCAACCGAAGAGGAGAGAAACCCCAGACTTATAAACCCTTGTGTTAAAGCAAGAGTGAACATGATAGCAACATCAACTACATGTGTCCTTCGGCTGGGCAGTCTGACTCAAGGGTGGCTGAGCAGACTGGCCCACATTCTGAAGAATGTTAAATAAAGGTCACAAGGAGCTGACTCCTAACTTTGGCCCGAGCCTTGGATGCTCCCCAACTCACTGGGCCCCTCCCATGTGCTTTCTTTTAAGTCCTGCATTCGTGACTTGGACTGTGTATTTAAACCACCCATGCTTATGTGTATTAACTACTTCACAGCCAGGATCTTCTCAGTTTCTGGAGGAAACCGTCCCCAGAACATGTTTCTTGGGTCACTCCAAGGTCCCTCATCAAAGCCAACCAGGTGCAGGTCCGTTCACACATTCACTTAAACATTCTGCACATGAAGTTCCAATCTAGCTGGGGCTAAGCAGTACTCATTTCTTCTTCAAACTGAGAAACCCAAGCCTAGGCAAGTTCTACTGTGAAGACTATGCTAACAAAAGACCCAACTGAGAGAAAACAAAATTTGGCAGAGTATAAAAAAGCAACTTAAATTCATTCTCTTTCCAAACTTCTCTCCCCACAGCCTGGGAAGAGGGCAGGGAGGTGATTAGCACTTCTGGGAGGAAGCCAGACTGAGGCCCAGGAGGAAATACAACACAGGGCCCTGCCTCTCAGCCCAGTCGTCCCCCCACTAGTCAGTACCTCCCAGGCCTGGGAAGGCTGGGAGGCTCTCGGGGACACCACTGTCTGGAGATGATGTCAGATCAGCCCTTGAGTGCTGATAGGGAACTTATCCACCGAAACAAAACCTTGAGAGAAACTTACAATGCAATGGGTCTCTGATACTTCTTGCATAAGGATGGTCTTTGGACCATCGAGATCAAAGCTCACTCCTCTGAGGCTGCAGGCACAGCTTCTCTATGCTTCCTGTGATGTCGGACAACAATGTGAACATGAGCTCTTAATCCAGCTTTGCACCAAACGCTGGAAGCAGAGCTCATTTGCCCACCACCTCCTAACAACCAGAGCCAAATCTCTGTTTCATTTTACCATGAAAAAGATTCCATCCTAGCACAACAGTCCTTTGCATTCAAGCCTCTACACAGAGGAAGCAAAAGACTTTCTATCTCAAGCAAAAAATGCCAGCTATGTGCTCCCACAGGGTTCCAGTACCCGTGAGGCTCAGGGCATCAGGGATATCACAATGACCTCCTAGCTGATCTACCACTCAGTTCTCCTTTGTATAAAACTGTCCAACAGGGCAGATCCCAAGCTTCAAACCTAGGACAGTCCACCCTGTCCTCCCTGCCAGAAGCATCTCCCGACCTCACAAGCAGACTCAGGAATCTAGACAGACTAGGATCTGGGGCCCACAGACCGGCCACATGCATAGCTCAACTGTCTGAGGAGAGGGATGAATTCCCAATTTGACCCAGTAAGTGCCATCGGCTGTGTACCAGGCCCAGGAGGGAGAGGATATGGGTGAGTGGTGGGGGCTGGGAGCAGAGTGAACTATGAAGTCCTCAAATAGCTCAGAGATAAAACACAGATGAAGCCCACATACACCCAAAAACAACGAGCCAGGCAGCCATCGTATCAGCAGTGAGGGCTTTACAGTAAGTGCTTTAGTTATCAGAGGAAATGCCTGATGGATGCAAGAAGACGGATTCGACCTCAGATATCAGCTAACGTGCCAGTTTCCTGGGGAATGTCAGTGTCCTTTCCTCTGGCCCCTCAGGCCTCATTCCACCATCAGATTGACTGTTGTACCCAGCCCTCCCCACCCCTCCTCAGCTGACTACAAAACATACTGTGTTTTTGTTTGTTTGTTTGTTTGAAGATTTTATTTATTTGACAAAGAGAGAGAGCACAAGCAGGGGGAGCGGCGGGCAGAAGGAGAGGGAGAAGCAGGCTCCCCGCTGAGCAGGGAGCCCAATGCAGGACTCCTAGGACCACAGGATCATGACCTGAGTTGAAGGCAGGCACTCAGTTGACTGAGCCACCCAGGCGTCCCCACGACATACTGTGTTTTTATCAGCACCAGGATGCCTAGTGAATAGTATTTCATCTAGGCCTGTAAGAAGCTATTGAAAAAGGAAAAAGATGGGGTGCCTGGATGGCTCACTCTGTTGGGTATCTGCCTTTGCCTCGGGTCCCACATCAGGCTCTCTGCTCACCGGGGAGTCTGCTTCTCCCTCTCCCTTGTTTGTGCTCTCTCTCTCTAATAAATAAAATCTTAAAAAAATTAGAAAGATGACATAAATCCCAATGGCTACCCATGATGTATTGTTAAGCCAAAAAAGTTAGATGCAGCGTAAGGCGTAAAATCCCCTTTGTATTACCACTGCTGCAAATGAAAACTACCATATCCATGTGTATTGGCTGCATCACGGGAAATGTCTGACTGTGCAGGTGAAACATGGGGAAGGTTAGAGAAAAGTCATGTGCCATCTGCTCCTGCCTCTCCCTGCATATCACCTGAGACAGTCACTTCCTGCTCCTTCACTCCATGCGGGAGTATCTCAGATCCCAGTACAGGGGTCCATGGAGTAAGATCAGGGCAGAAGGCTTGAGCAGAGCAGAACAGAAAAGCAGGTGAGGCTTGAATGGCCTCAGGTATTACTCACCTATCTCCAGGGGCTGGGAGATGATAACCCAGTGAGATATTCCCTCCCAGTACTGCTTCTGCCTAAGAGACTAAAGGTCAATCCTGGGGCACCTGGGTGGCTCAGTCCGTTGAGTGGCTGCCTTAGGCTCAGGTCATGATCCCAGCATCCTAGGATCGAGCCCCACATTGGCTTCTTTGCTCAGCAGGGGGCCTGCTTCTCTCCCCTCCCTCTGCTGCTCACCTGCTTGTGCTCTCTCTCTCTCTCTGTCAAAAAAATAAAGTCTTTATTAAAAAAAATACAAAAATTAAGGTCAATCCCTGAAACCCTGACCAAGGGAAATACTTGGGGCTAACAGAAATGTTCAACTGTGGGTTTGGTGGCCCAGGAATCTACATCCTAGAACTCAGCCTCTCCCATCTCCATGAATTCACTGGGACTGCCTCACACTAGGCTCTAGCCTTAGGCTCTAACGCTGTACACATTCCAAGACAGAGCAGCAGATAATCCTTTAGTGAAAAAACTCACCAGGCAACTAATTAGATATCTGAGGAACAAAACTACCTGAAAACAACATCAACAAACCAGGCAATATATACCATTTGAAGCAGAAATATAGAATAGGCAGACCAAGAATGTAAAATAAAGATGATAGATATACTTATTTAAATAAAAAATTTTAAAGGATAGATATACTTGAGATAAAGAAAAATGGTGTGAAATAAGATGAAATTATTTAAATTTGGAGGTATTATACATGAAAAACATAATACAGAGTTGAAAAACAACATAATAGAAAATTAGGCATATATACATATGTGCGCGTGTGTGTGCGTGTCACCAAAAGCTTGAGACATGAAAGAAAAAACTAATGAACTAAACTAAACTTCATTAAAATTAAAACCTCTTTCTCTTTGGGAGACACTGTTAGAAAACAAAAGGCAAAACATAATAGATGGATACATCTATTAGAATGGATATAGGTGAAGAAAGAATTGCTGAGTTGGAAGACTAGATTGAGGAACTCTCCTAGTAAGTAGTGGGGAAAGAAAAATAAGTAGAAAAGTTAAACAATATGAAAGAGAGAAGTAAAAGTGTCAATATTTGTATAATAGAAGAGCTCCAGAAAAAGAGAAAAATAAAAATAGAAAATATTTAAAGAAAAAAGAAATACATTTCCTACAATTAAGAAAAAAAATGAAGGACCTCAGATTGAAAAGGCCATTAATGGGCACCTGGATTGTGCAGTCAGTTAAGCATCTGACTCTTGGTTTTGGCTCAGGTCAGGATCTCAGTGTTGTGAGATCAAGCATTGCCTCAGGCTCTGTGCTCAGCTCAGAGTCTGCTTGAGATTCTCTCTTGCTTGTTTTCTCTCTCTCTCAAATAAATAATAAATAAATCTTAAAAAGAAAAGAAAAGGCCATAGAGTGATAAGCAAAAGATAAAAGGGAATATCCACCCTATATTACAGAATATCATAGACAAAACAATGAGAAAAGTCTAAAAGCTTCTAGAGAGATACCAAATCACCCAAAAAGGAATAAGAACTAGATTGACATTAGGCTTCTTAACAACAAAAAGGAACCAGGAAAACAATGAATTTAATGAATTGAAAGGAAAGGATTCTTGAATCTAGAATTTTATACCCAGTCAAATGATCCCTTAAGTATAAGGGCATAATAAAAATATTTTTAATATGTAAATCTTCAACTTGCTGCATAAAGTCTCTCCTTGAAAATACTTTTGAAGAAAGTAGTCAAGTAAGTGAAAGTTTGTCAATAACAACACAGAACTAATATTCTAGGCTCTCTTCTGCAGGAGTTGGAGAGACCAAAGTACATGAAAATATGCTAAAATACTTGTCTTCTTTGGAAAAAGATATACCTATCAACCTCTTAATTCCACTGCCCCAAAAAAGAGAAGAAAAGAGAAAAATGAAATATATGTAAAAGGAAACATAGGTCAAAATAAATTAAGAGACATAAAATCAAAAATAATTTTAAAAGTTCAAATATATTGATAATTATAGAAATGTAAATGTACTAGACAACAAAAATACTGCCAGATGCTATTTTGAAGAAGTATGTCTGAAGTGTGACCAAAGAGTTGACTGCAAAAGAATGAAGAAAGATCGATCAGGTGACTTAGTCACCAAAAGAAAGCTGGTGAGTTAATATCAGACAATACAGACTATAAAATGAAAGGCATCATTAGACAAAGAAGGTAACTACAAGGATGTTAAAATTTTAACTTATGAAGAATGTACTAAAGTTTTAATAAACCGGCCTTAAGGGGCACCTGGGTGGCTCAGTCCATTAGGTGTCTGCCTTCAGCACAGGTCATGATTGTCCTGGGATCGAGCCCTGCTTTGTGCTCCCCGATCAGCAGGTAGTTTGCTTCTCCCTCTCCCTCTGCCCCTCCCCGAGCTTGTGCTCTCTCTTTCTCTCTCAAATAAATAATCTTTTTTTAAAAAATTGACCTTTAAATAATTAAAGTAAAAGTTGTTGGGCCTATTGGAAGCATCTAACAATTCTGCATTTTAAGAAGAGATTTAAATATATTTCTCTCTGTTGTTAGGTCGAGCTAACAAGCCAAGTCAACAAAGACACAGAAGAGCTGAACAACAAAATTATAAGTTTAATCTAATAGACATATATAGAACTTTTTAACAGAGATTATATATTGTTTTCAAGCACATATGAAATATTTGCCAAGCAAACTTTAATAGATTTCTAAAACATAAATATAGACTAAGGGTTAGCAAACTACGGCCTGCAGGCCAAATCCAGTCTGACACCTGCTTTTATAAATAAAGTTTTATTTGAACATAGCCATCCCCATTCATTTACATATTGTCTATAGAGACTTCTGTGCTACAATGGTACAGACTATATGATTCACAAATCCTAAAATATTTATAATCTGGCCTTTTACTGAATAAGCTTGCGGACCCCATATCCTATGGTCAACACACAATTAAGTCAGATGTTAGCAAAACGATAAATTTAAAAACTTCATATTTTATGAAAGTAAAAACTTAGAAGTTCTTTTAAATAATGAGTAAAATAAGAAATCATACTGAGGATTCAAAATATTTGAAACTGGTTGTTAGGCTGTAGAAGTAGCAGCAGATGACTCTATTCACTGTAACAGTTGGGAAAAAATGGGTAGCTGAAAAAAATCATATTTCTTTTTAGAGACATTAAAAGCTATAGATACAAAGAAGTCTGATGGAACTAAATTCCAAGGCAGAAAGAACTCTTCTAAGGTCAATGAAGATTAGCGACTGCTTTTTTCTCTGAGGGCATTGCTGAGTCTGAGCATGGACTGATAGAAATTGGGTTTCTCAGAAAGGCAAACCTGCTGACAGAGAGAATGAGAGAAAAAAACAGCTTTTAATGACCATGTAGGTTGGCTTGACAAAGTAGAATCTCAAGAAGGCTCAAGCGCACAGCTGGTTTCCCCACCTGCCAGTGCTCCCCCACCAGAATTTACTATAATCTGGGCAATAGAGGAGTCTAGGGGTTAGAATGGAAATTCAGGGGAAGACTTCCTGAAATATCATGTTTGAGAAAGAGAAGTCTACCTGAAAAAAGGACCTGCAATAAAAACAAGGTAAGCATCAATCTTAAGATATTGGAAACTAAAAGTAAACTGATCCAGCTCAATTTAAAACTGGATTGAAGCAATGAGTCTATCATTTCAGCTGTCTCAGAGAAGAAAGGATTGTTCTCTCTCTGGGAAAAACAACATCTACTCAGATTCTATGGCTATTACTACACAGAGAGAGAAAGAGAGAAGTAATGCCAAGAAGTAAGAAAATGTGACCTATAAGCAAGAGAGAAAATAGACAATAAAAAACAGTCCTACAGGTCACCCAGAATTGAAATTAGAATTAGTAGACAAGGACTCTAAAATAACTATTATAAATATGTTAAAGAAAATAAAAGATGGGCAAAATGGATGAAAAGATAAAGAATGCCCACAAAGGAATTGCTAAAAAAAAAAAAAAAGAGAAGAAAAGAAAAGAAAAGCTCATGGATATTCTATAATTGAAAAAAAAAGTATTTTAAATTAAGAATTAATTAATCCATCTTTACACTCTCCCTATGCCTCACTCCAGGTAGCCAGTGTCTCCCAGAAAGAAGCTTGGGCACAGATCTGGTGCCCCAGGTTTTGCAACTGACACCCAGAGGACACCCCTTGATTATGTGGCTCTGGTGTTCAGTAGGCCTTACATTCCAGGTTCTCACAGAACTGTAACAAACAAACAAACAAAACAGTTTTTAACTGCTTATCCTCTCAGGACACAGTGCAGAGGCAGTAGACTGAAATATCCAGTTTTTCCACCTAAGGCCTACTTAAAGATCTTAAGACTACAGCCTGAGGGTCACTAATTCAACACGTATCTAGGGACCAACTGCAATCTCCTACAGGGAAAGAGAGGCTGGCAGGTGCAATGTTAACACTCTCCCTTTCTCCTGCCCTAGGTCTCTTGTGTCTCCATAAAAGGAACTTGTGAGTAAGCCTGGCACCCTGGCTTTTGTGGCCATGGCCCAGAAGATACAACTCTTGATAGGCTGGCTCTGGTGGCCAGAATGGCTTGTATTCATTCATAGGTTCAAAAGGACTCTAGCAAACACAGAAACAGTTCTTAATGGGCCGTCCTCGCAGGGATCAGTGCAGAGGAAACAAAGAGAAATGCCCATATTCCCCTGAAAGAGGCGTAGTTGCACACCTTAAAAGCTGCTGCCTGAGATGAGATCTTCTAATCAGCCTCCATCTAGATGCTGAAGGAGATTCTCTCTTCTGGGACACTGACACACCTCGGCATGCCCTCAATGACTAGGAGCCACTAAGAACAAAGAAAGCTGCTTGGACAATTACAAAGGTTTGAGAGACAACCAACAGCTAGGGTAGAATTGAATGATAAAGTTCTTCTCCTACCTGAGGCCACTCTTTCCAGACTGGGAGGGGTGGCTGTATTATCCAGTGCATAGAAACCAACTTAGAGAGTCAAGAAAAATGAGAAACAGAAGAATACATTCCAAATGAAATAACAATATAAAGGCCAGAAAAACACCTCAATGAAACAAAGATAAGGGATTAACCTGATAAAGAGTTCAAAATAATGGTCATAAAGATGCTCGCCACTGTCAGGAAAACAATGCAGAAACAAAAGGAGAATTTCAACTAGAAGATTTAAAATATAAGATAATGCAAAAAATAAAAAATAAATAAAATAAAATATATGATAATGCCAAACAGAAATCATAGAGCTCAAGAATACAACTAAACTGAAAAATTCAATAAAAGGGCTCAACATCAGACTAGATGAAACAGAAGAAAGGATCAGCAAACTGAAAGGGCAGTGGAATGCACCCAATCAGCGAGGAAAAAAAGAAAAAAAAGAATGAAAAAGAATGACTTACCAGTCATATAGAGAACATTTCATCCAAAAGCAACAGAATACATATTCTTTTCTAGCACACATGGAACATTCTTCAGGATAGATCATATGTTAGGCCACAAGATAAGTTTTAATAAATTTAACAAGACCCGAAATCATTTGAAGCATCTTTTTTGATCACAATGGTAGAAAACTAGAAATCAATTACAAGAAGAAAACTGGAAAATTCACAAATACATGGAGAATAAACAACATGCTACTGAATGACGTGTTGAAAAAGAAACCAAAAGAGAAGTTAAAAAAAAAATCTTGAGATGAAATAAAATGGAAATATATCAAAACTAATGGGATGCACCAAAAGCAGTTCTAAGAGAGATGTTTCTAGTGATAAACACCTACATTAAGAAACAAGAAAGAAGGGCACCTGGGTGGCTCAGAGGGTTAAAGCCTCTGCCTTCAGCTCAGGTCATGATCCCAGAGTCCTGGGATCGAGCCCTGCATTGGGCTTTCTGTTCAGCAGGGAGCCCACTTTCCCCTCTCTCTGCCTGCCTCTCTGCCTACTTGTTATCTCTGTCAAATAAAAAAAAAAAAAAAAAAAAACAAGAAAGATCTCAAATAAACAACCTAACTTTACACCTAATGGAAGTAAAAAAAGAGCCCAAATTTAGTAGAAGGAAGGAAATAACAAAGATCGGAATAGAGATAAGTGAAATAAAGACATTAAAAAACAATAGAAAAGATCAATGAACCTAAAAGCTGTTTGTTTGTTTGTTTGTTTGTTTGCTTTTTAAGATAAACTAAACAAAACTTCAGCTAGATTCTCCAAGAAAAAAGTAAGGACTCAAATAAATAAAAATCATAAATGAAAGAGGAGATGTTACAACAGGTTCCACAGAAATACAAAAGTTGATAAGATTCTAATATGAACAGTTATATGCCAACAAAATGGAAAATTTAGAAGATATAAATTCTTAGAAGACAAAACTATAGACTAAACCATGAAAAAATATAAAATCTGAACAGACTAATAAGCCCACACATTTAAGGTCAATTAATTTTCAACAAAGGAACCAAGACTATACATTGGGAAAAGGGTAGTACCTTTAATAAATTGTGTTGGGAAAACTGCACAGCCATGTAACAAAAAATGAAAGTGGACCACTATCTTATGCCATACACAAAAATGAACTCAAAATGAATTAAAGACTTGAACCTGAGGCCTGAAACCATACAACTCCTAGAAGAAAACAAAGGGTAAGCTCTTTCACATTATCATTATATCAAACTAAGATGCCCTGTACAGCAAAGGGAACTACCAACAAAATGAAAAGGCAACCTAAAGAATGAAGGAATATATTTTTAAATCATATGACTGATAGGGCCTTAATATCCAAAATGTTTTTTTAAAGATTTATTTATTTATTTTAGAGAGAGAGAGGAAGAGAGTACACATGAGCCAGGGGAGGGGCAGTGGGAGACAAGCAGACTCCCTGCTGAGTGAGGAGCCCAACATGGGCTCCTTGTAGGGCTCCATCCCATGACCCTGAGAATCATGACTTGAGCTGAAACCAAGAGTTGGATGCCCAACCAACTGAACCACCCAGGCACCCAGTTAACATCCAAAGTATTTCAAAAACATATATAACTCTACAGAAAAAAAGAATCCAGTTAAAAAACTGAGTACCTTGTTCCATGCTCCTGGATTGGAAGAATAAATATTGTGAAAATGTCTATGCTACCTAAAGCAATCTACACATTTAATGCAATTCCTATCAAAGTACCATCCATTTTTTTTCAAAGAAATGGAACAAATAATCCTAAAATTTATATGGAACCAGAAAAGACCTCGAATAGCCAAAGGAATATTGAAAAAGAAAGCCAAAGTTGGTGGCATCACAATTCCGGACTTCAAGCTCTATTACAAAGCTGTCATCATCAAGACAGCATGGTACTGGCACAAAAACAGACACATAGATCAATGGAACAGAATAGAGAGCCCAGAAATAGACCCTCAACTCTATGGTCAACTCATCTTCGACAAAGCAGGAAAGAATGTCCAATGGAAAAAAGACAGCCTCTTCAATAAATGGTGTTGGGAAAATTGGACAGCCACATGCAGAAAAATGAAATTGGATCATTTCCTTACACCACACACGAAAATAGACTCAAAATGGATGAAGGATCTCAATGTGAGAAAGGAATCCATCAAAATCCTTGAGGAGAACACAGGCAACAACCTCTTCGACCTCAGCCGCAGCAACATCTTCCTAGGAACATCGCCAAAAGCAAGGGGAGCAAGGGCAAAAATGAACTATTGGGATTTTATCAAGATCAAAAGCTTTTGCACAGCAAAGGAAACAGTTAACAAAACCAAAAGACAACTGACAGAATGGGAGAAGATATTTGCAAATGACATATCAGATAAAGGGCTAGTGTCCAAAATCTATAAAGAACTTAGCAAACTCAACACCCAAAGAACAAATAATCCAATCAAGAAATGGGCAGAGGACATGAACAGACATTTCTGCAAAGAAGACATCCAGATGGCCACAGACACATGAAAAAGTGCTCCACATCACTCGGCATCAGGGAAATACAAATCAAAACCACAATGAGATATCACCTCACACCAGTCAGAATGGCTAAAATTAACAAGTCAGGAAATGACAGATGCTGGCGAGGATGCGGAGAAAGGGGAACCCTCCTACACTGTTGGTGGGAATGCAAGCTGGTGCAACCACTCTGGAAAACAGCATGGAGGTTCCTCAAAATGTTGAAAATAGAACTACCCTATGACCCAGCAATTAATTGCACTGCTGGGTATTTACCCTAAAGATACAAACGTAGTGATCCGAAGGGGCACGTGCACCCGAATGTTTATAGCAGCAATGTCTACAATAGCCAAACTATGGAAAGAACCTAGATGTCCATCAACAGACGAATGGATAAAGAAGATGTGGTATATATACACAATGGAATACTATGCAGCCATCAAAAGAAATGAAATCTTGCCATTTGCGATGACGTGGATGGAACTAGAGGGTATCATGCTTAGCGAAATAAGTCAATCGGAGAAAGACAACTATCATATGATCTCCCTGATATGAGGGATAGGAGATGCAACATGGGGGGTTAAGGGGGTAGGAGAAGAGTAAATGAAACAAGATGGAATTGGGAGGGAGACAAACCATAAGTGACTCTTAATCTCACAAAACAAACTAAGGGTTGATGGGGGGAGGGGGGTTGGGAGGGGGGTGGGATTATGGACACTGGGGAGGGTATGTGCTATGGTGAGTGCTGTGAAGTGTGTAAACCTGGTGATTCACAGACCTGTACCCCTGGGGATAAAAATATATGTTTATAAAAAATAAAATTAATTTAAAAAAAAACCTGAGTACCTGAGTAGACATTTTTTCCAGAGAAGACACATAAATGGCCAACAGGTACATGAAAAGGGGTTCAACATCACTAATCATCAGGGAAATACAAATCAAAAACCACAGTGAAATATCATGTCATACCTGTTAGACTGGTTGTTATCAAAAAGACAAGAAACAAGTGTCAGAGAGGATGTGGAGGAAAGGGAACCCTCAGGCACTGTTGGTGGGAATATAAATTGGTTTAGCTCCTGTGGAAAATAGTATGGAGGTTCCACAAAAAATTAAAACTAAAACTACCATATCACCCAGCAATTCTATTTCTGGGTATTAATTCATAGGAAATGGAATTACTATCTCAAAGAAATATCTGCACTCCCATGTCCACTGCAGGATTATTTACAATAGCCAAGATACAAAAACAACCTCGGTCTATCAGTGAATGGACAAAGAAAATGTGGTATTCCTATACAATGGAATATTATTCAGCCTTAAAAAGGAAATCCTGCCATTTGCCACAACATGGATGGAGACTGAGGGTATTATGTTAAGCTAAGGAAATCACACAGAGAAAGACAAACGCTATATGATCTTAATTGTATGTTGAATCTAAAAAAATTGATCTCATAGATGCAGAGAACAGATAAGTGGTTACTAGGGGTGGGGGTGGAGGAGGGTGGGCAAAATGGGTGAAGGTGGTCAAAAGGTACAAATGCCCAGTTATAAAATAAGTAAGTGCTGTGGATGTAATATACAACATGGTGACTATAGTTAACAAATACTAGATTGTATGTTTGAAAGTTGCTAGGACAGTATACTTTAAAAGTTCTCATCATAAAAAAAAAATTTGTTAACTATGTGTGGTGATGGATTTTAACTAATTGTGGCAATCAGCTTGAGATATAGATATATAGATAGATACATATATCTATATAGAGATATAGATATAGATATATCAGCATTATATTTTTAAAATATTTATTTATTTTGAGAGAGACAGTGGGGTGGGGAGAGGCAGAGGGAGAAGGAGAGAGAGAATCTCAAACAGACTCCTTGCTGAGTGGGAAGCCTGATGTGGGGCTCAATCTCACAACCCTGAGATCATGACTGAGCTAAAATCAAGAGTTGGACACTTAGCCAATTGAGCCACCCAGGTGCCCAATCAGATCATTATATTTTATACCTAAAACTAATATAATGTTATATGTCAATTATATCTCAATAAAAATTATAAATACTACTTGTTTTATCTCATTCTACTCTATAAGACATTCTCTTCTCATTACCCAATAAAACTAGATATCAATATAATATGTAGCAAAAAACATTTTCTATTAATCCAATGCTGATGATAATTTTTTAAAAGATTTTAGTTATTTATTTGACAGAAAGAGAGAACACATATGGAGAGGGAGCAGCAGATGGAGATGGAGAAGCAGGCTCCCCACTGAGCAGGAAGCCTAACCTGGGGCTCGATCCCAGAACCTTAGAATCATGACCTGAGCCCAAGGCAAATGTTTAATGACTGAGCCACCAGGTGCCCCTGATGATAATCATTTATTGTGGGCACTCCTTAGTCATGTCCTCTGCTAAGCATTTCTCATGCAGTATTTTGTTTAAAAAAAAAAAGAGAGAGAGAGAGAGAGAGAGAATTCATTGGCTAGGCTTATGGCAGAATAGATAACAACAGAAAAAAGTCAGTGAACTTGAAGACTGGTTAGTGGAAGTTATGCAACCTGAAGCACAGAGGGAAAAAAATTAATGAAAACAGAGTAGAACATGAAAGATGTGTGAGACATAATAAAATAATAAGAGTCCTAGAAGGAGAGAGGAGAAATACTGAGACACTAGCCAAGAATTTTCAAAATCCAACAAAGACATCAACCCACAGATTAAAGAAGTTCTCAGCAAATCTCAAGCAGAACAAATAAAAAGAAAGCCACACCCACCCACTTTGTAGTTAAAATGCTAAAAACTAAGGATAAAAGGAAACCTTTAAAAACATCCACAATATAAAAGCCACATTACTTGCAGGAGAAAAATAAGAATGGTGATTGACTTCTCATCAAAAACTATGGAAGTCAGGGGCAACTGGGTGGCTCAGTCGGTTAAGCGTCTTTTTTTTTTTTAAAGATTTTATTTATTTATTTGAGAGAGAGAGAGAAAATGAGAGAGTGTGAGAGGAGAGAGATCAGTGGGAGTAACAGACTCCTTGTGTAGCCAGGAGTCCAATGTGGGACTTGATCCCAGGACTCAGGATCATGACCTGAGCCAAAAGCAGTCGCTTAACCAACTGAGCCACCCAGGCACCCCAAGCATCTGACTTTTGCATGAGCTCAGGGTCATTGGGTCAAGCCCCATGTTGGGCTCTGAACTGAGTGTAGAGCCTTGCTGAGATTCTCTTTCTCTCTCTCTGCCCCATCCCACTCATGTGTGTGTGCGTGCGTGTGTGTGTGTGTGTGTGTGCACGCGCATATGCACTCACACAAAAAACTGTGGAAGCCAGAAAAATGTGAAATAACATCCTTAAAATATTGGAAGAAGCTCCAAACTAGAAACCTATATCCTTCCAAAATGAGGCAAAAAAAAACAAAAAACAAAAAACAAAACACAGACATTTTCAGGCAAATAAATGTTGAGAGAATTTACTTCCAGTAGTACTGTATTGCAAGAAATGCTAACTGAAGTTTTCCAAGTTGAAGGAGAATGATCCCAGAAGGAATCATATTACTGTACAATGAAAGAAAAAGTAGCTAAGTGGATTAATATAACAGAGTTTTTAATATAAAAAGACTATCAACTGTTTAAAACAACAATATGTGTTGTAGGTATTAAAACAAATATATATGTAAACTATATGTTAACAATAGCATGAAGGGCAGGAGGAAGGTAAATAGATGTATACAATAAAGTTCTTACATTGTCCATGAAATGGTAAAACACTAAGTCAAGGTAGCCTGTGATACATTAAAAAATCCATATTGTAACCCCTAGAGTACCACCTCAGACAAAGTAAACTTTTCCAGGATGAAGATAATATTGTCCACTTAAGTTGTATCAGGGTATGCATTTGTTGAAACTCACCGCATGGAAAATATTAGTTTATTTGTTTCATTGTGTGCGGAGTTTATCTCAAAGGAAAATAAAAGCATTTAACAATTAGTATAATTTAAAAGCCAATAGATGAACTAAGATAGAATAATAAAACTACTTTGATTAATCCAGGAAGAAGTCAGGAAGACAGAAATAAACAACAAATAGGACAATTTAAAATACAAAGCATTCAGGGGATGGGATTAAACCCATCCGTAACAAGTAGTTACATTAAATGTAAATTGAACCATTTAGAAAACAGAAATTATCAGGGGACACAAAAACAAGACAAAATAAGATCCATCTAAATGCTGTTTACAAAAGACACACTTTAGATTTTATTTATTTATTTGACAGAGAGAGAGATCACAAGTAGGTAGAGAGGCAGGCAGAGAGAGGGGGAAGCAGGCTCCCTGCCAAGCAGAGAGACCGATGCAGAGCCCGATCCCAAGACCCTGAGATCACGACCCAAGTCGAAGGTAGAGGCTTAACTCACTGAGCCACCCAGGTGTCCCTAAAAGACACACTTTAAATATAAGTGTACACATTGTTGAAAATAAAAAGACAGCAAATATAACATGCAAACATTAACCATAAGACTGCTGATGCAAATATCTTAGTATCAAACAAAGTAGACATAAATAAACAACAAAAAAGTCTCTGGCAAAATTGATCAACAAAAAGAGAAAAGGCTTTGAATAATGTAATGAATGAAAATGGGGGCATAACTAGTGATACTCTAGATATTTTTTAAATAATGAGAGAATATTAGTAAAACTCCATGTCATAGTGGTAGGCCTACAGATCAACAGAATAGAACAGAGAGTCTAGAAATAGACCCATCCATTTATGGTCAATTGATTATTGACGAGAGTGCCAGGAACTTTCAATGAGGAAAGAACAGTCCTTTCAAGAAATGGTGTTGGGATTCGACAATGGATAGCCAAATCAAAAGAATGAAGTTGGTCCTCTCCCTCACACCATATACAAAAATTAACCCAAAATGTGTAAAACACCAAAATGTAAAAACGAAAACTATAAAACGCAGAGAAAAAAACATAGGGGTAAATCTTGACCTTGTGTCAGGCAAAGGTGTTTTCTAAATACACCACCAGCAGCACAAATAAAAGAAAAAAAAAATTGGAATTCATCGAAAGTATCACTTGTATGCTTCAAAGGATATTATCAAGAAAATGAAAAAACAAGCTACCACAATGGGAGAAATTGATTGTAAATCATACATCTGAGAAGGGTCTAGTATCCAGAATATATAAAGAACACTTAAAACTCAACAATGAAAAGAGAAATAGCCAAATTTTAATATGGGCTAAGGATGTTAGCAGATATGTCTCCAAAGAGGATATGCAAATGAGCAATAAGCATAAAAAAGATGCTCAAAACTAAGAGTCACTAGGGAAATGCAAATCCACACCTAGTGAGATACTACTTTGTAATGATTAGGATGGCGGTAATTAGAAAGACTGCCAATAACATGTGTTGACAAGGACAAGGTGGTAAAAATGCTCCACTACACACACACACACACACACACACACACACTGCTATGATGGGAATGTCCACAGTGCAGCCACTTTGGGAAACAATTCACTGTTCCTCAAAAAGTTAAAATATAGAGTTAGCATATGGTCCAACAATCCTATTAGTAGATGTATATCCAAAAGAATGAAAATCGTCTGTTCACACAAAAACTTGTTTGCAAATGCTCACATCAGCGTTATCCATAATAACCAAATGCAGATCCGTCAACTTGTAAATGAATAAACAAAACACACTATATCCATACAATGGAATTCATTTGGCATTTAATGGAAGTTTTTTGTTTTTTGTTTTTTGTTTTACAGAGAGAGAGATCACAAGTAGGCAGAGAGCAGGCAGAGAGAGAGGGAGGAAGCAGGCTCCCTGCTGAGCAGAGAGCCCCATGCGGGGCTTGATTCCAGGACCCTGAGATCATGACCTGAGCCGAAGGCAGAGGCTTTAACCCACTGAGCCACCCAGGCGCTCCTTAATGGAAGTTTTGACACATGCTACAACACGAAGGAAGCTTGAAAACGTTAAGTAAGAGAAGCCAGACACAAAAGGGGACATATGGTATGATTCCATCTTGTAAGTGTTCAGAACAGGTGCACCCATAGAGACAGAAAGCTGGGTGGTGTTTGCTTGGGCTAGGGCTCAGGAGGAAGGGAGCGTGGCTGCTAATGGGGATGGAGTTCCTTTTGGGACTCTGAAAATGCTCTGGGATTAGATGGTGGTGATGGTTGCATAACTTGATATTTTAAAGAACACACTTTTTTTAAAAAGTGAATTTTATATTGTTTGAATTATATCTAAATAAAAAATTATGTCATTATATTTGAAAAATATGACAATGTAGATACATTCTTGGAAATATACAACCTAATCAACCTTACTGAAGAAAAAATGGAAAGCCCAGATAGTCTGATTATTCAAAAAAATTGAAGCAGTAGTTAAAATCTTAACCCAAAGAAAACACAAGTCCTAAATGGCTTTTGAAGTGGATTCTAAAGAACTTTCAATGAATTCTTTGAGAGAATAAAATTTCATTCTGTGAGGCTAGTATACCCACACAAAAACAGTCACAGTATGAAAAAGAAATATGAGAGTTTTTTTCACTCATAAATATAGGTGCAGAAATTCTAAATAAAATATCAACAAATCAAATCCAACAGTCATAAAGATGATAATAAACCATGACCAAGATGGGTTTACCTAGCATTGCAGTGGTGCTTTAATGTTATTAAATAGATGTCACTCAACTTTTGTAAGTAAATGAGAAAAAAAAATTTTTATACCACATCAATAGTGTAGCCAAATAATTTGATAAAATTCAATACCTGTTTGCAGAAACACAAAATGTCTTAATAAGCTATGACTTAAAGAGAACCTATTTAAGCTGATAAAAGTTATTCCTAAAAACACCTAAAAATCTTTCTAGGAGGATGGAGCAGAGGCATGCCTCACGGAGGACCTGCAGGGGCTCAGGCTTCAAGATCCCCAGGTGGGGGTTACTGCTGAGTGTGGAAGAGACCCCCCAGCTTTTCCTAATCACTCTGTTTCGGCCTCAGTCCAGCAGCCACCAGGGCCTGTGGAAACCAACCAGAACTTGCCATCAGGAAAACAAGAAGAGATCCCAGGAAATTAGCAAGGGAAAGAGAAAGGAATGTACCTTGACTACCTCTAAGAGAAAGCAGAGGGACTCTGAGATCACACAGCAAAAGCAGAAGGCAGCTGATGAGAAGTCTGTGCAGATAAGAGAAAAATGCTGAGTGTCTGGAAAGCCCAGCGCTGCTGGCAACTGGGTTTATCACAAGCTCTGTGATCGAGATTTTTGTCAAGGGAACAGTCATTGCATATGTTATAACAGATCCCTATACAACTATTTTAAACTTTACAGCTTGTGTTGGTGTGATGTTTCAGACCCGTTCTTCAAAAATAAAACACTAACCGTGCATTGAAAAAAATCATCCTAAATGAAGAAATGTGTAGTTACATACCCCTTAAAATTAGGAGTCAGACAAAAATCCTCACCACTGCCATTTCACGTCAACATCATACTGTATGATTTAGGTGACATAGACAAGAAATGAAATTAAAAGTATAGAAATAGAAAGAAAAACACTAAACTTATAATATTGCTGGATTATATGACAGTCTATACATAAAATCCAAACTAATCTAAATAACTAGAAATAAGAGGAGATTCCTAAATTTGATCACTTCACTGTGGTTGTGTAAGAGATTATCCTTGTTCTCAATAGATACATGATAAATTATTTAGAGGTGAAGTGTCACACGATCTTTGTAATTCACTCTTGAATGATTTTGCAAAACTAGAATATGAGTAGTAAGTAACCCCTATTACATTACATATGTATCCACACAGAGAGGGAGATAAAACAAATCTGGCAGATACTATCTATCAGTGAAATTAGGTGAAGGATAAATGGTAGTTCATTGTAACATTCTTGCCCATTTTCCATAGATTTCAGATTTTTTCAAACTAACAAGGTACAAGGTTTCCAAAAGTAATAGAAAAGTCTAGTAAGTTAATTGGATATAAGATTAATAATAAAAGTCAATTACATTTCTTTGCATTAGCAACAAATTAGGAACTAAGATTTTTTTTAAAGACTGCATTTTTTTAAAGATTTTATTTATTTATTTGACAGAGATCACAAGCAGGCAGAGAGGCAGGCTGAGAGAGAGAAGGGGAAGCAGGCTCTCCGCCGAGCAGAAAGCCCGATGCGGGGCTCAATCCCAGGACCCTGAGATGGTGACCTGAGCCAAAGGCAGAGGCTTCAATCCACTGAACCACCCAGGCACCCCAAGACTGCATTTTTAATCACAAAATTGTATCATAAAACTATCGTAAAACTATAAACTATTTAAGAATAAACCTAAGAACAAAAGAATGCAAGACCTATGTAGGAAATTACAAAGATTTTTGGAAAACATTTGGAAAAAACTAAATCAATGGAAAGACGACTAGCTAGGAAGAATTAGTATCTTAAAGAGATCATTCTCAGGGTGCCTGGGTGGTTCAGTGGCTCAGGTCATGATCCCAGAGTCCTGGGATCAAGCCCTGCATCATGCTCCCTGCTCAGCGGGAAGCCTGCTTCTCCTTCTCACTCCCCCTGCTTGTGTTCCCTCTCTCGCTATGTCTCTCTGTGTCAAATAAATAAATAAAATCTTTAAAAAGAGAGAGAGAGAGAGGTTATTCTCCCAAAATTTATCTACAGAGGCAATGCGAGATCAACACAATTACCATAAGGCTTTTTTGAATTTTGGTGAAGGAGAGACTATTTAAGAAACAGCTTGTAAAATTAGTTACCTAAAGGGGGGGGATAAAATTGGTTTGTAAATTATCCATATAAAAAATCATCTTCACTTGGGTTGAGAACAAATGTAAAAAGCAAAACTTAAAACATTTTAAATTTTTTACGTAATATCTACACCCAACATGGAGTTTAAACCCATAACCCTGAGATCAAGAGTCACATGCTCTACCAAATGAGACACCCAGGCACCCCTCAAAAGCAAAACTAAAAAAAAAAAAGATTTTATTTATTTATTTATTTGAGAGAGAGACAGAAACAGAGCACAAGCAGGGGATCCTGACATGGCAGAGCTCTATCCCAGGACCCCTGAGATTATGAGCTGAAGGCAGCTGCTTAACTGACTAAGCCATCCAGGTGCCCTTAAAATTAAAACTTTAAATGTTTTTAGAAGACAATACTGTTGGGGGCACCTGGGTGGCTCAGTAGGTTAAATCCTCTGTCTTCAGCTCAGGTCATGATCCCCGGGTTGTGGGATCGAGCCCCACATCGGGCTCTCTGCCTGGCAGGGAGCCAGCTTCCTCCTCTTTCCTTGCCTGCCTCTCTGCCTACTTGTGATCTATGTCAAATAAATAAATAAAATCTTTTAAAAAAAAAAAAAAGAAGATAATACTGTTGAAAATTCTTCTGACCTTGAGGGTAAAGAAAGATTGGTTAAGAAACAAAAAAAATGCTAACTTTTTTTAAAAAGATTTTACTTATTTAAGAGAGAGAGTGAACTATCAAGGGTAGAAGCAGAGGGAGAGGGATAAGCAGACTTCCAGTCTGAGCACAGAGCCTGACATTGGGCTCAATCCCACACCCCTGAGATCATGACCGAAGATGAAATCAAGAATCAGCTGTTTAACCAACTGAGCCAACACAGGTGCCCCCCCAAATGCTAACTTTTTAAAAAAGATTAAGAATTTTGACAATATTAAATTAAGAACTGTGTTTATCAAAACCTTACAGGAAATGAAAAAAGTGAGAAGATATTGGTAATGCCTAAAACTGACAAAGGACTAGATCTATAATATATAAAGAACTCTTGTAAGTCAATAGGAAGGAACAAAGAGCCCAATTTAAAAATAGGCAAAAGCCATGACTAAAACATTTCATAGAAGAAGGAAAATATTTGGTCCATAAAAATATGAAGAAATGTTAAATATCTGGAAATACAAATTAAAACAATTATATACCACTATACACCATTAGAATGTCTAAAACTAAAAAGACCAACTAATCAATCAATCAATCCATCAATAAAAAGACCAACCAATCCAAGTGTCGGCAAAGATGTGGAAAAACTCAAATTCTCGTATACTACTGATGGGAGTATAAAATGGTTCAACTACTTTGGAAAATAGTTTGGCTTTTGTCTAAAAATTTAATTCAATGACCTAGCTATTCCACTCTTAGGTATTTACCCAGGAGAAATGAAAGTAGAGGTCCACACAAAGACTTGTATATAATGATCATAGCTGTCTTATTTGTAATAGCCCAAAACTGGAACCAACCCAAAAATCCATGAACAGATGAATGGATAAATGAACTGTGGTATATCCATACAATGGAATAGTCAGCAATCAAAGGAATGAAATCAATACTTGCATCAACATGAATGAGTCTCAAAATAAGTATACTGAGTGAAGAAAGCCAGATTTTAAAAGTATACCAACTATATGCTTCCGGTTATATAAAATTCTAAAAAATGCAAATTATATAGAAACAGAGAGCCACTCAGTAGTTAACTGAGTAAAAGGAAAGTGAAGCTGGGCAGAAAGGAGGAATTAAAAAGGTCACAAGGAGACTTTTGGTGGTGATATGTTTATTATCTTGACTGTGTAATGATGTCATTGCTTAAAATATGGGCAGTTTGTTGGATGTCAAGGAAAAAAGCTTGCTGTAACTTGACTGTAAGAGAAAAGAATAATTCCTTTTAGAGAGAAAATCCCTCTTTTTATTCAAATACCTCAATGGGAACATTTTGGCTGGGAAAGGTGAGGTCCCTTGGGCTGGCATAGGGGTGGGTTGATGCTATAGAAGAGTCATTAGCTCTATGAAACAAAATAGCAAGAATTTTTCATTTTATGGAAGAGTCCAGAATTCTGAGAAGAGAAGGATATGAGAAAGAAGCCTGCAGAGGATTTGGGGAGAAATCATAATCCACATAACCAGCAGAGCCTATGGGGAATGACAGTCTGTGAAAAATTCTCTGGGGTGGAGACAGTCATAGAATTTTGGTATCTAATACTCATATTTAAGTTGCTTCCTATTCTGTGAAGTGGTCCCCATTCCACAATCCCCAAGCCTCTAGCTCAGTCTGTTCCAGACACTGGCCTCGAGTTAATGGTGTTTGGGGAATCCAAGAGGAAGGGCCAGTTCCATACATCAGACAAAACAGAGAGAGAGAGAGAGAGAGGCAGTAGCTGCAGGAATTGTGACATCAACGGAGATGAGCGGAAGCCAACTGGAGGCGGGAATACGAGGAGTAATTGGAAGATGTAAGTATTCCATTCGGGAATGTTAAAAAATGAGTGGAGACAGGCCTCCCTGCAGTATGTGGGATAGAGAACTGAACCATTTCACTGGAGCACTAGAGGAAAGAATGACTCCAGACTGGCTGACTTTGTGAAAGCCCACTCTAGACCATGCTGGCTGTCACAGAGGTAACTCAGCAGGAACTGGGCCACATACAGACAGTGCGCCGCCCCCCCCTGCCCCCCCCCCCCACCCAGTTGCCCTGGGCTGTCAATGCATCACTGCTTTTTAGGTCAGTCCCCCAAACCATTCTGATTCCCTGTATTATCAGTAACCTACCTTGCTATCTCTCTTTCTTATATATTTAAAAAAGAAAAAAAGGAAGAAGATTTTTAGCTTCATTTTCTCACCAGCATCATTCTTTCTCTGGCTGGACGAGAAAGGAATTCAACTCTTCTCCTCTAATTGACCCTCGTACTTCACCCCAAAAATGAGCTACCAGATCCCTCTACCATTCCTGACTTGGCCCAAGTCATCCTTCCTATAACAAAATATGGTTCACGAGGAGTTTCAACTGTGAAACAGTATGAGTGTATATATCAAGACAGTGGAGGTGGAGGGAAGGGGTTGTGAGAAATGCATTTCTCCCAATTGCCATTCTTTACCTATCCACATGTCTGGGCAATCAGCTCGGAAGGACCTTTAGGTTGATGTTCCAGGTGATCATACCAATAAGACAGGCCACGTAACAGCAGCAACAGCCATGACGCAACGACTTCACATGTGTACAAGTGGCTCACAGCCGATCCCCGTGTCCACGTATTTAGTTCGTGTAGTTAGCATAACCTTGTTAGATTGTTCTAGCATCCTCCATTCTTAAGGGAGAAAATTGCAGCTCAGAAAGGTTGAATAACATGCCTGATTCTTCTGAGTCCAAACCACACTGCCTCTCTGCCATCTAAGACGTCCTCCCTGATTGAGTGCCAGGTCTAATAGGACATTTCAATCAGGGATTATTAATCTAGGCCCCCGAGGGAGAGACCTCCCAAAGTGGAGAGTCCCCGAGCTTCTTTGGGACTGATTTTCAATTACCGCTCATCGAAATTCATCATCCCTGTTCCATTTCGGATGCAGGTAACAAACCACAGAACTGGTAGCAGCACCTGGGACTTTGTCTCCGGGAGAAACCATGGACATTTTCATATCTGCGCTGTTGTTGCAAGGTCTCAAAATACTGTTTACCCTCATCAGGATTTCAGAATTCTGGTTGTTATCAGGTTTCTGCTAAATCTCATTACAGTGCATTAAAAAATAAGCCCATATGTTACTTTAATCACCACTTCAATCTAATAATTGTCATTCAATACCACTGGCTTCCCTTGTACTCTCATATATTTTAGGCATTTAGAAGCACTATGTATTGAAGGTATTTATGTCTGTCCTTCATTGCTAGCATGTGAATTCTAATAAAGCAGGAGTGCTGTCTTCTATTCCTTTGGGTCCTTGGTGCCTAGAACAGGGCTTGGCATTCAATGGATATCATTTATAGAAAATCTCACGTGTATAAGGCTCAGGTCCCATTGGGAGAGGCTCAAGAATGAAGAGATTCAAGGGAGAGCCATAAATTCGGCCACACACTTGCTTGAGCATCCATCATTCATCCATGTAGAGAATTATCTAATGGTTACTCGATGCCAGTCACTGTGGCAGGCTCCGGGGAAGAGGAAAGATGATATCCCAGTCCTTACTCTCAAAGAGCCCACATTCCAGGTAACGGGAAGAAGCGTACACAAGATTTCTGAAGACAGACAAACGGGAAGGAGGTCCCTTCTTCTGAAGAGTCAGAGTCATGGGGGGAAATCTAGTTCCTAAATCTATCAGCTCTTTTTAGCCAAAAGGTTACTGGGAGAAACTAACCACAGGGTAGAAATGTAGACTAAGAAGCCCTTCCTAAGAGGAAAAGTCGGGTTCACATGAGGACACTTTACCTTGTTGGTGTGGCTGCTGGTCTTGCCTAGTAAACTTTGAGGACAAGTTAGCCTTCCATTGTCCCTGGTGTTTCAGGGGCCGGCCTGTCCAAAGACAGCAAGATGGTTGTGTGCCCTCTCTGTAGTTCCGTTCGGATTCAAAGATCCTATGATGCTATCAATTAGTCAGAATGTACAAGGTTGCCTAGATACCTTGGGGGTTCTTTTCCTGGTAATAGCCCAGAGCTGGGTGAGCTCCTCAAACCTGCCAAACACGTGGTGAGGGGACTAGGTGTGGGACAATGTGGTGGCCCGAGTGCCTGCCTCTCTGGGCCAGATCACCTGTCCAGGCGGGAGGGCGAAGGCAAAGACTCCCAGCAGAGGCAGGAGGGAAGGGGACTGGGGGCTGCACGTGTCTTCCCAAGGAAACAGAGAACCTGGGAGAGAGGAAAAAGGACTACAAGGTTTGGGGTTGAGGAAGACAAAATCTGATAAGGCAGAACATTACCCCAAAGAAGCATAACTTCAAAATACAAAAAGATAAGTAAATCCATACAGCATCCCCAGAGAGGTATAACCTTAAAATACAAACCAAAAAAATTCATTTTGGTAAATCTAGGCCCTCCCCACAGCAGTATCTCTCTACACATTTACTATATATAGGAAAAAAGAGTTCCTAGGGAACCTCAGCTCCCTCATGTGTCCTCAGCCCCAGCTGGCCTCTCTCTTACCCTCCTTCAGCCTCCTCCATTGTCTGTCTGTCTGAACATCCTGCTTCAACAAATGGCGACAATTACCACCAGGAATTAAGTACATAAATCAAAATAAAACCAACCTGATGATCTGGGATATTATTCTCGTCAGTCTGTGGCCCATGATAATGGCCTCCACTCTTTCTAAAGAAAATTTCTTGGAACAGTTCATTTTTCAACCATATCTCCATCTAGTAAGCATTTAGTAAGAACATCATCATCCTGGGTTCACTGGAGCAATACAAAAATGTAGGTAACAAAAAAATCTTTCAATCTAGGGGCCAGATGAGAAACACATACAGGTGATTCGGTAATGAGGTAGGAAGTCACAGGTGGTTCAGATTAATGGGCGGGTGGGTGGAGAAATCGAGGACATCCAGCAGGGAAATGGGCAAGGACAGGCCAAGTCCAATTAGTTCTGGAAGGGAGAATGCAGGCTAACAGGGTGGGTGGGGAGGGCTGAGTTCCAGGAAGGTAGATGTCAGCTTGAAAGTCCAAAGGCCCTCCGGTCAACTTTAGCTGTTCAAAAGCAAGGGCTGTAGGATCTTGTGGTAAATGCCCCCGTCATGAGAAGTACTTGTTCAAATGAGATTCGGATAAATGGTTAAAGGTATTACAGAAGATACTCTGTATATTTCTCCCTATTGGGAAGAAGTTTGGGTGAGAGAGATGCTCTCAGAAACATCAGTGTCCTTATTCTACAAGCAGGACGTGAAGTTAGCGAGCGAGCCTCCCCAATGAAATACTGATACCTCATGCAAAGATTCTTAGGAAATCAAATATTTTTTATTCACTTACTGGATTTCATATCCCTAACAGTCCTGAAAACAACTACCCACAGTAGCAACACAAACCATGTGTATAACGAAAACAGGTGCCCCAAACGTCACACACACAACATTGAGAAACAAAATCCTACAGGTGCTGATATAACTCACTTTAAGCATGAAAAGATTCCTGCAGGGTTGCCTGGCAACCAACCTTTCTTCATCCTGGGGCTGATACTCCAAAGTCTTTGTTCGCTTTCCCTCGTCAGCATGACGAGTTAAGGACAAGTCAGATTAGATCTCCAGTTTATTACATGACTCCCTATCCTTCTCAAAGGGGTATCTGCAAGTCAGGACCCAACCTACTGCAAGCAATGGCTGAAGCATCCCAGTGGGGAGCTCAGCCAGCCAGGCCACGGGGGCAGACTGTGGACATGTTTCTAAGTCCAAAAGCCACGGGACCCAAAGCCATAGAGAACTAGCAGCTCAGGCCTCAACTGAAAAAATTGCTAAAAGGGGATTATTTCAGGCCCAAATGCTTTGATTTTACAAGTTGGCCCATTTTGGGTCAAATATGCCAATCAGAAATGTCATTGAATGCCCCTGAAAACAACACCAAGTAACAAAATGCTAGGAGTACCCAAGAACCCGAGAACCCGAGAACCCGAGTACTCTTTTGGCCACCCAGAATGTGAAGTCAGCTAGAAGCTTGGCGTTGGTCCCTGACCAACTCATCTGCCGGAGGAAAGGCTGGCCAGTATTCAAGGCACATCAGGTCCAAGCCCGAGGGAGTTCCTAGTTCTCCTTCTGGGCCTGCTGCAACCTCTTGGCCACAGCAGTGATCAGAGCGGCTCCCTTTCCACTCCCGTCTTCTGACAGTATGAGCTTCACATCACATCGAGGAGCCAGTTCCTTCACAGTTTCCTGCAAGATCCGAGAAAAGCTATGAAAGAGAGAGAGAGAAACATCATCAGCACTTACATACATGACCAACTTATTTATGCATGATTCCAAACTAGTTTGTTCCTTCCAGATTGCTTCTCCAGGCTTCCTGTACCACTTGGTGAAGAGATGTTTTAATTGTACCTTTTATTGAGCAACTACTAAAGCCAGAGACTATTATTGGTGTTTTACATATAGAACATACATACAAAGTGTAATAAATAACAGTTTAAAAGCACTTATTAGGGGGCGCCTGGGTGGCTCAGTTGGTGAAGCATCTGACTCTTGATTTCAGCTCAGGTCATGGTCTCACGGTCGTGAGATCGAGTCTTCCATCAGGCTCTATGCTCAGCAGAGTCTGCTTGTCCTTCTCCTTCCCCCTTGGCTCCTCCCCCTGCTCGCTCTCTCTCTCAAATAAATAAACAAGTAAACAAATAAACAAATAAATAAATGAATAAATAAAAATTTAAAAAAGAAAAAAAGGAATGATCATGTGGTTTTTGTCCTTTGGTCCAGTTTTGGTTTAAGAGAGAGGCTTGTTGGTACCACATCAGAAATAACTGATTCTTGTGGAACCAAAAGTAATGAAAATATTCTTTAACTAATTTTGCTAGAATGAGAGTCTTTCAACTGCATATTCCATAGTATATATATCACTTCATAAGCAATCCCAGCACCATGGACCAACTTAAATAAAGATGTTTATCCAGGGGTCTCATTTGAGAGGACAGGAAGTTCTGTTTCTACATCCATTTTTATTTCTATAATCCCACTTCTCTTATACCTAAAATCTCAACACTAAGGATCTACTCTCTTTTGATAAGATGATCCATTTCCTTTAATTTTAAACTACAGATAAGCCTTAAAGCGTTAGGGTGGAGATGGGGGTGACAGAGGGAAAGCAATGTGAAGGGCTGCTTACTGAATCGTTCCAAAACCCTGCCTTCTGGCACATTGACCTTGGGGGTTAGTTTGTCTGTGGGACGTTTTCTAGTCAATCAGTTATGAATTAAGATTTTAAAAGTCCATATGATTCTAGGAAAGTAACTGACAGTTGATGGTAGACAGCACAGTAAATCAGAAAACCCTAGTTTTTTAAAAAAAAATGGATTTCCTTTGTCTTTTTTCCATTAATAGAGCAAATGAGACAAATGTCAACAAAATAATAATAATAATAATAATAATAAGTGATCCTAAGGGGAAAAACAAGAAAAGATAGTAGTCCATTATTTTGGATAATGAGTCATCATCATAAGAAGAGCTAATGATCCAGGATTACAATAACAGTATGTTCGTGTATATGTTTCAGTATGATTGGAAATCTTTATAAACTTGACACTTTTTCTCTTCACCAAAACAAACTATTAAACACTAAAGAAAAATAATAGCTTTCAAAAAAACTAATAACAGCTTTAATGATTGACATTTTTGTGACGTGCCATGCACTCTACAGACACTGTTTAACTTTGTCCTCATGACAACCTATGAGGTAGGTAAGATTTTTGTCATCATTTTACAGATTAAGAACTGAGGCTCAGAGATGGTAAGAAACTGGGGCTAGGTCTCCCAGCTTCTAAGTGGTGGAGCCAGGATTCAAACTTACATTAATCCTTCTGTCCACTGGCTCCAAGCTAAGAAAATTATAACCTGTTCATACTTGACAAATGCTCTGTGCAGTGCAAAATACTCAGTTCTCATTGCTTCCCCGTGAGGTCTGGTGGGAGTAGTTAGGACTAGTCACTTGCATTTGTGGAGCACTGGGCCCTCAATCCTTACGCAGTCCTACAACGTGGAGATTACAACTGCCTTGAGGAGCATGGGGTCCAGAGAGGACGGTGAATACTCCCACATCCTAACCACTGGGGGAGAGAGCCCTGCAGGCTCACACCTTGTCTGTTAGATGGAGTGGGGTCCACGCCCTCCCATCCCGGCCTCTCCGGTGCACTCACTGCGGGTGCAGCTTGTACAGGGTGCCGTCCACTCCCACAGTGATGTTCAAGTACTCTAGCCCCTGGTCTTCCCTCCTTTTCTCCACGATGGCAGCCAGGCCGGCACCGTAGAGCTGGGCCGCCCTCCGGGACACAGCTCCGCACACCTCCTTCACCACGATGCTGTCCTCACATGTGCTGTCCAGGCCCAGCTGCTGCAGAATCCTCCTGACCTGGAGGAGTGCCAACCGATCGCTGCGGGCAAGCAGAGTGGGACGTCAGGACCTGCTTCCCGGAGCCCTCAAACCCGCTCCACATGACTCACAACCCCCCAGCCCCCAATGCCCCAGGAGGAGGGAGGGAAAAATGATCCAGGCAATGGCTGAGTTAGCACAGAATGCCACAGAAGCTGGGACTCAAGGAAGCCTGCGACCTGCCTCCCCGAGCCCTTGGAAGTCCCACCACCTTCCAGAAATAAAGTGTGAGCACCTCTTGTGTTAGGCATGTTCAAACCTATTATCTCACTAGAAGTTCTTATCAGATTCAGCAACCAACACATCCAGTGTGCGTTTTCCAAAGAGGAATCTGAGGTTCAGGGTGCTAGAGACTTACCCACAGAGAATAGAGAGCAGGGATTCAAGCACCCACTTCTGACACCCAGTCTAACCTCTCCTACTGAGCATGGGAGCTCCCGCTACCTGGGTCCTGTTCAACTGGAGGCCAACTTTCCTTCTCCTTAACTTTTTCTCATTTTCTATTTTTTCTTCCCAACTAGACTACGTGCTCTATGAGGGTAAGACTGTATTCTCAATAGAAACCAGCATAGGACTGTGTACATTCAATGGGGAAGTGAATAAATTAATAAATAATGTAAAATCAGCACCTTAGTGAGCAGGAACCCGCCCATGGGACCATAAGCATAGAAGAACCTGCTGTGGGGACAGGCTGGCCTCAAGTCTAGACCCTGATTATCTCCCAGGGAACTTATGGAGCTCTGACTTCCAAGCTACACAATGTAAGATTATAGCCTTGACTGTCTCAGGGAATATGTAGGGAAGACTGTTATCAAGGGAGAAAAACTGAGAAATAACCCGTCTGGCCATAGAGTGGATTCAACAGGTAAATGGTGGTGTAGACAGGTAATAGAATCCTTTGTAGATCCCAATGATGAGCTTGCGTGATAATGTTTAATGCAAATGTTCACAACATATTAAGTGAAAAAAATAGATGGTAAAATGCTATGTACCGTATGATCTTGGTTTGTTTTTGTTTTTGAATACTTGTCTTTGCTCAGGAAGAAAAAGAGCAGAAGGAAATCTATTTAGATACTGGTAGGATTATGGTAGTTCTTACTTTCTTCCTTTTGCATTTTTTTTTTTTTAATTTAAGTAATCTCTATACCCAGGGCACCTGGGTGGCTCAGTCAGTTAAGTGTCTCATTCAGCTCAGGTCATGATCTCAGAGTTCTGAGATCGAGCCCTACATCGGGCTCCCTAGTCAGTGGGGAGTCTGCTTCTCCCTCTCTCTGCTCATGCTCTGTCTCTCTCTCTCTCTCAAATAAATAAATAAAATCTTAAAAAAAAAAAAAAGTAATCTCTATATCCAACATTGGGGCTTGAACTCACAACCCCAAGACCAAGAGTTACATGCTCTTCCGACTGAGCCCAGCCAGGTGCCCCTTCCTTTTGCTTATGAATGAGTAATATTTGTATAGGATGAAAAAAAGTGGTTTTTTCTTTCAGTATGTAAAATAATAAAACTTGAAATTCTTTTCACAGTTTGGCCATCACAGTTTACCTAGCTCACCTAGCCCATCACAGTTTACCTAGTTCCTTCATGTACATTCCCCTACTTGACCGTTGGGTCGATCATTGGGGTTAAACAGTAGAGCATTTATCCTCTATAAGGAAAGAAATTGTCATCCAGAGAGGTAAAGCGACTTGCCCCAGGTCACACAGCACAAGCAATCTTAAACTCAGGCTCAGAGACTGTAGGAAGCCCAGGATTCCCCGCCCCCAAGGTCCCTGGTACATTCATTGGACAATGTGCTTTGAAATGGGCCACAGTGCGCATAGCACCTCCCATTCCCAACTGGCACGACATTGGATATGATTTTTATTACATGAAGTTTAAACATACATAAAATACCTAGAAACAGGAAATCAAAGCATCCAAAGCAGACACCTTTGGTGCGGCAGAAGAAATATTCCTAGAGGCATATAGGTCCTGCTAACTTACCCTTGTCCAGGGACATCTTCCTTTGTACTCAGGCAAAAAAAAAAGGCAAAGATAGTCTATCTGCTTATCTCTTGCACAGGAGGAAGAAACCATATGCCCCCCGCAGCAAAAGAGGATCCCTCTGGTCATCAAAGATGATGACTTTTAACTTTGAATCTAACGGGTTGAAGGCAGACCAAAAAAAAAAAAAAAAAAAAAAAGGATGCTGGGTATCTGCTGATCAACATTTCTGAAAACACAAAATTGCTGCTACTGATACTGATTCTACCTCCATCTCCTTAGACAGCAAGATCTGCTCTGCAGATTTCTCTCATTAAGTACACTGCTTTCACTTCTAACGAGTTTTCCTGATCTCCCAAAGTGGTATTTGGCTTGCTGGCATCTGGCCTTAAAGACCAGTAAAATTAACTGAATGAATGCAAATTGACAGAAATTCCAAATACAAAATCTCTAATAAGCACCGGAGAAGGGAGTTGAGGGAAATTGGAAGGGGAGGTGAACCATGAGAGACTATGGACTCTGAAAAACAATCTGAGAATTTTGAAGGGGTGGGGGGTGGGAGGTTGGGGGCACCAGGTGGTGGGTATTGTAGAGGGCACGGATTGCATGGAGCACTGGGTGTGGTGCAAAAATAATGAATACTGTTATGCTGAAAAAATAAAAAAAATTAAAAATGAAAAAAAAAAAAAAAAGAACCAGTGCTGGTAGGAAAAGCAGTGAAACCAACACGTTTGTACATCACTGGTGGTGGTGGAAACCAGAACTATCTTTTTAAAAGTGTGTCCACAGGGAAATGCTTCTTTTAACCAAATGCTTCTACTCCTAAGGAAATAATTTGTGAAATGCAAATGGTAACACAAAAAGAATAATTATGGTGTTGCTCAGAATTGCAGAAATCCATAAATTATAAGCTAGACATCTTATATTAAAGGGAAAGTTTAGTAAATTACAGTACAGCAATATCATGTAACATCACACAGCTATTTAAAATGAAATTACACCGAAGAGTTGAGAGGAGGAAGTTTCTCTTTCTAGAAGTATTCCAGCTAGAAAATGCAGGAGTATTAGCATTAACTTGCCATCATTTTACAATCACAGATCTAGGCAATGAGCATCAGTGACTGCTAACAACATAAAAGAGACACAGACAGAAAATTCAATGCCACCTATGACATATTCTTGTCCAAACTTCAATACTGAATCTAACCAGGCATCTTGGTCTTCTTGTGAGTTTCCAAGAAATACAAGGGAGAGAAAAATGCTAAATGTGAAATCAGCAAAATCTAGAACACAGGAAACTTCTAGGATACAATGACAGTTTCTTCATCAAATGTACTCCAAGGGGAAACAACAGGAGAAATGTATACATTAAAAGAGATTTTTAAAAGACATATCAACCAGCTATACCGTATGGACCTTGTTTGGATATGGATGCAAACAAATGAACTGTAAAAACATTACTTTTAGGCCATCTGGAAAATAGAAACACCGGCAGGATATTGATTAATTAGTCCAGCTTGGGGATGGGAAAAGCAAGAGTATATTAACGGACTGAGTCTGGCTGTGAGTTGGTCATTGTTGAAGGTGGTGATGCAAACATTAGAGTCATTTTACCATTCCCTCTACTCTTATATATGTTACAGTTTTTCATAATAAAAAATAAAATAGAAAACCAGAATTATAATGGAAAATTGTCACGTACACAAATACTAAGTAAATAACATATAGAATGATATGTGTGCTATGATTGTAATTATTAAAATATGTTTACACCCATTGAAAAACTTGGAAGGGAATACGCAAAAATCAGAACAGTTACAGTTAGTCGCAAGCATATGGGTGATTTTTTAAAAGTTGTTGTTTTTTTTTTTTCATATTATGGACATATCATCTTTTCAGAAACAAAAAAGGATC